>NW_028258175.1:14516136-14846903 GCF_053883595.1 Heterocephalus glaber
CACACCCTGAAGAGGACTGCACGGGCAGCTTCAGCAGCTCCCTGTCTGGAGCGTGTGTTATCACCGGGTGTAAACCACACTTCCTCCACAGAACCCCAGGGTCAAAGCTGTTCATTGCCAAGTGGACCCAAGATGGTCAAGACCAGATTTGGGAGACTCCATCAACAGTCCCAGCTTGCTAAGTTTCATAACTAAATTCTTCACTGCCATCCTTCCCACTTCCAAAGTAACGGGCAATTCTTCACCATTCTGTGGTTTCTCAAGTCCCATGACCCTTAAGATACCAATTTGGTGTCAAGGTTTAGGATTTATAAAATACAACCAAGGAAAGAACAGGTTTGTCAGAAACTCACCTGGCACAGGGGTCCTGAGGGATCCCTGCAGGAATGATGGCATATAGATTTGTACTCTAGGTTTGGTTGGGGTGCTGGCCAAGTCCAAGGCATGCTGGGGTCTCCTTGCCCACTGAGAAAGGCTCTTGGTCTCAGATTATTTAACAGGTCTATGCCCAGACAATATGCATGCACTGATGCTCAGAAGGACCTGAGCTGGAGAGAAGGGGGTACCCTTGGGCAGTCTGGGGTACTGCAGGGAAGGATGCTGTGGACAAGGGGAGGTACATGGCTTCCCATCCTCTCTCCCCCCAGGGCCTTCACCAAGAGGCAGCAGCAGCTGACGGCCATGAAGGTGATTCAGAGGAACTGTGCCGCCTACCTCAAGCTGCGCAACTGGCAGTGGTGGCGGCTCTTCACCAAGGTGAGTGCCTGGCCCGTTCCCCCCAGAAGCCAGGAGCCCTCCTCCCATCCCTGGCCTCCACTTGAACCCCCAGAAGGGAGCCAAGGGGTGGTGCAAAGTGGGTCTGGAGCTGAGGGCTTGAACCTAAACCTTCCCTGGCCTGCGTGGGCCCTCTCACCTTGGCATGTGGGTTTTAGCCTTGACCTTCATGCAGATCCAGGGCACTTCCGTCCCCGGAAGCATCGTTCATGTTGCCCTTCTGCAGCAATACCCTCTTCCCTCTGTAGCCCCTGGAAACCACTATCCTGATCTCATGTCTGTAATTTCATTACTCTAAGCATGTTCCTTTGGGGGCTAAGCTTGTAGCTCAGTGGTAGAGTGCTTGCTAGCATGCATGAGGCCCTGGGCTCGATCCCCAGCACCAAAATAATGACAACAACAACAATAATAATACATAATGGAGTCCCACAGCATTTCACTCAGTGCGTCCCACAGGGCCCTCGGATGCCGCATCACCCATACTTTGTTCTTTTCTCACTGTGGGAGGGTCAGGGGCCCTTGGCATGACTGCATCCTGAAGCCTCCTGGTGGCCTTATGACTTGCTCAGTTGCAGCGACAGGACTTCCCCTGGTGTGCCCTTGAGCATATAAATTGGCACAAACCTTTTTCATGGAGTGCGTGGTATTTGAGTGCCTACTGTGTGCCAGGCACACGCCAGGTGCTGGAGACTACAGCTATGAACAGACATCATGGTCCCTGGCCTCATGAATATTCCAGCCAACCGGGGGACAAGACAATAAAAGGCAGACTATACTAAGCACATGAAGAAAGGCACCGTGTATGTCAGCAGTGGCTCTTGTGCCAGGCAGGGGTAGAGAAACAAGACCAAGACAAGCTGGTGAAGAACCACAGTAGGAATTGCTGTTGGGAAATGTTCCTTCCTGTTGGTGCAACATCTGAAAATCATCTTAAATAAGGAAAATCAGGGATTAAAGGAGCTCCTTGTGACTTCATTGGCAGTGGCACCATTTCAATGCCCAATCCTTGGCAGATTAGTTCACTCCTCAATGAAAAATTTTTCAACTATTAAAAAGTGATGACTACGGGCCGGGGATTTAGCTCAGTGGGTCCTGTGCCTGCCTCAAAAGCGCAAGGTTCCGAGTTCGATCCCCAGTACCAAAAAAAAAAAAAAAAAAAAAGATGACTAGCAAAAAATTGTAGAAGGAATGAACAGCCTGGGGTAAAAACTATCTTGTGATTTTAAATAATAAAAGAACATAAAAGTAGGCAGTATAATCTCAAGTCTTTTTTTTTTTTTGGTACTTGGAATTAAACGCAGGGTTTTTACACTGAACTACATCCCCAGGCCATTCTTAGTTGCTAAGTTGAACAGGCTGGACTCAAACTTGTGATCCTCCCGCCTCGGCCTCTCAAAGGGCTGAGATTACAGGTGTGTGACCCCAGGCCTGGCTTCAAGTCTGTTTTTGAAGAAAGCTTATAAGGGATTTCAAATGACAAGGAGACAGAAAAAGGGCTCTTCCACCTTTCCCCTTGGAGGGACTCATAACCATTCCTAGCAGTAGTCCTCTCTCGGGATGGTTCTAGGGTGGGGAAAGGAGACCTTCTCCTTCCTTTCTGTACTTTTTCTATTGCTCTATTAAGAATGCCTCAGGCTGGGGATGTGGCTCAGTGCTACAGCATCTTCCCAGCATGCTTCAGGCCCAGCGTTTCATCCCCAGCACTGCAAAAACAGTGATGAAACAGTTCCTCAACCTTGCCACTGTTAATATTGTGGGCTCAATAATCCTGTTGTGGGCGCCTGTTCATGCATGCTGGGACATTTGCCAATGATGCCAATAGCATCATCCACCCTCATGTCACAACTAGCGGTGTCTCTGGACGTTGCCCAGAATGCCCTGGGTGGCTGTTGGGGGCGAAAGTGTCCCTAGCTTAGCACTGCTGATTTGATCTATGATAGAACATATCCCTCTGGCCACAAAGAAAAATCCACTGTCTATGTGTACAGGTGAAGCCGCTGCTGCAGGTGACCCGGCAGGAGGAGGAGATGCAGGCCAAGGAGGATGAGCTGCAGAAGACCAAGGAGCGGCAGATGAAGGCGGAGAGTGAGCTCAAGGAGCTGGAGCAGAAGCACACGCAGGTGCGCTCAGGCGGGCGGCGGCTGGGCTGTGGGGAGGGCTGCGTGCTCCACCGAGGCTGGGATGTGGGCCCCTCTCACCCGCCACCCCCACCTTGAGCAGCTGGCCGAGGAGAAGAACCTGCTGCAAGAGCAGCTGCAGGCAGAGACTGAGCTGTATGCAGAGGCTGAAGAGATGAGGGTCCGGCTGGCAGCCAAGAAGCAGGAACTGGAAGAGATCCTGCACGAGATGGAGGCACGCCTGGAGGAGGAGGAGGACCGGGGCCAGCAGCTACAGGCCGAGCGGAAGAAGATGGCCCAACAGATGCTGGTAAGGCATGGCTGGGCTGCCTGTGGAGGGTGGCAAGCTGCTGGAGCCTTCGCTGCATGCACTGGATGAGACGGCCCCACTGGACGGGTGAAGAGGCCAGGGCTCAGAGGGGATGTGCTTCTGCCCCAGGCCACAGAGCTGGAGGATTCGGATACAGGTCTCAGGCGCCCCCGCTGTCCTGCTATCCTGCCTTCTGTGTGCTGACACCCTATCTCCTGATGGCAACCTTCTGTGAAGGGCAGTTGTAAGAGTCAGTTACTGCTGCCTAACAAAAGAGTCCGAACTCAGCAGCTGCAATTAATATTTGTCTCACGTATTTAAGGGTTTGGGAGGGGCTGAACTGAGTGACTCTGGTGCAGTCACTGAGAGGCTGCAATCCAGGTGTGAGCCGAGGTCACAGTCATTTGAAGGCTTGCCTGGGCTGGGGGATCCATCTCCACGTGGTTCTCGGCGAGAGGCCTCAGGTCCTCGACCTAAGGGCTGCTCAGGTGTCCTCACAAAATGGTGGTGGGCCGCCCCAGAGTGATCCAACATGAAGGGGGCTGCACAGCCTTTCATGGAGCTCTGTAACTGCCTCCTGATTCTGTCTCCAGAAGCAAGTCACTGAGCCCAGACCATAGCCAAGGGGAGGGGAATTCTGGGAGGGATGAGTACCAGAGTATTTGTGGACCTACTTCAGAGCCACTGTAGCACCCACTGTCCCCATTTCACAGACGAGGGGGCCGAGGTTCCACAAGGCCAAGCAGCTCGCTCAAGCCTTTTATCTCCTCCTGCTAGAAGGAGACTGAAGAGTGAGTGTTAGCAGGCCTTTCCTCCGCGTGTCAGCTCCAGAGCTCTCGGACAGCGACTTTGTTCTAAGTGAGGCTCTGATTCCTTCCCCTCCTGACAAGGACCTAGAGGAACAGCTGGAGGAGGAGGAAGCTGCCAGACAGAAGCTGCAGCTGGAGAAGGTCACAGCCGAGGCCAAGATCAAGAAACTGGAGGATGACATCCTGGTCATGGACGATCAGAATAACAAACTGTCCAAAGTGAGTGGTGTGCAGATTCGGCATCAGACAGGACAGGCTCTCCCGGACAGAGGGGTTTCTGGGACGTGGTACCTCCAATCCCGAAGACAGAGGAGCCCTAGGCCAACTGGGATGAGTTGGTCACCCTCTGCAGTGATCACTGACCATCCTACCGAGGGGGCTCCTGTTAGTTCTCGGAGCTGATGTCAGCCGGGCCACCTGAGACCCAGGCCCGTGTCAGGTGGCCTTGTCCTCGGGGTTTACCCTCCAGCGGACAGCAGAAACCATTGCTCACCACTGTGATGAGGGCCCCGAAGGAGGCAGTCATGCTCTTATTGAGCAGAACACTAGTTGGTGGAGGCAGGGTGTTCAGGAAAGCTTTGTGGAGGAAGTGACATTGTAGGGAAACCTGTAGGAAGAGTTGGAGAGAGGGGAATGGTACAGCGTGCCAGCTGGCCTGTGGTGGGAATGGAAAGAGGGTCCTTTCACCTGAACACAGTTGTGGGCGACAGACTGTGATGAGATGACCCCAGTTTGGGGAATTAAGGATCTTCTCTTTGCCATTTAAAACTCTAGGCTGCATTTGGTTAGAATGTGGGTTTGGTTTTCAACTGTTTATACAGAATCGACTTAAAGAAAAACATAGATCGTGGAGAAAAATAAAAAGCTAATACTTATTTCTCTTTCTCCCAAAGGAGCGAAAACTCCTTGAAGAGAGGATTAGTGACTTGACGACAAATTTAGCAGAAGAGGAAGAAAAAGCCAAGAATCTGACCAAGCTGAAAAATAAGCATGAGTCCATGATTTCAGAACTGGAAGGTAAAAAGAGGTTTTGAATGGGTATCTTCTCAACCAGGAAAGTCAGAAAGGAAATCCTGGAGAAGTAGGCATTCCCAGAGCAGTGGGCTCTGTCCACGCTCCCAAATCTGCACACACTGATTCGGTGCTTGTAGTGGGGCCTGACTTTGTCTGTAGGACACCGGTCCGGGCGAAGGTGCGTGTGTCGATTTTCTCCATGCAAAATGCCCCAGCTGGGTGTCCCCTGGCGGTGCCCCCTCCTGAGGCCCTGGCTTTGTTGCAGTGCGGTTGAAGAAGGAGGAGAAGAGCCGGCAGGAGCTGGAGAAGCTGAAGCGGAAGCTGGAAGGCGACGCCAGTGACTTCCACGAACAGATCGCTGACCTCCAGGCGCAGATCGCAGAGCTCAAGATGCAGCTGGCCAAGAAGGAGGAGGAGCTACAGGCGGCTCTGGCAAGGTGGCAAAGAGCCCTGTGTCACGGTGCACCCCTGAGTCTGGAGGCCCCCATCAGTCGCAGTGGCTGCCTTACTCGAGGCAGCCCCAGGCCCTCAGGGTGGACTGTTTCCCAGCCCAGGCCCCAGCTAGCTTCCCCCACCCTGCCTTTACCCCTAAAACCTTGCCTTTGCCTTCTTTCTCTTCCCTCCAAATGCATCTTCTTGGCATTCCCAATCCCATGGTGTTGATGCAGCCTCTCGGGCGACCAGGCCTTTCTTGTTTACACCCTGGTTCCGAATGCCCAGTCACCTGCTGAATCCATTTCAGCTGGCAGCCTGAACGCCACGTGTCTAAGGCTGGGGTGACACTTCTCCCAGCCCCCTCCCTCTGTCCCTCTTTCTGTGAACACCAGTCCCCTCCCTGGCTTCCGCCCACCCTCCTCCTCCCACACACAGCAGGCAGCAGCCTCAGAATCACCAGTCCCTCGAGAGGTGCCCCACCTGTTCCCTCTGTCTCCCTTTTCCTCGGGCTTAGCTGGCTTCACACTGGGACTATCTCGTCAGTAACAAGCTACAGCGATTCACCTGCTCAATCTTTGCAGACCCTGGGCAAGGTGCACCACTGTTAGCTTCATTTTGCCGAGGAAGGGACAGAGCGGGTGACTTGTCATGCTGCTCTGGAGAGGCAGAGCTGGGATTCCAGCCCCAAAGCATCCTGGCCCAGCTCTCTCTTTTCCAGTCTGTCCTGCACGACAGCGCCAGGGTAATCAATGAGGAACTTCACTCTGGGGCTCAGACCAGCTCTGAGACTGCTGGTTGACTCAGAAAAGGCCAGGTTCCTTGGGCCAGGCCATCAGAGTTCTCTACCACCCGAGTCACCCTAATCCAGCCATTTGCTCTCTCTCTCTGCTGCTGCCCATCCACAAGTGCAGTAAAATCAAAGTTCTTCCCTGCCCTGGCCTCTGGGCCTTCCCTCATACCATGCCTTTCTGTCATTATGAAAAACCGACACGCATGCCACTGCTTCCACGAAACTCTCCCAGGGCTTCTCAGACGCCACCTCGAGCCCCATCACTGCCTACGCCAGGCTGGGTTCTAATGCCCCAAGCAGCACCTGGGCAAGTACTTTGCATGGAGCGGCCCTCAGTCGCTGTGAGCCAGGGAAGGGAGGGGAAAGAACTGCCTGACGTTCAGAGAGCAGCCAGTAAGTGCCTGCTGTGACCAGGCAGCTCTGCTAGTCTGGGGCCAGTGCTTTGCATTCTGTCACACACGCACACGCACACGCACACGCGCACACGCACGTGTGTGTGTGGCCTGATTTCTTTTTTCATGGTGCTGGTGATTAAACCAGGGCCTTTGCACTGAGGTACATCCCAGACCTTTTTAAAACTTTTTAAAAGTTTTGAGACAGAGTCTCCCTAATTCACTAAATTACCCAGGCTGGGCTTGAACCTGTAATCCCCCTGCCTCAGACTCTCCGAGTGCTAGGATTGTAGGCACTCTGTGACCTGATTTTACATCATTTTTGTCATCCTGAGCCGATCTCCAAGCTGTCCAGCAGAGCAAGGAAGAGTCCTGCGTCCTGGGGACATGGGCTGGACATGTTCTGAGAGCCTTGGAACACAATAGCCTGGTCCCCGACCACACTTTCTGGCCGCACGGTGAGATCACGGGTGGGTCACTGGGGTCTTCATCGTGCCGCCTTCCCTGCAGGCTGGATGATGAAATGGCCCAGAAGAACAATGCCCTGAAGAAGATCCGGGAGCTGGAGGGCCACATCTCAGACCTCCAGGAGGACCTGGACTCTGAGCGGGCCGCGAGGAACAAGGCCGAGAAGCAGAAGCGAGACCTCGGGGAGGAGCTGGAGGCGCTGAAGACAGAGCTGGAGGACACGCTAGACACCACCGCCACGCAGCAGGAGCTCAGGTGAGGAGTGGGGGAGAAGCCACCACCACCACAGCGAATCCCAAAGCCCAGGATTCCTCAGGCCCTATGCCAGGGGTGGTGAGCCTCCGGCACACGTGCCGTGGCAGGCATGCGCGTCAAGTCACCCCAGCAGCCACGGACTGGGTACCAGTTGTTTTTCTAAACTAAAACCTCAGTATTCAGGTTTAATTGCAGTGTTGGTACTTAGCTATAAGTAAGTGGGTTTGGGGTTGCAGTTTGGGCACTTGGTCTCTAGAAGGTTCACCATCACTGGCCTATACATTCCTTTCCTGGTGGCATTTTGTTTTAATGAACAGAAAGAAGCATGATTATGTTTACTCTTAATTTGTATCACAATAGTGGTGCATAGTCAATGAGAGAAAATCGAAAAACTATAGAAATGTATATGCACACACACAAATTCACCTTTAGTCCCACCACGGTTAACATCTCTGAGTAGTCTTCCTGAGATATTTTTGTATGTGTAAATCTCCAAGGGTGTAAGTTTTGTGCCAAACTTTAAAAATAATATTCATAAATTAGTCTTCAGTTTAAGACCCACTGCAAGTAAACAGACAAGAGCATAAAACAAGAATGGACCATCTGCCAGATAACAAATGCCAACTCCAGGAAAACAAGATCATTTATGAATGTGTTTGGAGTGCATCCGGCTCCAGGGTCTGTGCTAGCCTTGTGCACCCTGAGGTTACTTCCCACACTGGGGATTTGGTGCCGCACTGCTTACACCCACCTGGAGGCCAGCATGATATTCTGCTCCCTTCCCACCTTGCCAGTGATACAGCAAAGCACAGTGTGGTAATTAAAGCCTTGTGTGCAGAGTCTGATAGGCTTCACGTTCTAGCTGTGTCCCCCAGCGGCTATGACACAGTGAGCTCGCTGCTTACCCTCTCTCCGCCTTAGAGTCCCCATCTGTAAAGCAGGAACAGGGATATCCCTGCCTATCGGGTTTCTCTGAGGATTGGATGATATAATAAATCTAGCTCACGCCTGACTTAGAGGGAGAGCCAGCATTAATATTTGAGGGACATTTTGCAATTGTCAGTATGATTCTGCATATTTGTTTGCTAGCCTTGAGAGAGATTCTGGCCAGGTAAAATGCTCCCCATTTTGCAGCTGGATATTACAGGTCCAGAGAGGTTAGGTGAATTACTCTAGGTCACACAGCAAGGAAGCAGTGATGAGGAGGATTTTACCTGTGGGTCCTGGGAGAGCACTTGTCCTTTTGCATGGAGACATCAGAGGAGAAGCTCTGTTGCTGAGTGACATCCACTTTGTTCTTCTTGCCAAGGGCCAAGAGGGAGCAGGAGGTAACCGTGCTGAAGAAGGCGCTGGATGAGGAGACACGATCCCACGAGGCCCAGGTCCAGGAGATGAGGCAGAAACACACGCAGGCGGTGGAGGAGCTCACGGAGCAGCTGGAGCAGTTCAAGAGGGTGCGTTGTGATGCTGGTCGTGACAGCACATGCGAGAGCAGTGTGTCAGAGGCTTCGAACAATGGCAGGTTGAGCCTCCCGGCCCCCAAAGCTGAAATACGCCAAAATCCAAAGCTTTTTGAGTATGAACGTGACACTATGAGTGGGAAATTACACACCTCATTTCCTGTCATGAATCACAGTCAAAACCCAGTGTGCTAGCCAGGCGTGGGGGTGCACACCTAGAATCTCAATACTCTGGGAGGCTGAGGCAGGAGGATCACAAGTTCAAGTCCAGTCTAGCAACTTAGCGAAACCCCATCTCAGAATGGGGGTGGAGCTGAGGATGCAACTGTGTATAGTACTGGGCTCAATCCCCTATACACATGTGTGCGCAGGCACACACACACACACACACACACACACACAGTGCACTGAAGATACTGTATAAAATCACCTTCAGTCCGTGTACATGAGGGCTATCTGGAGCATAAGTGAGTTTTGTGTTGGGGTCCTTGTCCCAAGCTGTCTCCTAATAAACTACATGCAAACATTCCATATTCTAAAAAACATATGAAATCTAAGACTCCCCTGGTCCTAAGCATTTTCGATAAGGGATACTCAGGGATACTCAATCTGTGTGCGTCGGGGGCTGTACGAAGATGAATCCCAAGGTGTACAAGGCTGTAATGTTAAGTGGAGCGGTTCATGGTTAGTAAGTACTTCCCACACACTGTCATACCTAGACTCTGTCAGGCACTCAGTGGTCTGCTTTCCGTCACTATCACAACTGAGATCATCAACCTATAAAGAGAAAAGGTAAGCCCGGTGTGGTGGTACCTGTCTGTAATCCCAGCCTCTGGGAGGCTGAGGCAGGAAGATCACAAAGTCAAGCTAGCCTGGGGAATTTAGCTGCTTAGCAAGACCCTATCTCAAAAAATAAACTGTGGGATGTGGCTCACCTGGGTTAAACAGGGGCAGAATCACCTAAAAGTAGTTGAGTCTGCAGTGGATCCCATCACTAGTTACGGTGAATGAACATTCTGCCCTTTCTGGGTACTGGCTCACCCTGTTCTGTTGGAATCTCAACCTTTACATTACAGTAACAATCCTTTGTGCAGTTTCGCTTAACATGAGCCAGGTACTGTCCCCAGTGCTTTACAGGTAATGACACATTTCCTCTCACCTGTGGCCCTTGTTCAAGTGCAATTTCCAGGCCTCCACCCCGATGGGAAGCGGTCTCGGACCACCCTTGGAGAAGTGTTGTCCAAGACCGAGCTCACCCTCACCTCCACATGAATAAATGGACGCTTGCTCAGGGTCCTCAGGTCCTCTTATTACTTGTCATGTGGGCTCTGAACACTAGTCTTAAGCATTCTGTTGATTCTCTACATTTTGGACAAAAAAAATTTTGTTAGAATTATTACACACATTCCTGTCTTCAAATAGCTTCCTTTTTCCATGTCCCCAATTGGGTTTTTTTGTATTTTGTTTTTTGTTTTTGTGGCTGTTGTTTATTTAACTTTTATATGATTTGAACCCAACTGGGATATTTCCACCTTCTGCAACAGCCCCCAGGGCCATATTGAAGCAGACCTGTTCCTTTTCACTGTCTTGTGGGAAGACTGGGTCCCCAGCTGGATGTCATTAGATATAAGCAGGAATGTGAAGTCACCCCTGCATTTGGAGCCAGGGCTTTTTGGAAGAACTCCCCTGTTAAGGCCACCCGCAGACACCATGTCTGTCCCCGACATGCAGGGAGCAGACAGAGGCTGAGAACCTCTGCCCAGCACAGGCTCAGGGAAAGAGGCCTGCACTTGAGCTGTGACAGGCTCAGGTCTGCCTGGGAACCCTGTGTCCCTAAACTGGCTGGGGAACTTTTTAATAGTCTCACCTGTGCCCCTCTTATGCACACGCCGTTTGACAGTTCTGGGTCTTAGGCTGGGCAAAGGTTTGGGGGGATACTAGGTCCCCAAGGCCCTTGCCCATCAATCTGTACTATTAATCCTAGGAGGCGCCTTGTCCCAGCAGCTCCTGCTCATTGCCAGGCCCTGCAGTGTCCCCTGTGGCCGCCTGGATGCTGCACGGCGAGCTGTCAGGACCAGGCAGGACCCGCACACTTCTTCCTGGCTCTTTCTCCTTCCTCTAGCCCTATGAGAAGCCCCCCTTCTTCTGTGTTTGCCCCACTTTTTTTTTTTTGGTACCGTGGATCAAACTCAGGACCTTGCTCTTTCGAGGCAGGCGAGGTGCCACTGAACTAAATCCCCAGCCCTACCCCACTTTTTTCCTTAGGGCGACTCAGATGCCCACAGGTGCAGGTTAGATGCATCACAGAAACTGTAAATCCACTGATAAATGTGAAAGGCAATAGGGAATGCCAGGGACTGGGGCCAGATACAGCACTGCCATCCCACCTATTGGGCCAGCCACGCTTAGATCCAGCTGAGTTTTGCCTTGGAGGAGGGCAAGACTCCTGTTTCCAGATGTTTAGTTTGCTTTTTGAAAGTCAGAATTACTGAGTTATGTGCAGTTAAATTCATCAATTTTAAGCATATAGTTCAGTGAATTCTGACAAACATGTATACCTGAAACCACTAGATATGATATAGAACATTAGGTGTTTAAAAAGAGACACCAAGTCTAGACTTTTGTGTGAAATTTACTAAGATATTGGCAACCAATTTTTTAGTTTATTTTATTTTTATTTATTTATTTATTTTGGTACCGGGGATCGAAGTCAGGTCCTTGCGCTTGCACGGCAGGCAGCAGAACCACTGAGCTAAATCCCCGGCCCTGCAACCAATTTTTTAAAGAGTACTGAGTGGGTCAAATGGGAGATGACAGAAGTGGGACACACACAGGTAGTGGGGCGGCAGTTTGCTCTGGGGAAACAGAATCCCAAAAGTCTTATTGCCACCTCTCTCCCCTGGGCTAAGGGGCACTGTCCCGGGAATGACGTGGGAGGGCAGCAGAGGAGGAGGGTGCTCGGGCAGGCAGCAAACACACTCCCACCAGCCACCACTCCCCTTGCTCACTCGGGCAGGCCAAGGCGAACCTGGACAAGAGCAAGCAGATGCTGGAGAAGGAGAACGCGGAGCTGGCCGGGGAGCTGCGGGTCCTGGGCCAGGCGAAGCAGGAGGTGGAGCACAAGAAGAAGAAGCTGGAGGTGCAGCTGCAGGAGCTGCAGTCCAAGTGCAGTGATGGGGAACGGACCCGGGCGGAGCTCAATGACAGGGTGCACAAGCTGCAGGTGAGGGGCAGCACGGAGCCCTCCGGGACTTCCTGCTCTGCAGGAAGAGGACCCTCACCACCAACCGAGGTCTCTCGGGCCACCACCCAGGGAGGCTTCCTCTAGTACACGCTCCGCTGCTCAGCTTAATCTTTTCCAAACCATCAGCCACTGAAAGTATTTAGTGAGCATCTGCTGAATGCCAGGCCCTGTGCTTAATCCTGAGGTGCAACAGCAAGGAAGCAGACAGACACTGTCCCAGGAGGACGCCAGCCCAGCAGGCTGGGGGAGACACTCACCACACATGGACATCAAATGACACTGCAAGGGGAGGCAGGTTATGCTGTACCTGTAAATAACAAGGAGGCCCGGATCGGGAGAGGGTTCAGAAAAGGCTTCCCTCGGGAGGACTAAAATTGGACAGTGAGTCGCCCAGGCAGAGGGGTCAGCGTGTGCAAAGGCCCAGTGGTAAATGGGAAAATCAGGAGTCAAGGAAGCCAGGAGAGCTGGGGTGCTGAGAGATGTACAGAGTGGGACTGGAGAGGTAGACTGGCCAGGTACTGCAGGGCCTTTGAGGCCCCGTTAGATGTTTGCCTGGCTTTGCTCTGAAGCCATCTAAACTGACAACATAATGTGTTCATCTTTGGTCTTTAGCTTGAAAGACACATTGGGCCTTAATTTTTATTAGTGGGAAATGGTCAGAAGTTTGATCAGTATTTAATGTGCTTACAGCTTGGAGCTTGGGGCAGGGGGGAACACTGTGACTTTTTCCCTTGCATGCAGTTGAGGGTAGGGATTTTGTTCCCCTGTGACAAGTTCTGTCCCAGAAGAGCAGTCAAGGTCCTTTACATCCTCGATGTAAATGGAGGAGAAGGGCAGCAGGATGACATCTCCAGAGAGCCTGCCTGGAGACATCAGTGGTGGGAGCGGAAGGCAGAGGCTCTCTCAGCACGTGGACTTTCAGGCTTGCTTCATCTTTGTTAGCCTTGGCAGGCATCCAGACTCCAGTTCGTGGAATCAGGGTCCAGTCAATAGTTTGGGGCTCTTAACAGGTTCTTGGGCCAGGAAACCCAGCTGGTAGATGATGGGTTTCCCTAAGGGCCACAGAATTCCCTACACCACAGGGGCATTTTCTCAGTTCCTGGACCTCACAGGTCCTATCCCATGAGGCACGTGATGCATTTTTAGTAAAAAAGGCCTCCCCTTGCCTAACGAGGACCCTGTTCTAGACGTCGTGGCTGACCGATGTGTTGGCACCCTCAGAACGAAGTGGAGAGCGTCACAGGCGTGCTCAACGAGGCGGAGGGCAAGGCCATCAAACTGGCCAAGGATGTGGCGTCCCTTGGGTCCCAGCTCCAGGACACCCAGGTGGGTAGGGTGCCACATCAGCCAGGGGACCTGGGTGCGATTTTCCTCTGGGTGCGACCTTCCTCTGTGTTTGCTCTTCACAGGAGCTGCTTCAGGAAGAAACCCGGCAGAAGCTAAACGTGTCCACCAAGCTGCGCCAGCTGGAGGATGAAAGGAACAGCCTGCAGGACCAACTGGATGAGGAGATGGAGGCTAAGCAGAACCTGGAGCGCCACATCTCCTCCCTCAATATCCAGGTGCCTGCCATGTGTCTTTGCTCAGGTCATGGTCCTCTCCTCTTCTGGCCTAGCATTTTGGTTGTGGCTGAACAGTGGTGCCAGGTTGCTTGGCTCACCAGCACCCCTGCTGTTGGATGTCTTCAGTGAGGAGAAGGGCCTGGTGGGCAAGGCTTAGGGGTTGCTTAGGGCTCTCTTCTCACCCCATCCTGGCCACTGCTTTCAGCTCTCTGACTCGAAGAAGAAGCTACAGGACTTGGCCGGCACCATAGAAGCCATGGAGGAAGGGAAGAAGAGGTTCCAGAAGGAAATCGAGGGCCTTACCCAGCAGTATGAAGAGAAGGCAGCTGCTTATGACAAACTGGAAAAGACCAAGAACAGGCTTCAGCAGGAGCTGGATGACCTGGTTGTTGATTTGGACAACCAGCGGCAACTGGTGTCCAACCTGGAGAAGAAGCAGAAGAAGTTTGATCAGGTAGGGGTAGAGGGTCCTCCACTTTGTCCTCAGGACAGCATGGCCCCCGGGGTGGCAGGTGGGTGTCTGCATCCCATGTCCACTTTGCTGGAAGCGATGGAAGGCTGTCTAGATCAGATCACACGAGGGCATGGACACCAGTAGAAGCCTCGATGACAGTGACTCTTCCAGTTACTAGCACCACAAGGGCCATCTGCAAACACAGCAAGGTTTTAGTTTCCAGCCCTGATAAGGAGCGAGGTTCATTTATTCACCCAGTGAGTATTCATGGAGCACCTATTGAGTTTTCCAAGTAATTCGAAGTTTATACTCTTTACTATCACTTTTCCCTAACATTTCATCATGTAAAATTTCAAGCATACAACATGAAAAGATTACAGTGGACACCTGTATAGCCACCACATGGATTCGACCACTAACATTTTCTTATGTGTACTTTGTCATGTACTTATTTATAAAGACAAATTCTATCTGCCAATCACGTTTTCTCTTCTGGGTGCATTTTAAAGCAAATTACAGGCATTTGGGTATTTCTCCCTTAACACCTCAGCATTGCTTGTTAACTTGAGTTCATTTTAAAAAATAACTCTGCTTCTTTTGAGGTAAAATTTATACATGATAAAATGCACAAATCTTAAGTGTATGCTGAGTTCTGATAAATGCACACAACTGTATAGCTCAAACCCTAAAAACTAAATTTTAATAGACATTACCCATTTATTTCATGTGACTCAGGGTTATTCTACAACTCAAGTTTAGATTGTATGGAGGTCAAAGGCAGAGGCACGGGGGAGCTTAGGGCTCCTGCTGGTCTCAGCTCCGGACATCCCAATCCTTCCCTCTCCCAACAGTCTCCCTCCCTGGGCTGCCAGCTTCCCCTCATTGCTTCGTTATCCATGGAGGCCTGAGGTTGATTCTGTTCCTTCCAGCACACACATAGCATGGAGTTTTTGTGTTGACTGTGCAGTTTGGAGGTTCCTGTTACTGACCAGTCCTTGCTAAATTCTGGAAGTCTGGTTTTGGGTACTGTAATCTAGAACGCACCCTAAAGACAGGATGAGCTTCAGGATGGAATGTTCTCTGAGTTGCTTCTCAAGCAGAGGGAGACGTGTGTGCACGTCTGTGCATATTTCCCATTGCCCCGCTGTGTGTGGCACGTGGGTATTTTAGGAGATAGCTACTTGTGCCCACAAGACAACCAAAGAACTGCTGGCCCTGAGTAGGATTCAAGGTCACTTTGACCTTAGTGGCAGGATGGATGTTCTGTGTCCTAACTGACATCAGCAGCATGATCCAGAAGTGAGAAAGCAAGATGACCACAAACAACTTCTGAAAGCATCTAAAATGCTTCCCACTGCACCAGGGTACCTGCAGTAGCACACATGGCTTCTTCCTCACATCTGCGGTTCAGTGAGCCCGAGCCTCAGCTATGCTGGGGCACCACTGAGCCTTCTGTTATGTTGCAGTTGTTAGCCGAGGAGAAGAACATCTCTTCCAAATACGCAGATGAGAGGGACCGAGCTGAAGCAGAAGCCAGGGAGAAGGAAACCAAGGCCTTGTCCCTGGCCAGGGCTCTTGAGGAGGCCCTGGAAGCCAAGGAGGAGCTCGAGAGGACCAACAAAATGCTCAAGGCCGAGATGGAAGATCTGGTCAGCTCTAAGGATGATGTGGGCAAGAACGTAAGTGCCTTGCCACAGCCTCATTCCTACTGAGCAATCCTCAGGACAGGAAGGCTGGGTGGGCATGGGAGGGGCTGGACTGAGTTCCCAGGGGCCATCTCAGTCCCTGGTTGTTCATCCTGCTGGAGGCCCAAGGCCACTTCTCTGTCCTGATGAGCTGCTGCTCTTCTGGGGTCCAGCCTCACTTTAGTAAAGGTGCTGCTGCTCTGCCTGCCAGGTGCACGAGCTGGAGAAGTCCAAGCGGGCCCTGGAGACCCAGATGGAGGAGATGAAGACGCAGCTGGAAGAGCTGGAGGATGAGCTGCAGGCCACCGAAGATGCCAAGCTGCGACTAGAGGTCAACATGCAGGCGCTCAAGGGCCAGTTGGAGAGGGATCTCCAAGCCCGGGATGAGCAGAACGAGGAGAAGAGGCGGCAGCTGCAGCGGCAGGTGAGCCCTAGGGGCAGGCAGGAGAGGGAGGCGGGCAGCCCCTTCCCCTTCTCCACCCCTGGCTGTGGGCTGCATGGAGGACAGCGGGCAGTTGTGCTGGCCAGGCCTGCGAACGTCCCGGAGCGGGGTCACAGCCTCCGAGGGGTCCTGGGCCGCACACATCTCTTCCTCACTCAGCTTCACGAGTACGAGACGGAACTGGAGGACGAGCGGAAGCAGCGTGCCCTGGCGGCAGCAGCCAGGAAGAAGCTGGAGGGAGACCTGAAAGACCTGGAGCTTCAGGCTGACTCCGCCATCAAGGGGAGGGAGGAAGCCATCAAGCAGCTCCGAAAACTGCAGGTGGGTGACTCTCTCCGAGTTCAGGCCTGTGCCGGGGGAGGGGGGGGCAATCCCCAGGTCAGGTAAGTCAGTGCAGAAGGCTCCAGGAAGCAGGCCTGCCTGTGTTGTGGGTGCCAGCTTGGCGGGTGACTTCCACTCCTACATGGCTTTGGCTGACTGTTTCCTGAGTGGGACACGGCAATCAGGCACATGGCCACTGCCCTCAGATCACACTAGAGGCTCAGCTTCTTAGGTCTGCTGAGCCCAGGCAGCGTGGTGCCCCCAACCACACGAGACAGGGCAGAGCCATGCCCCAGGGACTTCTCTGTGGTTAGCAGAAGACCCGAGGGTCTGGCACGCAGAGGTAAGTCTGCCCGTGGAACCAGGTGGAATGACGACGTCTGGCTTGTCCTTCCATTGACTCTCAGGCTCAGATGAAGGACTTCCAGAGAGAGCTGGAAGATGCCCGCACCTCCAGAGACGAGATCTTTGCCACTGCCAAGGAGAATGAGAAGAAAGCCAAGAGCCTGGAGGCCGACCTCATGCAGCTCCAGGAGGTACAGGCTTCCTCCTGACAGGACCCTGCGGGGCACGGGCCTGGGCATCCACCGATCTCCTCCCTCAGCCAATGTCCTAAATGGGCAGACCCACGCTGTAAGAGCAAAGACAGATGATGTTGTTTCGGGGGCTCCCTGAGCTCAGGCAGAACTTGCATTTCAAGGTGCTTCAGAGACCGTGGAGGGCTAAGTGACAGGAGCAGGTGGCCTCTTGGGTGGGGCTGGATCCATCCCCAGAAGATGACAGCTCTCCTCCCTGCTGCTCCTGCAGGATCTTGCAGCAGCTGAGAGGGCACGCAAGCAGGCCGACCTGGAGAAGGAGGAGCTGGCTGAGGAGCTGGCCAGCAGCTTGTCGGGAAGGTATAGGGAGCCGAGCACGGGGAAGACAGCTCATAGGAGTACCCTGGACCCCTTCTGATGCTGAGGATCAAGGAGTACTCCTGAGCTCCGACAGCAGACAGATCCATGGTGGTGGAGGGGTTTTCCCCTGGGTTTTCCATGACCCTATTTGGAGTATGGCCAGTTTTGCTCATTTTGAATGAGTAGTGTGGCGGGCCCAGGAAAGAAGAGCTAGTGGTGTTCCCGCCTCAGTCCTGGCTTTGCGGACACAGGCCCAGGTACAAGTCCTGGCTCCCCGCCTCCTAACCAGCAATCTTGGATGAGCGTCCTAATCTTCTGAGTCTCAGTTTCCCCAGTTAGAGAACGAGGGCAACCTGAGGCCTAACTCCTCCAGGAAGAGGCACCTGTAGGCCAGGGTGAGGCTTCAGGCCCCCAAGGCAGCTGTGTCTCTTCAGGAACACACTGCAAGATGAGAAGCGCCGCCTGGAGGCCCGGATCGCCCAGCTGGAGGAGGAGCTGGAGGAAGAACAGGGCAACATGGAGGCCATGAGCGACCGGGTCCGCAAGGCCACGCAGCAGGTGTGTGACAGACACCCTGACCTCAAGGCGAGGGCAGATGGGGGGACAGCTCCCCGGGCTAGGTAAGTCCGCACAGAAGGCTCCAGGAAGCCGGCTACCTCTGCCACCAGGGGCTGGGAGTGAACGGCCAGCGGGCATTTTTACACCCCTGCCTAGCTGCAGGTGGCTGTTTCCTGCTCTTACATGGGGCACCATTGTCAGGCATGTGGCCCCTGCACTCAGGTCTCAGGAGCAGACAGGAGGCTGCAGCAGGGCAAGACCACCAGGGCCACGGTCCCCGCACCAGATGAGCACGGTGCCTTGCATCTGTCCTGGAACAGGGCCTAGGTCCAAGTCCTGCACTGGTTAGGGACACACACCTTAGGCCTGCTGCGTGCTGGCCCGGCACAGGGGTGCAGAGGCTGAGACCGGACATAGGGACTTAGGGCCCTTCCTCCCTCCTCCAGTCAGCGTCCCACCTGCACCCTCGGGACACCTCGCACCAGCCGCACGGTCATCTTTGTTAGCCAGGACTTGTCTGGCTCTTTCCACGAGACGACGTGCCCTGGTGTCCCCTTCACTGCTCCTTCCCTGGGCCCAGGTGCTGGCCTTGGCACTAAGCCCTCAGTGACACTGCCACGTGAAGATGACAGAGCCTCTGCCGCAGTGCACACTGGGACCACCGTGCGAGGTGATGGTGGACACAGGACAGACCCTCACACAGCCTCAGTGGCAGGGGACGCTTCTGGAAGAGCTGGCTCACAAGCTGAGTCTTAGGCTTCCTGGGAGTTGGCTGGGTAACATAGAGAGAGGAGGGTGGCACCTTGGCCCAAGGACTCCTCTAGGGCCAACCGAGGCTGGAGATGCAGGCGAAGGTTCATGGCCTCCAGGCACTGCCCTGGCTCCTGTGCTTTCCACCTCATGGCCTGCACCTCGACCTCACAGGCTGAACAGCTCAACAATGAGCTGGCGACGGAGCGAAGCACGGCCCAGAAAAACGAGAGTGCACGGCAGCAGCTGGAGAGGCAGAACAAGGAGCTCCGTAGCAAGCTGCAGGAGATGGAGGGGGTGGTGAAGTCCAAGTTCAAGTCCACCATCGCAGCGCTGGAGGCCAAGATTGCGCAGCTGGAGGAGCAGGTCGAGCAGGAGGCCAGGTATGGGAGGACCAGAGTTCCTACCCCAGCTTACTCGGGGGACCCTGAGGAAGTTGGGTAACGAGAGCCTCAGTTCTGGCTTGTGAAAAAGAAGCTTAGAGGTGCCCACACTGCGGGTTTGTGGTGGGGGAAGGATGGAGACACAGAAAGGGCTGTGTGCCTGGCCCAGAGGCGGCACTTAACATGCAGCTGCCCTTAGCATTGCAGTGGGCCTCGTGACTTTAGCCCAGGAGCACACATGGCTGTTACTAACCTCTGTCTACCGGGAATTCCTGCTGACAGGTCTACAGGATTCCAAACACCAAACCTTGCACCCTACAAACACATCGAGGCATCTTAATTTCAGGTCAACTCAGGCACAAGGTCACGTTTATGACTAAGTATTCTGACCTTTTTAGTAGCAGCTTTATTGATAATTCACACATTTTGCAATTTACCAATATTAAGTGCACAATTCAACAGCTTCTAGTATATTTACAGACATGTGAAGTGATCACCACAGTTAATTTTAGGACGTTTCTGTCACCTCAAAAAGAAACTTCAGCTGGGCATGGTGGTGCACACCTATGATCCCAGCACTTGGGAGGCTGAGGCAGGATTGCTGCAAGTTCAAGGCCAGCCCGAACTACATAGTGAGACCTTGTCTCATAAATAAATGAATAAATAAGAAACTTCATGCCCTTTAGCCATGACCCCCTCCTGGTTTTCCCATCGCCCCCAGTAACCAAGAATCTACTTTCTCTCTCTCTGCATTACCCTACTCTGGATGTTTTGTATACAGGGAATCGTACGCCACATGGCCTTTTGGGATATGTGGCTTCTTCCTCTTAGCAAGGTGTTTCCCGGGCTCATCCAGGATGTAACCTCCCCTGGCACCTCATTGCCTTTCATGGCCAAATAGTCTCCTTCCCTCTGGCTAACCCTTGGCATACGTCCTGCTTTGAGGCGCAAGAAAAAGCGCTCACAAAGGGTGAGACGCCGTGCCTGGCAGCCACACTGCAAGGGGAGCCATCTCCCGCGGAACCTGCCTCCCTTTCCCCACCCTGCAGAGAGAAGCAGGCGGCTGCCAAGTCCCTGAAGCAGAAGGACAAAAAGCTGAGAGAAGCCTTGCTGCAGGTGGAGGACGAGCGCAAGATGGCTGAGCAGTACAAGGAGCAGGTGGGCTGCTGGCTGCCTCCCCGCCCTGCGCCCCGAGGCCTCCCACCCTCTGCCCTCTCCGGACCCTCTCCCTCTCTTGCCAGGCGGAGAAAGGAAACAACAGAGTCAAGCAGCTCAAGAGGCAGCTGGAGGAGGCCGAAGAGGAGTCCCAGCGCATCAACGCCAACCGCAGGAAGCTGCAGCGGGAGCTGGACGAGGCCACTGAGAGCAATGAGGCCATGGGCCGAGAGGTGACTGCGCTCAAGAGCAAGCTCAGGTGAGGGCCGGCTGGAGCGCACCAACAAGCCGGCCCCCAGAGCCCTGGCTTCCTTCCCGGGCTTCTTCCTGTTCTGGCACTAGGGTGGTGCACTGAGGCGAGCCAAGATTGGGCCTGGCTGCAGCCTCTGGGCTCACCTGCCATCTCCTGAAAACTGCATCGCATCCTCCACAACTACCAGCCCCCTATCCCGAACATTCTCTGTACCTTCTTTCTGGACCTCAGCATCACTGACATTGGGGCCGGATGCTCCCTTGTGGAGGGGCCAGCTTGTGCATGGCAGGGTCTTTAGCATCCCCCGGCAGGGAATGGGACAATAAAGCATCTCCTGAGGATGCAGGTGCGCCCTGGGGTCCCAGTGCCCTCACTGCGTGAGCTGTCGCCCGCCCCACCCCTGAGGACAGCAGCCCCGCTCCTGCTGCTCAGGCTGCTTCCTCCTCAGCCTGTCTGCCCTGCTTGGCTCCCTGAAGGTTTGGCTCTGGGCTTCCATCTCTCCCAGGCCGCAGGTTCTTCTGCTTTTGTCATCCCAGTGGCCTTCAGCCTCTGGTTCCCTGCATGATCTGGCCACTCCGTCAGGCGTGACAAGGGACCTCTAAGCCCTCATGATTTGGCCATCTGCAGCCACCTTCTCTGGGTGTGTCTTCCTCGGGCCTTTACCCTACTGCTGACCTCTTCCTGTCACATCCCCGACTCAGCTTCAGGCCCACTGTCACCGATACAATCACCCCTTTCACACCCCCCCAGCACCCAGGTCCCCCGCATGCTTCATTGGACTCATTTGGTGGGAACACAGGCCAAGCTAAATCCAACCTTCATCTGCTCCACAGCACAAAGGGGCACAAGCAAAGCAGACCACTGGCACCACACCCACTCCAATGCCTGCCAGGCCTCACCCCACCCCTCTCGGCTGATGACCTCACTTCCTGTTTAACTGAAAACCAGAACTGATGGTGAAATTGTTCCCACTTCCCCAGAGACCCCTGTCCTGACATCCGTGCTCATTTCCCCTCCTTGCTAGCACCTATGCCAGCTCCCCCCACCTTATCTGCTCAGGCGGCTGCTCGGAGTCCCCCTCTGCCACATTTCCCTCTGGCTGAGTTACTCTATCAGCTGGAAACACCTCTCACCGCCCCTCCCTGGCACCCACCCTTCCCACCGACTCCAGGAGGAGAGTGCTGGGGGCCGCACTCACCACCTAAGGCCCGGGCCCTGGCTGCATCCACTCCTCACAGGCGCGGCCCATCACTCCCGTCCACCTTCTTCCCCGGGCTTCCCAGCCCCTCCCCTTCCCTCCCCACTTGCTGGCTGTCTCTCCATCTCAAAACCCTCCGACCACTGGACCATCTGGTCCTCCTGCTTCTGCCCATCGCTCTCCTCAACCCCAGTGACCTCAGCCAGTCTGGTGGCTTTAGAATTCCATCTTCAGGGAGTAATTTTCTCTCCCAGCCGACACCGTCCCAGGACCCCAGCCCCACCTGGCCTTCCCACCTGGCTATCCAGAGGCAGCTCAGGCCTCACACGCCCCAGAGCCCAGTCAGTCGCAGTGCTTCACCCCTCCTCCTCCACCTCAGACTGCAAACCTGGGCTTATCCTGTTTTTCTCCTTCCCTTGCACCCCACATCTAATCTGTTAGAAAACCGCTCAACTACCCCTTAAAAATTGTTGTGTTTTTTTTTTTTGGGGGGGGGCAGATATCAGGGAATCAAACTCGGGACGTTGCGCTATCAAGGCAGGAGCCAGAACCACTGAGCTAAATCCCTGGCCCTACCCCTTAAAAATAGTGCACTTCGAGAACCCAATTTCTTGCCACCTTGGTCCGAGCCACCATCCCCCTCATCCTGATCACCTTCACAGCCTCTTCAGGGGCCTCTGGCTTCCATGCTGCCTCTTACGATCTGCTGCCAACACAGCCCCGAGAGGGATCTTGTCTAACACTTCGCTCACAGCCAAAGCCTCGTCTTTATGTTTTATTTCCGATCACTGCCTTCACCCTGCCCCCAGCTCTCTGCAGAGAGGGCTCCCTCTTTCCCTTTCAGTCCTTACTCAAAAAGTCACCCGGTCTGAAATGTCCAAGCTCATTCCCTGACTCCCACTCTCCCTCACTGCATTCGCCACGTCACTGGCTGATTATTTTCTCTGTCTCCCATGAGAACAGAGGGGTTTGTGTGTTCGTCCCTGCTGTCTAGGACAGCGCTGGACACACAGGAAACCTTCAGTCACTGAGCACAGTGGCTTCACTCATTCTCTCACCACTTTTGTCATTTGCCTTGACCCCTTACTGTCTGCCATTCACTTACAAGTAAAACTTACCACTCCTATTATTTTTAAGCCAGCTCCACTTGTATTAACAGGTCACAATGCAGTTAAATACTACAGTGGCATTAAAGCAATACTGAGTCAGGTGTGGTGGCACACACCTGCAGTCCCAGCACTTGGGAGGCTGAGGCAGGAGGATCACCACAAGTTCGAGGCCAGCCTGAGCTATGTAGCAGGACCCTATCTCAAAAAACAAAAACAAAAAATAATATTGAGCTCTAGCTACAGGATTGTGGCCACAGACTGAGGGCTGAGACCTGCTTCTCAGTTTAAAGGGGAGTGACAACACACATCAGCATCAAGAGACTCTGATGGCCTCACTTGGAAATGGAACACCTTTCTCACATGCAGTTCATTCGTTCAGTGATGTGCACTGCAGCCAGCACCTGGGGTATCCACTCCAGCATTTGGGAACCACTTCAGAAGACCAGGGGAGAGGCCAGGACCCTTTTCCAGGAGGAGCACCTCCTGGTTCCGGTGTCAAGGCTGTGAGGAGACCCTGTTCCCTCTTGATGGAGGGAAGCCAGACCCAACTTCTCAGGGTACAGTAGGAGCCAAGAAGCAGCTCCCGGGGTTGAGAGGTCAGAAAGACCCCCTGAGTGCACTCTGCAGGGATCTGGAGGCTCTGGTGCTCCTGGTGATGGGGATACAGACACCCCAACTCCCTACCCATGCTGTGTTTGCTCACTTGAGCTCAGTGGTTTTCAGCCTGTACCAAATTAAGCCAGACAGGACAGCGTGTCACACCTCCCCAGCTGTCTTCTGGGTAGACTACAGCATAAAATTGGGCACCAGAGCTTTGGGTGAGACCAGCAAGCCCAGCCAGCTCCTCAGCACACAGGGACTTACCCAGGAATCTACAGTTTTATCGACCAGACAAACCTCCAGCCAAGCCCTCTCTGAGCCTGATCCATGTACCTTCATTTGCCGTTTTGCTACTCGGCTCCAATCCAAGCTGCAAAAGTTACTTTCCTGCCAGAGGTGCCAAAGCTTCTAACAAAGGCCAGGTAGTAATCAGCTTTGAAGCTGCACAGGTCCCCTGCCCAGAGTGGCCAGGTCCCAGGCTGATCCCAGACTAGCTTACTTTCGAAACACAGGCTTTACAGGTTTCAAGGAACTTCTGAGGGACAGAAGTTTCCTTTCCAGTTAACACTGCTCCCCTTTGAGGTGCCAGCCTCTCCCTGTGCTCTGGTGGCCTGAAGAGTTTCACTGCATGGTTGACTTAAAGTGTCTTGTCATCATTTAATTGAAGCCAATGCCTTTAATGATTAGAGATGTACTTAACTGGGTCCTTCCTGTCGGCTGATGATAACTACCCAGGACTCTCTCTCTATTTCAGAGGGCCCCCCCCACAGGAAACCTCGCAATGACCCACCAGGTATCATGCCTCTGGCTTCGCAGCTCCTGTGTGTCACGCTGTTTTCTTTCTGCCCAGCGCCCCCTGCCCCCATGCCCTTCCTTAGTCTTTGCAAATGCCTGTGAGATTCCTGCAAAACCTGAAGAGTTGAGTATCCTGAATTAAAAGTGTCTTTTATCAAACAAATAGGAAGGTGACAAGTAGAGCCCATCTCTTGAGCCATTTCCCTTCCCACTCTCTGGGCAGTGCCCGGCAGGTGATGTGGCATCCAACAGGGCCGTATCACCACACTGGAATGAGATTTTTTAGGGGCAGTGTCACTTACCTGCGCATTGAGGGTCATTCAGGCATTGAGGACCCTTGGCAGCACCGTACTCCCCTGTACAGTAGGCATATCCCTGAACAGGACAGTCCACACCCTGGGCACATCCCCTGAGAATGGACATGGCTCCCGTCGGGCTGGTCTGGGTCACAAATCGGGAATAACAACACAGGTTCAGGTGACCACAGGCAGAAACTTGTCCTCTCACAGTTAAGCTGTCACACACTGTCTACAAGGACATGAGCTCTCACTGCCACGCTCAGATGCCGGGGCTTCATGGGGCTGGACACAGTCTCGCTGCTCACTGCATTTTCAGTGCACCAGGGTGGGAACCAGCTGCCACCAAGCCAGGCACAATCCGCAGAGCCTTCGTCAGAGACCTCACGGCTTGCGTGTGTTCAGAGACGGGAGTAGATGCCCAACACGCGAGGAAGCACATGGGCCCCCCTTGAGAGAAGGCAGAGAGCTCTACTTCTCTGGGATTTTAAGAACTTTTTCACATGGGTGAAGTCAGGCGATGGGGCCCCGAGTTCTCTGTCACCCCCCACTGAGAGGTCAAACAAGCCCTTGCTTGTGTCCATCTTCTCTTTTGGAGAATCTCAGCTCTGCTGTTGCTACCAAATACTTAAAGCTGAGTGAGGTCTTGCAAAGACTGTGGAGTAGATTTCAGGTGAGAGGGCAGAGGGCAGGTGAGTCTCCAGGATATTGGGATGGCGCAGAGGGTGGCTGCTCCTAGAGCTGGATGGGGAAAGAACCCACCAGTCAGCAGGAACCACGTTCCTGCAAGTAGCTGGGGCTTCAGATGTGGACGTCCCTTCCATCAAGGGTGCTCAGCAAGAACCCCAATTCTCCAGGATCAGACCTTTCAAGAGAATCTGCACAGGGCCTCTTACTTCCTGTAACAGAGGTAGTCACGTCAACCTTTGTCTAGGATTTGAAACCAGTTCCTCCAAGAAAGGCACATGAGCCAGGAGACCGCCCTGCGAGGTCAGCCAAGCAGGGAGCCCGCAATGACCCAGGGCACAGGCTACTTCTGAGGTCAAGGAGCAAACTGATCCTTTAACTCTTCTGACTCTCAGAGGCAAGAGAGTGCCTGGAGCCATAAAGCACAATTAGGCCCAGCTTCCAGCCCCAGGCTGGCCAAGGGTGACACTGTAGCACCGTAGTTGGGCCAACAGTCCATGTGGTGGTTGATGGTCACTTCTCCACCCCTTACCTCTGGGACCTTCTTTCCCACCCACAGTGAAAAGGCTGAGACGGGCAGTTGTAGAGAGGTTGCTGCTAAAGAGGTGGGAACAGCTGATTCTCTCATGGGGTGGGAAGTCTAGAAACTTCTCTTTAAAGCCAGCCTAGAAGTCTTGAGCTGGAAGTGGCTATGACTTTAAGTATTTATTCCTGATCACTGTACCTTGTGAAGCCCACAAGGCTCACATGGGGATTTGCCTCAGCGATCATGAATCTGAGCCTTGCTTACGCCGACACCTCAGCTGTCTGAGTTGTTTCTTTGGGTCCATGATGTAGGCTCCCCTTCGTGGCTTCTCCATCCAGGCTTTGTGTGGTGAGCAGAGTGCTTTTGTTACTAGAAGTCTGCTTTCTTCTTAAATGTCCTCAAATGAGTTGAGACCTGTCCTTCAATCAGGCTACATAAAACAGGGCCACATGGCCAGAATTCAACACCATCATTTGCTGCAACAGTTGAAAATACACTTAAGCATTTCTATCAAACAGCGAAGGTTAATTACAGGTGGACCTGATTTTCCCCATCTGTCCAGCCCTCACTTCAGGTGACCCGTCCTTCCTGTGAAGCCAGGTGGGCCTGGATGATAACCAGCAGAGGGCATGTGGAGTCCCAGAGGAAAGAGATGAGCGTCATGGGGGCAGAGGGGCTGTCCTACCGGCTGAGCTAACACTGACCTTGGATTAATGTGTAACTCACTCTTCCAACAAAGATCCACTGAGCACCTATTTATGCCATGCACAGCGCATACCACAGTGAGCCAAAGACAGATCAACAGGCGCCAACTCCGACCCAAGAGCCTCAGACCAGGAAGCCCTGTACCAGCAGGGGACGTCCTTCTGAGTCCATCACCTCTACCCCTCTCAGTGGTGCCCTTGTCCATTTTCAAAACCTTCTTCCAATTATAACCCTAAAACCTCCCCATTTTTTCTTTCTGAGGGGGGCAAGAACACAGTATGTTTGCCCTCCTTCTGAATAGGTGTGGATTTCCCCTACCTTTTCACTTTTTCTTCCTATTCCAAACCCAAGACCATAGCAGGCCAGAAGTAATCAAATGACCAAGCCAGGCTTTGTGTGTGTGCTGCTGGACACTGCAGCCTGGGCCTTGCACATGCTAGGCGACCATTCCACCCTAAGCTATACCCCTAGCCCCAACCATTTTTTCACACATTCCCATCGGGGGTGGGGAGGCTTGTACCACTGGTGGTACACTTTTACTGGTCTTTTTACTGATAAAATTAATAAATTTTAAAAATTATAAATTTATAAGTTTATTAGAAATTATAAATTAAATACATAAAATAAATATTTACTAATAAAATAAAAAGGCACCTGAGGGGACAGTCATGCACGTACCACCGGTGGTTCAAGCTGCCCAGCAGCAAAACATGAATTACAGCCTCATCGTGAATGTATTAAAGTAGATAATCTTGCCTGGAAGAAACCCACTCACTCCCCCACCTCAGCTGATTAAGCACAACCAACCACACTTTAAGACTGGCCAGGGTTTGTTGCCTTCAACTTGAATAGCTGCGTCTCATTTGTGTTGAGTGTGTTTGTGTTTGGTCGTTGCCCCTTATAAAAGTCTATTTCACCCTTGACAGGTTCCTTTACTAAAGAGTGACATGTTTTCTTATTAAAACCCACAGGCGAGGAAACGAGACCTCATTTGTTCCGTCTAGAAGGTCTGGAGGACGAAGA
Source organism: Heterocephalus glaber (assembly GCF_053883595.1). Lineage (NCBI taxonomy): Eukaryota > Metazoa > Chordata > Mammalia > Rodentia > Bathyergidae > Heterocephalus > Heterocephalus glaber. Next base: position 14,543,603 of record NW_028258175.1, read on the forward strand.
GTTATTGAAAATGCAGATGGTTCTGAGGAGGAAATGGATGCTCGTGATGCAGACTTCAACGGAACCAAAGCCAGTGAATAAACTCACTAGAGTTTTACATCACCACAGGGAAAAAAACAAAACACCAACAGACTATTTAGCATTGTCTAAATTCATTCTCAAACTCCAGATCTCACCCACACCCCTCACAATGACTTATAAAAGGACCGCCCTGTAGCCAGGGTGTGAACTCCAGTGCTTCCGTTTGACCAGAGGGGAGGACCCCGCATCCTGCTGGTGGGCTGAGTTTTCAGGAAAACAGCCGCAGTGACCAGTCACCAGCAACTCCATTCACACAAAATGGGGAGAAAGTTTCCCAAATGGGTGCCACCACCCCTGCTCGCCCCAACTCATCCCCTATCCTGCAGGCCCCTCCCACTTCTTGATAAGGCCCTTGTTTGAGAATTCTTTTCCCCTCTCCTGGCTGCCACACCTCAGACACACAGTTCACCCAGACCTAGTGCCTTCTGCAGTCACGTGACTTAAAGGAACGCTGCTCTAAGGGCTAAGAGCAGGGATGCTGCACTGTCTTCTACGCACCCTGATTGTACTTAGGACACCGTCACTAATAAAAGGGTATAAATCACCAGCACGGAGTTGGCTTTCTGTTGGAGCAAAAGAAAAGTGGGACGGGATGTTCTCATTTAATCCTCACAGTGACCCAGGCAGTCAGGGTTATTATTTCAGACATGGAGAAAGTGAGGCCTAGGGAGGTGACAAAAAGTTGCCTAAGATGCTGTGGCTGGCATAAGGAAGAGCAGAGGGCCAAGGGCAGCTGTCAGAGGGGCTTTTCCAACTGAGCCGAAGGCAGCTGGAGGGTGGAGGCTGGCAGGGCACTGCCTCTGCCCTTGAACCTGGCAGGAGAATCCATCTTGATCAACCAAAGCCCAGTTGGCGTACAGGGGCCGAACATCCCTAGTCCAAAAATCCAAAATGCTCCAAGGCCCAAACCCTACTGAACACCACAGACACCATAACTGGAAAATTCCACACCTGACTTCATGTGACAAGTCATAGTCACAACACAGGAATCCTAAAATTAGTCTTTACATTCAGGCTATGTAGATAAGGCACACATGAATCATAAATGAATTGTGTTTAGACTTGGGTTCCCTTCCCAAGATATGCTAACATTCCAAAAAAATATATATATTTAAAATCCAAAACCAGACCAGGGATTTAGCTCAGTGGCACCTCACCTGCCTCGCAAGCACAAGGTCCCGAGTTCAATCCCTGGTACCAAAAAAACAAACAAAAACAATCCAAAGCTGTTCTGGTCCCTAACATTTTGGGTAAGGAATATTCAACCTGTAATATGATAAATACAAGATTTTGATGTTGTAAATTAAAACACAAGATGTTTTGCCCAGCATAGGTCAGCCAACTGTTTCTATAAAGGCCAGAGAGTAAATATTTTAGCCTTTGCAGTCTACATTTGGTCTGTCACACATTTTTTCTAGTACTAAGAATGAACTCGGGGCTTTTACATTGAGCTATACCCCTAGACCTTTTTTTAATTTTGAGACAAGTTTTTTTTGTTTTGTTTTGTTTTTGTACCGGGGATCGAACTCAGGTCCTTGCGCTTGCGCAGCAGGTGGCGAAACCACTGAGCTAAATCCCCGGCCCTACAAGGTCTTTGTAAATTGCCCCAGCTGCGCTTGAATTTGCGACCCTCCTGCCTCCGTCCCCCAGAGTGCTGGGATTACAGGTGTGCACCAACATGCCCAGCTCATAGTTATTTTTTTTTTTTAACAAGGATTTAAAACAGAAGAAACCATTCTTAGCACGGGGTCCTTCAAAAGCAAGCCAGGGGCATTTTCCTTTTCTAGCTCCAAGGCTTTGGACAGACATGTCCTGCAAAGGTTCTATACTACACCAACTATTCTACACGCCGCTCAGAGGGACAAAACTGAGACACCACAGCAAATACAGCAATAGAGATGTGACCAAATGCTGCCACCTCGAACGATGGGCAAACCCTGCCTGGAAACACTTCTAAGAGCCTAACCAGAGTAGAAATTTTTAAAACACATTTTTTCTATTTTGTGACTTTGTTTCAGAATCCTTTTTTTTTTTTTTTTTTGGTACTGGGGATCAAACTCGAGTCCTTGTGCTTGCGCTAACCCTAACCCTAAACCACTGAGCTAAATCCTCGGCTATTTTGTGATTTTGTTAAAAAAGAATTACCACTACCATATGAGCCACATGGAAATACACATATGTGAAGCTGCATCTATTGACCATACCACAAACCAGCTGAACACGAGTTTCTCTTGATTTTATTGTTCTTTTAAAAAAATAAAAGGACATCTTTTACCACGCAGGTTAGAACATGTTAGGTGACAAACCCGGCTGGCCCGCAGCTGACTTCTCAGCCAAACCTCGAGAGTGCTTAGAAAATTCTATTTTCAACTCAAGGCCTAGTTTTGCTGGTCCTTTCAGAAAATAATTTAGTAAAAAGTGAAGGCTATCAGGCTGCACTCCTGGCTCCTGGGAGGCTCCTTTCTGCGGTGTCGATGTTGGTGTCGGAAAGCAGAGGAAAGCAGAGGCACGCAGACGACTTGGGGTGGGGGAACTGGGGCTGCTGTGCTTGTCTCTCTGTTTCACCAACACGCTTCCAACAACATCTGTTGTTTTCATCGAATCTGAAGGCCACCCCGGAAATTTCACGATGGCTTTGAATGAAGTCCTCTTCTTAGGGCCGGCAGTATCCAGGCCACTGTACCCCAAGCACCCCCAGGGTCCTGATGCGGCTGTCACCCCCATGCCAGAGCAGGCAACTTGGGGAGATTAAGGGCTGGGCCTTACCTGCAGATTCCCCACTGATGCTGACTTGAAAATGGCTCCAAAACGCAAACATGCTCCTAGGGACCACCACGAGGGGCACATTAGAGTCAGGGGTACACGGTCAGTTGTAAAGAGGCACATATGTCTTTTCTTACTGCTCCAAGATGTGATTTCTGCACACCGTAAAGCACTGAGAGTCCATTCTGGAAGACAGCTCCAGATGCAAGGGGCCAAGAGGTGAGCCCAAGAGTTGGACCCTAAAAGCACCCCTCAAGGACATCAGGACTCTTCGACAGCCAGCAATGGACGGACAGCCTTGTCACCCACACTCAGAACCTTCCTAGAGGCCCAGTTTGTCCCTGTCTCTGTGACGCACACACACACCAAGGGGGAGACAAGGAACTGCGTGCGAGACGTCATTTCACAGGGACACCGCCAGGGCCATGGCCGACAGCCTCGGTCAGTGGCTTGGGCCACACAGCACAAGGCAAACTATAATGACTGCTGGCTCTTATTTCTCAAACTAGTTAAAAAAACAAGCCTAGTGTGAAGGGAGGGGGAAAGATAAGGACCCCAGCCAGACAGGGCTCCAGCTCGAGAGGGTTCCTAAAGCAGCACCTTGACAACACCCGGAGCAGACGGCAGCGGCAGCGGCGGCGAGGATGGATGTGAGAGGGGCTTCCCGAATTCCAGGCGTTTTCCCAACCTTCAGACAGAGCAAACCAATTTAGCTGACAGGACGGCAAGGACAAACCGGCTAGCACCGGGGCCCACAGAGTTCTAAGAGTGAGGAGCAGGGTCCCACAGGGCCTCAGTTTTCTCTCCTGTGAAATGAAGAAAAGGACACTGGCTATCTGGCTCTCAGATTCCCAAGCTTGCTCGCACAGAAAGCTCCTTCTCAGAAGAACTTCTAAAAACATCCACTTCTGGGCCGGGGATTTAGCTCAGTGGTTCCGCCGCCTGCCTCGAAAGTGTAAGGTCTCAAGTTTGATCCCCAGTACCAAAAAAAATAAAATAAAATAGGAGGCTGGGGATTTAGCTCAGTGGTTTCATCGCCTGCTGCGCAAGCACAAGGACCCAAGTTTGATCCCCGGTAACCCCCCCCAAGAAAAACAACATTGCAAAATAAAATAAAATAAAATAAAAACATCCACTTCTTACTTGCCAAAAATCCTTTTTTTTTTTGAGAGGGGAACAGTGCTAGGAATCAAACCCAGGACCTTCTGTCTACAGAGCTACACTCCTAGCCCCTGAATTTAAAATTTCAAAAATAAAAATTAAATTTAAAAAAAATCTGTGCCTACAGTTCTGAAAGTTAAGTGTATGCCATGGGAAAACGATTCCTAGTCTCCCACCCCATGTCTGCCACAGGCCCACCAGATTTGGGTGGCCTGGTCTCTAGGGAGAAAAGGGGTTCCTCCCATGGAATTCCTGAATGTGGACAGGGCTCTGGTTTTCTTTCAACAAGAAAATAAATCCATTAGAGGTCAGATCTGCATTTTCCAACTAGGTGACTGGTTTTGGGAATCTAGTCTGGCTAGAATTTAGTCAGGCCTTTCAGTTTCTGGAAGGTTCTACATGTTTAAAAGTAAAATTCCACCTTCTAGGGGAAGCAGAGAAGTGTCTGAAGCTCAATGCCTAAACAACGTGCTCAGGACATTCTCATTGCATGCCCTTGAGTCAGGGCTGTAGAAACAAATGATAAACATGGCAGTCTCCTTGGCCCTTTGCCCAAACCAGATGGTGTCAATCAATTCTGCTTCAAGGGAAGGGAGTACAGGATAAGGTCACGGAAATAATCCTACAATTCAAAAACAAATGGCGGCGGGTAGGGGCTCAGCATGGACCGGAAGTAGCTAGATGCTCCCTCTACCACAAGAATGAACATCAACAGGTACAAACCCTTTGTCACCCAGAGATACGCCATTGCTGCTTGTCCTTCTGTCGCCGCCACCATCTCTGTTCTTGCCCCCACGCCCTGATACTGGGCCACTTGTCCGGTTTGGGGACTGATCATACACAAAGTTCCGGCAGGATGCAAGTTTGGACTCCAGCGCCTGTTGAGAAATGTGCTTTTGTCTCTCAAGTTAAGGACAGGAAGTCCTCTCTCACCAGACCCCATATAGAGAAGAGAACCTAAAACAGTGATGCTCAAACTGTGCTGGGCTGGATTCTGGGGCTGGGTCCAGAGGAATCCACTGTGTCCCCAGTTCTCATAACCACCTGCCTGAAATATCTGTGAGCACCCTGAAGAGTCACGAACTCCACCTTATTGTCCAACTCCACCTATAGGAAGCATGACCTCAACTCTTAGAATCACTCACTGTTTTGTTTACTGTGTTAAACATGTACAGAGTAGCATGAAGTTTAAACAAGGTCTTGAACTTGGAGCAAAGAGATCCCGAGGAAACCAAAGGGGCAGGAGAGGTCCCTACCCCCAGGCTTCTCCACACTCTGCTAAATACTCACAGAGCTGTTTATGCCACAGAAAACTGGAAAGCCAAGAGCCAAAACGTAAGGAATGGGTTGCAAGCTTCTATTAAGTTTAGTTATGAATGTATGTTTGTCTGTTCCGTGACAAATTGCAAGATTAAAATTATATGGAGGGGGTGAAGGGAGCACAGGGAATGGGGAAAAAATAAGAACCAAGATACGTCATGTACAGGTACAAGCACCCAATGAGAAATGTAAACTTATTATATACCTAAAATGTACCAATAAAAGAATTTAAGCAAAAAAAACAAATTATATGGCTCTCAGGCCTCATTTTTAGTATATGTGCTGCCAAAGTGAGCACTCAGGCTTCATTTTTAAAAATAAAAGAAACAACTAACAAAAACACCCATATTATTGCTTAAGCACACAGGAATCCCTTCATGTAATTAATGGAAAACCGGGAAGGTCAGTTCCTTCTTTCTGATCTTTCAAGCTGTTATTAAACTCCTGAGAGAGCAAAAAAAAGAGCAAGCCATTTTTAAATGGCCCTGAAATTTCTTCAAAGTAAGGAAAAAAGCCATCGATTGACCCTGTTGACCCAAACTGCTTGAAAGCATGGAAGAAAAATGGTTCAAGACAAACATAAAAAAAGACACACCCAGAGATGGGAGGGAAGACTTCAGTTCTGAGCTCTGGGCCTTGGCAACAGAAACTTCTCCAGGAGGCTCTAATGACGCCTGGCACTCTGAAGGACCAGCCACATGTAAAAGCCATCACACCTCTATTAGAGGCAAGATGCTCCCTTCTGGGTACTGTGACACAGGCAAGCAGGCACACACACCCTGGGAAGGTGCAGTCTTACCCCAACTTTCCTCAGCAGGTCCCCCACGATGTTGAGGGCTGAAATCCGGGCCGCAGGTGTGAGAGGGGTGCCACTGTTGGAGCCGTCCAGGCCTGGTTGTGCAAGGAGAAGCACACATCACAGCACCAGCCTACAGTCTGTGTGTAACATCTCTAAATGTGAAACCACCAGGTAGAGAAGGGAAGTTGCATCCTCCCTTTGCTTCTGGATGCTGCCCGACCTCACTCGGGAGTTAACTCTGTAATGTGCCAGGACTCTACTGGATGACCAGCTTTTTGAGTCCTTACAAAATTAAACATTTAGTTTCACACAAACAAAGCTAAAGCCAGGTGAGATTGAGCACGGTTGTAATCCCATGTAATCCCAGCACTCTGGGATCTGAGACGGGAAGATTGCAAGACTGAGCCCAGCCTGGGCAACTTAGCAAGATTCTGTCTCAAAATAAAAAAAAGAAAGGCTGAGGATGCCTCTCAGTGTTCTCTGGGTTCCATCCCCAGTAGTACAAAATACACAAAATAACAACAACAACAAAAGCCAAAACAGGTCCTCTCCAATTTCCAGAAATTCCACGCAGCTAACATTATCAGCGTCTGGGATAAGTCCAGTACGTACACAGCCAGCCACTCTAAAAAGGGTGTGCAGTGTAGAGCCCTCTCCAAGGTTGCCCCAGCAACCACAGGCCCCTCTCTACTGGCTAAATCTAAGGTACAAAGCAACAAGATTTTAACTCATCCCCACACAAGCTGTGTGCTAATATGTGTGGGAGATAACTCTAGACTGGGATGTTCCAATCTCACCATTTCTTCATCACCAGGAGACAAGCTAAGGGCTTAGGCGGCATATGGTAGATTAAGTCCTGCAGCCAGCTTGCTGGGGTTTAAATCCCAACTGTGTCACCTCCTTGCTGTGTGACTTCAACAAGTTTCTTAAGGCTGAGCCTCAAGTCTCCATATTCATTAAATGGGGCCAGCACTTCCATGATGGGCCTGTGGTGTGGATTCACAAGGTCACTGCACAAAGTGCTTTGAGCACTCAATACTTGTTTTCCTACTGCTCCACAATGCCCTGCTGTGGTGACAGCTTCATACTGCTCTCCACTATATGGCCTAGCCCAAGGCCCCTCTCCCAGGAAACACAGAAAATCCCCCGGGTTCCCCACCTCCTTACCACGCTTGAACGTCCCTGGGGTGTTTAAACCAGAGCCGAGTCCTCGATGAGCTACAGGAGTGGACGGCACAGAGCCCGTGGCCTGCACAGCTGTATCTGTCCTTTCAGCTTCCACTGAGCTGGGCATGGGTGTCCTGGGCTTCTCCTGCTTCTGCTGCACAGCCAATTCCTGCCGCAAATCTATGCCAGGAAAGGGATTCAGAAATGTAAAGTCCTTGCTTTCAGGGTGGGCTGGAGGTCAGACAGATGCTAATCAGGGAAAAGAGCTACTGGGTAAAAAAGTCCAGAACCCTCAATGGAGCAAAGCCCGCTTGACCCTGCTTAGCAGGTTTGCGAAGCTACATCATTTTCCTTGAGTAAAAAAGGTTTAAAATATTTAAAAAACTGTGGCAGTGACACATTATTGCTGTGTTTTGAAAACTTTAACACTGCAACGTACACAGAATCCCAAATTAAAGTGTGCTTTTCCAGCTATTCCCAAACGCCCTTCCTTGATCCTAAATGATCACCTATACACATAGCAAGTCTTTTCAATCCTTTATCACTGCATGGTCATAGAATCTGAATGTGTGTGAAGATCTACTGAGCATAAAGTATAAACAATTTTTATTAATCACAACTATGAACATTGACGCCCGTCTATGACTTACTCTGTCTCAATGGTACGTGTGGGCGATTATTTCCAGGGCTACATTCATATCTTTATCTTGTTCCTTTTAATAACTGTTTAACATATCACAAAATAAATCTATATGGGTTCTTTAACCACCTGTTACTGATGGGCATTTAGGAACAACTACAGGTTGAGTATCCCTCATCTAAAATGCTTAGGACCAGAAGTGCTTCAGATTTTTCCAATCTTGGGATTCTGCATATTTTACTGGTTGAGCACTGCTAATTTGAAACCCAGTTGAAACTTTTTGAACTTTTTGAGCACTCAACTAGTAGTTTTTAAACTTAGTGTTTTTTTTAATCCTCCACCTTCAGGCCACATATTATTAGGAATCAAATTAATGTTATGAATAATCAGTTAACACTTTAAAAAAATCTCCTATGCACCCACCGTGGATGCTACATTAATGCCTTGGTACAGGAAAGCTCTACCTCTGGGACTGCGCACCTCCACTGAGCAAAGAGGTTTCCAAATTCTCATTCCAATGTACCAGTCACCACCAAGTCACAAACGTTACAGACTGATGAGCAATTTTACCAGCAGGGATCTCCTCCCCATGAGACTTACTCCATAGTGCATCAAGCCTGTGTGTCAATTTCAGACCAGGAAGCTTCTCTCCCAGATGAATTCCACTGCTCAGAGGCAACCTCCCCCCAAAACAAGGGCTTCATCTGTGAACCTCAAAGCTATCTTTGTAAGTATCTATGAGGGGTTGTCACAGGGTCTGAGGGCTGAGAATTCTGAGCACTGGGCAGGGACCACACGCTCTGCCTGGACAACCCATGTGCGGAGAGGGGTGCAGATTTCCAGTAAAGGCAGTGATGGGCAAGGCCACAGAACAGGATGGTATCAAAGATGGAGAGAAATCACGCCAGGAAAGGCACAGAACAAAGCCAAGACCTCTGACCTCTGGCTTCATCCTTTAGTCGCTGAACAGATTCTAGGAGGTTCTCCTTCTCGTCAAGTTCACTTTCCAGGAAGGCATTTCTTTCAATGGCTTGATTCAAGCGCTGCTCAAAGTCTTCCAGAGACATGATCGTGGCTCTGGGTAAGAGAACAGCAAAGTTATCCAAAACAGGAAATGGCAGCATTTATCTGGTACCTACACACCTGGAAGACATAGGTCAGATATACCTGGGCACAAGTCCCAGCACTGGTCTCTCTAGATGCCACAATCGGGGGCAAGTCCCTTAGCCTTCAAGGGCTCAGGCTCATCACCTGCAGAATGGGAACATGAGAGTTCAGGTTGTACTGGGGGTGAAGTAAGGTAATAGCCATCCACACAACACTCGGCACCTGATCGTTCCAGTTGCTGAGAGCAGCATGTTCCATCTTCTCTTGGAAGCTCACAGTGCAAACTAGTATTCACAGCAGCCTAATAAAGTGCATGTGCAATTTAGTAACGTACATTTAAAAAGGTAGAAGAGATCAGCTTTCACCTCTCAGTTAAAATTTAACAAGTTCCAAATATCTAGCTCCAGTCCAGTTGCCCTGCCAACAACCAATTCTTATGAACAGTGCAGCCATTTCATTAGAACACAGTGTTGCAAAGGCTCTGAGAAGTGCTGAAACAGAGAAATTTCCATTTTTTTTGTTTTTGTTTTTTAGGTACCGGGGATCAAACTCGGGACCTTTCGCTTGTGAGGCAGGCAGCAGAACCACTGAGCTAAATCCCCAGCCCTATGTAGTAGAGAAATCTGTTTAACTCTGGGCTAGCTACTTTCTCTATGCCTCAATTTACTCATATGTAAATCACAGGTAGTAAAGGTCCTGCCATACTATGGTTAGGCTGTGCAAAATAACACAAAAAGCACACAACAGATGTTTCATACGTAAGTGCTAAGTAAATGCCAGCAATTTTTATTATTGACCCTGTGTTTGCTCCTAGAAGGCTGATAACATCCTGCATTATAACTCTATTTCCTGGTGGCTGGAAGCACATGTTTGGACTAGAACCAAGGAGTTAACACCCAGATTTTCCATGCAGACTAAATGGGTGTCCTTGTTCCTTTAGTTACAAGGTAAGGTTTGATTCATTCACATATCCTACGACATCTAAATTGAGTCAGATTATTACCTACCCTTCAAAGTGTCTTCAGAAGAAATAAATGGTATAAAGTTACCAAAAGTGCCAGATTAAAAACAACAAACAGATAATATTTAGAAGAGAATCAGTCAAAATGACCCTGAGGTTAGGATATTAAACAATTTAAAAAGTTTTTTTAAAAAGATAAAATCTATAGGAATTTATATAAGTGAATATGCAAGGGATACAAAATGCTTCTAGAAATGCAGACATGCTGAGTTTATGAAGCAGAAGATCCACCATCATGAAGAAATCAGTCCTACCTAAGTTAATGAAAAATTTATCACCACCCTGATAAAAGTACTAACTGGTATTTACTGGGGGAAGGGGGACAAGGGGACTGATTTAAAAATCATGTCATAAAGAAACAAGAATGGTCCTGAGCACTCTGGAAAAGACCTCAGGGAACTAGTTCTAGCAGGTACAAGACACACACTATTAGTCTAGAGACTCAACCATCACCACAGGTGTGGTACCAGTTCAAACAGGTTTAGATCAGGGAACCAAAGGTCCAGAAATAGAGGCAAAGACATGCGTGACTTGAACTTATGGTGAAAGACAGAAGGTTCAAGTCTGTGTCTGGGAACCGCCGAGTAGTCACTGAATAGATTCAAACCTCAACTGGATCAGAAATATAAACACAATTGTTATTTGCTCAAAATTTACTATTTGGCTTCTGGAATACCAGAGAACTGAAGACTAACAGCAGCAGCTCTGCCATTTCTGACCCAGTGCGGACCGCTGTCTTGCGATTGTACATGACCAGCGTAACAGTATCATACTATGGGCAAGGCGTATCACGGGGACATACACTACTAATTAAATATTTGCTATTAAATAAAAGTCAGTGTCCTTGTGTAACCTAAGTGTACTTTTTTTTTTTTTTTTTTTGGTACCGGGGATTGAACTCCGGTCCTTGTGCTTGGGCAGCAGGTGGCAAAACCACTGAGCTAAATCCCCGGGCCAAGTGTAAATTATTTTTATATGTTCCATGCATTTATGTTATATGTATATATATTATTTATATTAATCACTCTTTATATGTTGAAATTTTATTTGTCAAATGATGCATAAAAGCATATTTATTATAATAAGAGTAAAATGCTCAAACAATGACAGTGAAAGCTGTTAATTTCAGTTACTGAGAACTTAAAATGGTTACATAGGAAACAGTTTAGTAAATATGAATATTAAGAGATACATCTAGGGGCTGGGGATTTAGCTCAGTGGTTCTGCCGCCTGCCCTGCAAGCTCAAGGACACGAGTTCGATCCCTGGTACCCCCCAAAAAAAGATACATCTGTTAAACACATGGACATAGAATCAGATTAAGTCAATGTAATCTCTATAGAACTTTAGTTATTTTAGCCCTGTATATGAAACAAAATAACTTTTAAGGAATATACTTAATTTTTAGTAACTTCCAATATGGTCCTGAGTCTCTCCAGGTCACCCTTATACAAGGTCCCCTTCCTCAACAAAAAGTGAGTAGTTTTAAGGGCTGGGGATTTAGCTCAGTGGTTCCGCTGCCTGCCTTGCAAGCACAAGGATCCAAGTTCAATCCCTGGTACCAAAAAAAAAACAAAAAAACTGAGTAGTTTTACAGGTGTACCATGTAAGGACTATAAAAGCAACCAAACAGTTGATCCTGCTGAGAAATTGCTGTTCTTGCAACAGATTGTCTAATTTAACACATATAACTACTAAAGTTTTATAATAAAATCTTATATTTTATTAAAGTTTTTTTAAAATAAAATTTCGGTGTTCTAGAAGTTTTTTCACCCTATAATGGTGATTTGGGCCTCTACTTCATTTGATTTTAACACTCAACTATTCAACATCTGGCCAAAATGTGAATCCAATGCATCTGAGAGAGACAGAGAGAAGAAAACAAAAATACTAGAAGAAAATATAGGCTAAGTGCTTTATAAACATTAAGTGCAGAAGGTCATTCTATAAACTTGACTGTAGAACTCAAATAACTTATATACAGTAAAGCACACAACAGACAAAGCCAGAGAAAATAACAAACTCCAAGGACTCGATTCATATCACAAATACATAAAAATCTCCTAGAAATGACTGGGAGAGGAACCAATCAACCATCCAATTTAAAAACAGCACTTGCCTAGCATATGCAAAGCTCTGAGTTTGATTCCTAGCAACACAAAAACAAAAACCAAGAACAAAAACCAGGCAGAGAAAAAGAGTTCATAGAAAAGGAAGCAAAATAGCTCTTAAACATATAAAGAGGAAGTCAAGGTCACTCAGTTCAGAAATGGACCCATTTCTCACCTATTCGATTGGCAGAAATCCTACATTTGAAAACCACTCTGCTAGTGAAGCTATTTGGAAAACAGGAACTCACACCATAGTCGCTGGGACTGCAGATTTGTGTGACTATCCATATAGAGAATGACATCAACCGAGATCACCTACATATATACCCTTACACCAGACAGTTTCACTTTGGGAAATGTATCCCACAGATACACATCTCTGCACAGTTATTCATTACAGCAACGCTTATTGCAAAGGAATGGAAATGCAAAAGATACCCATGCACAGGAGACTGGATAAGTAAATAATTATGGTATCATCCAACCCAACACCAACCATCTGATAGACCATTATGCATGTATTTAGGGAAGAAAAAAAGAACAAGGAATGTTGTCTCCTTAAACAGAATGCTCTCCAAAATCTATTGTTATGTGAAAGGGCTAGATGTACAACACTGTGGACAAAATGCTCTTTCGTGTGAGAATTGGCCTAAAAAACTCTACCCCTTTGTATATTATTTTTGAACCGTGTGAATGTACTACCTTCTGTGGAGACTGCACTGCTGGGCCCACTCTTCACCTCTCCCTGTATCCATGCCCTTGCTGTGGCCTCAATGTGGGTGGAATACATTTTCCCACCCTTTGACTCAATGTGGCCATATGACTTGCTGCGTATGTTCAATGATAAATGGGTGGAAATGAGAGTATGCAGTTGCTTGCCAGAAACCAGAATGTGGCTTTACGTATAAGTGCAAATACATACATACACATATGAAGCCACACTACTCAAGTCAATATAATTGGTACAGCGATTCAGAAATTATATATTGGACCCAATAAAGAAGCCAGAATTAAATCCCAAGATCTACAAGAAAATAACGTATGACAGAGTTGAATTCAATTCAGTGGAAAACAGATGGAATGTTAAATAAATGTGCACCAAAACTAGCTATCCACTTGAAATAAAATTGAGCTACTTGGAAGGCTGAGGCAGGATGGTCTCAAACTCAAGGTCAGCCTGGGCAACTTAGCAAGACCCTATCTCAAAATTAAAAAATAAAAATAAAAAAGGCTAAGGTTGTAGGGAGAGATCTGTATCTTATGCAACATACAAAACCAAAAAACCTGGGCTGGGATTTAGCTTAGTGGCACAGCGACCTGCTTGGCAAGTGTGAGGTCCTGAGTTCAATTTCTTATACCGAAAAAAAAACCCCTACGTGAATTAAAGCAGTAAGAAAATTAAACAACACAAAGCCTTCAAACTGAGGGCGAGGGTAGCGAGAGAACACACATAATCAAAGGATCGAGGAGACTCCTCTAGTGAAGTTGGTTAAGTTATAAAAGGAGACATAACTGATGACCTACAAATGAAAAGTACTGTATGGAAATTGATACCACAAAGTCAACCGACAAAAGCTTATTTTGGAAAAAAAATATTTTCAATGCAAGACAAAAACATTAGTAGCAAAAATATACAAAGAACTCTTACAGATTGATAAGAAAAGAGGTTTCGCTACTGATAATGATGACAGAGCTTGTATCAGACCAAACCTTCCAAGCCTCCTATACATAGCAACTATAAATTCTGGGTAAAATGTGAAAGAAAAATTATCTTAAGACACTGGCAGAAACTGAAAGGGAGTCAATACGTAGAAGGTGAGAACAGCACTATCGAAGTGCGCATCTTTACCCAGGCTCCAGGGATAGAAATTCAGCACCACAGAGAGGCCCCAAGTTCTGCCCTTCCCACACCTCTGACCCCTGAACCTGTGCCTGCACTGGGCTCAAAGCAGCCCACTGATGCTAAACAAGCCATAGGGATTTCAGCTACTCCCAAGACATGAGAGGGAGTTCAGAGTGTGAATTTAGCCAAATTAACTGCTTAAAAAATAGACAAAAACAACAAAACAAAATTCAGAGTGTCTGTAACACATTGGTCACAATGTCCAGAACACAACCCAAAGTTACTGGTCTTGTGAAATGTAAAGAAAATATGACCCAAACTCAAGAGAAAAAGTAGTCAACCAACCTGGAGATATCATAGACATTGGGAGTAGCAGAAAAGGATCTTAAAATAGTTACTATAACTATGTTCAACGAAGTCAAGCAGCCAGGTATGGTGGTAAACATTTGTAACCCTAGGACTCGGGAGGCTGAAGCAGAATTGCAAGTAGGAGACCAACTTGGGCAAGTCTGTCTGAGGGGAGGAGGTGTGAAGAAAGAAATCTCAGTAGAGGAATAGAAAAAAAATTTTTTTAAAGAAGCAAACAGAAATTCTGGATCTAAAAATACAACATATATAACTAAAATCAAACATTACTTGATCCAGTTTAATAAGACACTGGAGACAAGAGAGGAGGAATTCTACAAACTTGAAACTAGAATAGAAACTATTCAATTTGAGACGCCAAGACAAAAGAATTAGAAGGGAAAAAGAAAATGAACCAAGCCTCAGGGACCTATCCAAGAATATCAAAAGAACATGTATGTGCATAGCTGTTGCCCCAGAAATAGAGGAGAGAAAGAACGGACAGAATAAAGAGACAAATTTATAAATTAAAGAAGCTCAGCAAATGCCTATTAGGATTGGTACAAATAAAACCACATCTAGGTGTGTCATCCACTTAGTCCAACTACTGAAAACCAAAGATGGACAGAGAATCTGAAAGCAGCCAGACAAAACAATTTATATATAGGGGAATAACAATTGAAATGATTACAAACTTCACAAACCAGAGATCAGAAACATAGATACCAGGGCCAGGGATTTAGCTTAGTGGCACTGAGCCTGCCTCGCAAACACAAAGTCCTGAGTTTGATCCCCAGTACCGGGGAAAAAAAAAAAGAAGAAGAAGAAGAAACAAAGAAACTAGAAGACAACAAATCATCTTTTAATATTCTGAAAGGTGAATAAAACCTATCAACCCAGAACTCAGCATCCAATGAAAACATTCTCCAATAATGAGTACAAAATAAAGACATTTGGAGATAAGTAAACACTAACAGACTACTCTACAAGAAATCATAGAGGCACCTCTTTAGGCTGAAGGGACATGATATCAGATGGAAACTTGGATCTTCAGGCAGGACTGAAGAGACTGGAAATGATAAATACGAGTGAGTGGTGGAAGAGGCCTGCAGGAGCCTGAGCCATTTTAGGAAGAGATGCATCCCCTGCCAGCAACAGCTACGAGCATTCCGGCCAGGTCCTGAGACCCACAGCGGGCCCTGAGCCAGAGAGCCCAGTCCACACTCAAATAGCAAAGAAGACAAAAATTCAAGAAACATTGCCAAAATAAAAAGCACCTTTGGTATTCAAACAGTAAAATCAGGTCAAAAGTAGAGGCCAGAGACCAATGACATCTGAAGACCAAGTCCAAGAAGGGATAAAACTTCCCAAACTTACAACGAAAATAGCTGATAAAGAAAATATCAGAAGATAAACAGGAAGGACAAGTAATACAACAATGGAAAAAACCCTGTATTTCTTTAAAACTGTCCAATAATCAATTCAACTGCAGCAACTAAAACACATAATTTTGAGGATAATCAAACTCTGCAGTTGTTACCAATTAAAAATGATCCCCCAAATCAAAATGACATTAAGAGAGGCATTTCATCTTAAAAATAATGATGTAAAGAAACAAATGACTGCCGAAAAACCCAAGCAGGATGCTAACACGCCCAAGAAACCTGTACTTGATCTTATCGTGGCCAAATTGTTCAGTCTAAGAGTAACTCATTCAGAAAACCTCTACACATCAAAGATGAGAGTTCTGCCCACAACAGAGAAACTTCCAACTGCTGGTTCAAAGCCACAAAGCCTGAGCCTAGAAACACCAGCACTCCAAAAATAAGAAATGACAGAGCCTTAAAAATGCCGGGTGCCACTAAATCTGAGAGCATTACATCTCAGAACACACAACTCATATGACCTCCCATTTAGCTACCACAATAACATTCTTCCAACAAGATATCAGCAGAGCCTCTGCCAATGTTACAATTGGAAACACTTCTATGGAGTGTCAAAACCAGTTGTCTCAGGATATAAAAAAAAAAGTAAAGCACTACTATAAACATGGCATCTGAAATTATACCCAGGCCTGTTCATTTTCTAGTCCCAAACAGGCAGAAAAGTCAAAAACTACTGACCAACAAAGATATACTACAGCAAAAGCAACTGTTCACACATCAGCTCAGCCCAAAGAAACCGCTCTAGAGAGAAAAGCTCATCTGAATGCATGGGAAGCTGGCAATAAAGACTGCTGAGAAGGCCTCCTAACTCTACACTAGCTACCCCAGCCTCAGCCTGAAACACGAAATGAAAACCCAGTTGAATCCTTTAGGACTTTGATGGCTGAAGAAAGTAAACAAAGATTATTGACTGAAAAAGTCAATAAGGCATTTTCTGCATGCCTGAACTGGATTAATAAGGGATGCCCAAAAGAAATATTGGCCACACTGAATAACCAGATTAAAAATATTCCAAATGCCAAAAAACTTGTTAAATATTGGATCTGTCTTATACATACTGAGCCAATCACAAGTCCTATTGAAAATATTATCTCAATCTATGAGACAGCTATTCTGGCAGGAGCTTGACCTACTGAAGAGATGAGATACAGAATTGTACATATTTTTAACAATGAAGAGTCAAGAAAAAGTTAATTGTGAAGAAAATATTTGAGATGCTTATAGAACCAAGGAAATCAGTCAAGTCCAGGAAATCAACACCAAAGATACAGGTATTCATCTAGAGCTAGAAAAGCTAGAAATGGAGAATAACCATAGAAATGTGGTATTTCAAGATTATATAAAACAGCAAGGTGACAAAAAAAAAAGATCCAACCAACAATGTTAAAACCCAGATACAGAAAATAGATCAAGTTGCATAAGTAAATATATCTACTATGTTGTACTTGCAAAGTATAAAAAAGAAAGATGCAACTTGATTAAACAAATTCTGCATTTAAAGAGCTAAAGTTTCTAACAGCAATGAGGTGTTTTCAATGGCTTTAAGGGAAGACTCCTAAATTTCCAGATATGTTAAAAGACCATTACCCTTGTGTAGCCTCCTTGGAACAGTTACGGGGGTTGGGAAGTGAAAATGACACTTTGTATGCCACCCTAAAGTAGCACTGTGCCTGTGTACATCGAGACCGATACAACAGGAGAAAAAGTTGCAAGGAGGAATGAGTGTTTTCATTAGCCCCGGGGGGTTTTGTTTGTGTGGCTTCATCCTTCCCTTGGATCTGGCATTGGCCAAGTACCTGTGTTCATGGAAGTGAGATCCTGTGCTAACATCCATGTTACAGTGGAGGTCCCCATTTATGTATAGAAAGCTAATCCAAACCTAGTTAATCTAAAAACCAAGGTTTTAAGATAAGTAAATTTCATCAGTTTATTGTGTTCCTTAAACACAAATAGGTTTGTTATCATGTTACCTTATTTTATTTATTTATTTAAAAAAATTTTTTTTGTGTGTGGTACCAGGGATCGAACTCCAGACTTTCCACTTGCGAGGTAGGCGCAGCGCCACTGAGCTACATCCCTGGTCCTATGTTGCCTTGTTTATTAAAAATAGGTACGGTAGCCGGGGTTAGCTCAGTGGTTCTGCCGCCTGCCTCGCAAGCACAAAGTCCCGAGTTTGATGCCCGGTACCAAAAAAACCCAAAAAACTAATATACATACTTGCTTTCTTCTTTGTAATATAAAAACCACACTGTTAAATCACGTCCACTGAGACGTGATGGTTACATACAGTAAACAACTTTGTCTCCACACATAAATGTCCCAAAAAATTTGTTTCATAAGATCTGAAGTAAAACTTAAATGACATACATCCTCTATCAACTCTACAGTTTCAAATAAGTGAATAGTAAAAAGTCAGTTTAATAACTGTATGGAACATGCTGTAAAGAACACATACTGGGCCGGGGATTTAGTTCAGTGGTTCTGCCGCCTGCCTTGCAAGCGCAAGGTCCCGAGTTCGATCCCCAGTACCAAAAAAACCCCCCAAAAACATACAGGGAAAATATGTGGGAAAATATAAAGGGGCTATTTTTCTACTCTCAATTTCTTTAAAATACATATGGCTTTTTTTTTTTCCTGTGGTACCGGGGATCAAACTCAGGACCTTGCGGTTGCCAGGCAGGTGTGGCGCCACTGAGCTAAATCCCTGGCCCAATACATACGGATTCTAAAAGCAAAACTTACAACAATGTAGTACGGACTTCCTAGTATTTGGTGATATAATAAATTTTACGACTATACCATAAAATGCAAGGATCATAAATGAAACTAAGACTGCAGAGAAGTCACATTCTGAAGGAAGTGATACAATATTAAGTAGAGTAGAAAGACCAGAGGTATGGCACAGCCCGTAATCTCGGCACTCTGGGAGCCTGAGGCAGGGGCACTGCAAGTTCAGGCCCAGCCTGGGCAATTTAGCAACTTAGCAAGACCCTGTCTCAAAACAACAAAAACAGCTGGGGATGTAGCTCAAGAGAAAGGCCTTCAATTCCTAGTAACACAAAAAATATTTATGGGGTCTAGAATATGTAAATTCTTAAAAAGCAAGAGCTTTCTTTCCCAAAAAAGTACCTATAGTCACAATAATCATTCCATAAATGTTATTGTTATTCTGTTAAACTACAGAGCAGTAGTGTAAGAAATACAGTGCTTTGAGCATGTTCCTTTCCTTCTTACGTCAGGGCCTTTGCCCATGCTCTCTTCCTGCCTGGAATCCTCACACTCTTCTCTCTGGTCTGAACAGCATTTCCTCTAGGGAGCCTTGCCTGTCAACCTCCCACCAGTGGCCAAATGAACATATCCTGTTATAGGCCCCATAGCACACTGGACTTCAGCACTTCTTGCTATCATTAAGTTGCTCTTATTTACCTATTTATTGCCCCGGGAGACGAAGATCCAGAAAGGCACTGGTGCTCATTGCTGAGTTCTCTCGATTCAACACAGTGCCTAGTACCATGCTTAGTGCTGGGGCAAGAGACAAAAAGCTCCCAGCCTGCTTCCTCCTTCCCAGCATACCGTTTGGCTCTTTCCAAGTCATCATTTGCTTGCTCCAGTTCCCTGATGTACTTCTGCAGTTGATCCTTGATTGCTTTAGTCTGTGCCAGGTCATCCTCCAAAGCTGAGATCTGCCGGTAGCCTTCAGAATGCTGCATTTCAAATTTCTCCTGAGGGACAAAATCAACAGTGAGTGAATGATTTAAGACTTTGATAAGCTATGTGTATGTCTCTTCCCTGTCAGCTCCTTACAAATGCAGCCATTCATCCATTCCTCCCCTTCCCTAGGTCCTACCAGCACTGACTCCTCTCCAGGGTTTCTCTTCCCCAGATTTTAGGGTCTTTCTGGGACACCTCTTCCCATCACCCCTGTGGACGCAGCTCCAGCCATCCTTTCGCAAGCTCCTGCTAAGCTCAATCACCAGACCTTCTTTCTAGAGGCCTGCAATGTTGAGCGAGTGACCGAAGCCAGTGGGAACAGGTGGCAGTCATTCAAAGCAGGCACATCCTAAGCAACTACTGTATTCCAACAACATTCTGAGGGCTTCCTGCCTCCTGGTCCCCTGAGCACCTGGTACCCTGCCCACTCTCACACCTGGTTCCTACAGCCAGCGCTCCAAAACCAACAACTTTCAAATAAATCACCTAAGGTGGCCACAGCCAAAGAAAGCCTCACTCACCAGGGCAAAGTGGATCTGCTTCACACACTATATTACAGAGATTATTAGGGATGACTTTGGTTATTTGTGCCTCCCAATAGGAGGAGGGCATCAGGCACTGCCTATGACAACTGTCCTAACTTTTTGATCAGGACACTTTCCTGTAGCATGGGAAAAGTCACAAGAAACTTCTGGACAAGGGAGGGAGGGAAGGGAAGGAAAAGGAAGAGAAAAGAAATTGTTATTAATTATGGGAGGAAGCTTACTGTGATTGGTTAGGGCTGCCCAAAAGCAGAGAAGTGTCCAAAGATCACTCATCAAGGAGCTTTTGTTCATTTGAAGCAGATAACATATTACACAGTTGTTCTGTGGGGGCCTTCAGCCTAGTACACTACGTATGTACATTTTCTCATTTATCCCACTTCAGAGGTGTGGGAACTGAGGCTGTTACTTAGCTAGCCCAAAGCTGACTGGTATCAAATGACTGGAGAAGTTCAAGCCCAAGCCACATGAGCTGGTGCTCTTTACAGTGATGGATGCTAAATGGCCCTAAACTGCTTCAATCCAGATCACCAAGGTATAGACCTTCCTCTTTCAGATTCTGTGTGTGTGTGTGTATCACTTGGGATTGAACCCAGGGCCTTCTGAGTTATATCCCCAGCCCCTTATCACTTTTTATGACAAGGTCTCACTTAGTTGCCCAGGCTGGGTTTGAACTTGCAGTCACCTGCCTCAGCCTCGTAGTGTTGGGATTACAAGCACATGTCTCCATATCCAGCTTTCAGATTCCTTTCCTTTATCAAACACCCTTCCACAAACACAACACAAAATGTATCCCACAAGAAAGGCTCAAGGTCTACTCTGAAAGTTAAAAACAAAGGCAAGTTCTTCTTCTTGACTAGAACCAGTCAACAAAGCTGTTGCTACAAACAGTCCCCATGCACCGGAAGGTGATGTAATGGTGCTGAGCCACAGGGGTGTGGCGAGAGGCCCTGGGAAAGAAGAAAGGCCAAAGAACAGCAATTATTCACACAGGGTGATGACAGGGAGCGCATTCCACATCCTCCAGCTACTGGGGCCCCTTTGATGTTCCCATTTCCTGGCTGTGAGCAGAGAGCGGGTGTCTGAATTCAGGAAGAGGCAGCCTAGCCCTCCCTACGCATGAGTCAATACTCAGGCATGAGTCGGACCACCTTGCACCCTTTATTTGGTGGCATCTCCAAATTAAACACAATCCCAGGTCATTAACCTCAACTCCAAGGTGGGTTCCAAGAGGATGTGGGCAACAGACTCCTCCACCCACATATACACTCAGACAGAGTCTCCCCTTTGAACTCATGACATGAAAAGCTGTTGCTGGAAAGCTGGGGCTGATTATAAAAAGCTGTCAGCTGATGAAGCCTCAATGGATGCTCTGTTTGATCCCTGACAGGCTTTTGTATTCAACTTGTGATGAATGCACCAATTGTCAAGAAGTCGTCTCAGATCAACACATCTCTCTTAGGTGACTGACAAATATTTACCAGTGGCAGTGCAGTCTTTCTCCCAGGCACTCGTATTTCTTCCCTGCTCTGAGCTCCAAGTCTGTCATGAGGCCGTATTGAAGATGCCTTCTGCAGGTTTGAGGTCTTTTGCTTTTTGCAGTACTAGGAACTGAACCTATGGTCTTACACATGCTATACAAGCACATCAGTGCAAAGCTCCATTTCCAGTCCTTTTTTATTATATTCTGAGACAGAGTCTTACTCAGTTGCACAAGATGGCCTTGAACTTGTGGTCCTCCTGCCTCAGTCTCCCAAGTAGCTGGGATTACATGTGTACACCATCTCAACCAATAAGGCTCAGTCTTGAAGCAGTTAATTACTCAGTAAGTGAGGGATATTTATTCAGCATCTATGGGTATCTCTTATCCTCTCCAAGCCATAGTTTATACCATAAATCCTCTCTACTCATCCCTGAGTTCCGTTCAATTTAAGATCAAGGGCAATTCTTTATTGCCTATGGCAGGGATCAAGTATGCATTCTTGCAGGGGTCAGGCTGCTAACAATGAGACAAGTGGGCCACTTGCAGGACAAGCAGCAACCAGCTCTTGGCCTTCAGCATCAGGGCTACAGGGGCTGAGACAGACTAGACTCAGCTTTCTGTCGGAATCCCAGGTCCAATTCTCAAGGAAAGTCAGAAATCTGGATTTTTCTGGGAAGTTTTATAAATCTTAGATGCTTTTATTAAATATGTAAAAAAGCCTAAAAATACAAATTTTACTACTGAAACAAACTATAAATAAATGCTGAGTACTAATGATAAGCAGGTTGAAGTACGTGGGGGAAGTGTATAAATTCTTGCAATTTACTTTGAAATGCATCAGAAAAAGCAGGAGGGATGGACAGGAACATTATAAATCAAAGGCGAATATGCTCAATGTCATGGTAGAACCTAGCGGGTGGGTATACAGGTATTCACTGGAAAATTCTTTCAAACACGCTGTGTGCTTAGAAACTTTCTTGGTTTGCTTGGAGTAAAAATCACTAAAAGATAAGCCAACATCTATAGGCCAGACTGATCTGTGGATGGTCAGCTTGGGCTCTCTGGTCTACAATATAAAACGTGAACTTCACTGATCAGGTTCCAAGGTCTTTAAGACCTTTCTTCTCCTTCTGTTGGAATCACCAGCGCACTTGGTCATCTCATATCTCCCCACATGAGAGTAAGGCCAGGCTTCCCACTGGACACTCTGTGGTTTGGATCTCGACTGTCCTCCAAAAGTGGAAGTGGGGCTTTTGGCAGGTGCCTGGATTGTGGGGGGCCACACTCATCAACGGAGCAATGTGCCGTTAGGAGGAGGGCCCTGGTCAGAAGAGGTGCGTCACTGCGGGACACGACCTGGAAATGTGTTTCCCTCCCTGATTTCTCCCTTTGCACTCCGCTTCCTGCGCCATGGGATGAACAGATATCCTTGGCCTAGGCCCTTCCAATATGCTGTTTCTGTGTTAGAGCCAGCCAGGCATGGAATGAAATTTCTGAAACTGTGAGCCAAAACAAACCTCTTCTCCTTTAAGTTGTGAGTGTTGGGCATTCTGTCCCAGTGACCATAAAGTGACTAAGATAAAATTTGGTATCAGGAATGGGATTCTGCCCAGGATTATACCTGGCCATGTGACTTAGAAGCTCTGGAACTGGTTTACAGGAGGGGTTTGGAAAGATTTAGAGATGCTGGCTAGAGAAACCACAGAATGGCCTAAGCCAATTCTAGTTGGGCCTC
Source organism: Heterocephalus glaber (assembly GCF_053883595.1). NCBI lineage: Eukaryota > Metazoa > Chordata > Mammalia > Rodentia > Bathyergidae > Heterocephalus > Heterocephalus glaber. The sequence continues at coordinate 14,566,876 of NW_028258175.1, forward strand.
AGAAGACCAGAATGCTAAGAAAAATACAGACAGTAAAAGACCAGGCTCAGAATGTTGCAGTTGGGAACAAGTACTCCACTGACAGACTCAAGACCGTGTGTGTTATCCTCTGGCAGAAAATGTGTCTTCATTTTGTTCATGTCCTGAGACTTTTTGGGAGCCTGAGATTAAGGATTGCAAATTCAGAATCTGACAGGAAATTTCAAGGCAGTCCGATGTTCACTCTTCTACATGGTAACTGCTGGTGGCTTTCAGCCAGATTTATCTCAAGAAATAGGAACAAAAAGCCCATTCAAAGTTTTCAGTTTTGCCGGAAAGGAAGTGCCTACAAAGTTGGAATAAAGAACATGGATGCTGAAAAGATTATTAAAAAGAAGCCAAGTACTTTGCACTGGAACAACAGGAAACATGGCTTGAGTGCATCTCAGGAACAGGCAAGAACCTATCCTTCAAAGGCTCAAAAATGTAAAAGTGAAAAACTTTCCTTTGAGAAGAAAGCCTGAGGCCATCCTGCCCAACTAGGGAATTGGTTCGTGGGGATTAGGTTCACAGTGCTCAGCCATCCAGGCACTTGGAGACCTCTGCAGCCATGATCCAAGGGGGACCAGATACTGCTTGAGCTTGGACACATCTAGAGATATTTCTGGCTGTCACAACCTCAGGGGTGGGGGAGTGCTACTGGAATCCAGTAGATGGAGTCCAGGGAGGCTACTGAACATGCTACAATGCAAAACTCACCCCTCACACCAGAGAACTACATAGCCTCAATGTCAAGGAAGCATTACCCCTTATTCATGGACACATTTCAAGACATTTTGTTATGCCCAAAACTTGAGATAGTACCTAACCCTACACATACTATTGGTTTTTCCTATGTGACATACCTCTGATAAAGTTTAATTTGTAAACTTTAATGAGAATAAAATAGATTAAAACAAATTATATAAGTCATTTAAAAGCTTACCAATTATTTATGCCTAGAATTTTCTATTAAATATTTTCAGATCTCAGTTGATCACAGGTAACTAAAATCATGCAAAGTGAAAGCACAAATACTAGCAGACTGCTGTAGGCATAAGATGAGAAACCTGCTCTAGACTGGTGCTGCCCACATAGCATTTTGTCATGACAGAACTGCTCTATAGCCCTTCTGTCTATTAACAATACACGTGACCCACATGTGGCTGGCTATCAGGCCTAGAAACATGGCCATCGTGGACTGAGTTTTTTCATTGACTTACAGTTCAATCCCACACGCAGCTAGAGGCCACACAGGACAGCACAGCTCTGGACCTCACAATATAATGATTAGCAATTCTAGGGTGATATTCCAACCTCTAAAAAGGTCTCCCTGTCCTGTGCCCTATGAAATAAGTATAGATCACAAAGAAAAGCCACAGAGACACATGTGTGACTTGCTTGTCTCAGAGCTTCACACATCGGGGGCATACAGTGCAATAACCATGCCCACCTATAAGGCCTGCAGGTAGGAGGGGCCCAATCCTCAGCCCCTCACCCCACAGAGCTCCTCCTTGCTGCAAGCCCATCCATCCCTCTCACCCCCTCACCTTGACAGTTTCCAGCTCCATCCGAAGGCGGTTATTCTCTGATAAGAGATCTCGATTCCTGGTTTCAATTTGTTGCAGCTGTGTCTCTAATTCAGCTTCGTATTCTCGGCTTCCCTCCTGGAATTCTCGGAGTTCCTCCTGTGTATTCTCTGCCCTGCACCAGAATTTCAAAAGGTCAAGTAATAATTTATCAAGCACTTAATGTGTGCGGGGCACTGAGCCATTTAGTGTGATATGTGGATCATCTCTTTATTCAACTCTCATCATTCCTATTTTAGTGAAGATGAAATTTAGACTAGATGAATGACTGGCCAAATTGGGAGTGGTGGTACATGCCTATAACCCCAGCTACTCAGGAGGCTGAGGGAGGAGGATCATAAATTGGAGGTCAGCCTAGGAAACTCAGGGAATTTTAAATTCCAAAAATTTTAAAAGGGCTGAGGGATACAGATCATCTCTGGAGCATTTGTCTAGCATGTGTGAGGCCCTGGTCCAAGCCCCAGGAGCAGGCGGGAAAAAAAAGGTGAGTAAACTTGTTTTACTTTATTTTTTGGTACCGGGGACCGAACTTGGGTCCTTGTGCTTGCGCGGCAGGCGGCGAAACCACTGAGCTAAATCCCCGGCCCGAGGAAACTTGTTTTAATAGTCACAGACGGGAGCCATAGGCAGAACTTGGATCTGACTTGGGTGTGCCCGACTACACTGCACACACAATAAATGTTGATTTATCACATCACTAATCTGTCCCTAGTCCATGCCAAATATCTATGTCTGGCTTCACAATCCTCAAAAGAAGTTTTTTGTTTTTGATACAGGGTCTCACTATGTAGCCGAGGCTGGCCTTGAACTCACAGCTATGCTCCTACCTCAGCCTCTCAAGTGCTGGGGTTATAGATGTGCACCACCACACCCAGCTCCACAAGCCTCAAAATCAAAGAATCTTTTTTTCTTTCTAAATTCAGCCTAAATGAATACTATTGTTGTTGAGATGCAGATACATACATACATATATATATATATATATATATATATATATATATTTTTTTTTTTTTTTTTTTTTCTTTCTTTCTTTCTGTGGTGGTGGTGGTGGTGGAAATCATATCCAGGACCCTGCACACCTATCCCAACCCCCTGGATTATCTTTAACCACTTACCAGTCCAATTATTTAAATACAGGATGACCAAAAATTACATATTTTTTCATTAATTTTAAAAAATAACAACTTTAGGGCCGGGGATTTAGCTCAGTGGTTCCGCTGCCTGCTGCGCAAGCCAAGGACCTGAATTTGATCCCCGGTACCAAAAAAAAAAAAAAATAGCAACTTTATCAAATTTATGCAATACAAGAAACAACGGGTTGAAACGATGCCACCCCCAGCAACCCTCAGGATAAGTAAACAAATGCACTGCCTGAGTGATGCTCCGGGTAAACTGTTAAGTGTTTAAGCCAAACTAAGAGTAAAGAAAGTAAAGGGACTGGATAAGACCTCCATGTGAAGACTGTAAGAGTCCAGGAGGGGGAAGAAAGCCCAAAAACTGACCTCCAACATCCCTCTACCCACACACTCACACACACACACAGAACCCACTATTGCCAGAGATGAGCACTGAAACATTGGTTCCAAATTTTAAAATCTGCAACAACCTATTTTTCTAGACACAGAGAAAAGTTCTTTTCCCTATTCAAAGGAACCAACCAGCTGGGGTAACTCAGAGATGATAAAAAGCCTTCCAGAATGTGAGCTAGAGCAGTAGCACAGGATGGTTAGGATTCCTGCTCTGCCCTCACTGTCTATGGCCCTGGGCGAGTTGTTTCCCGTCACCGACAATCAGGTTCTTCTGCAGGACTCACCTCTGCTTGTAGGTCATCGCTAGATCTTTCCAATAGTTTGCTTCTTCTTCCTCGGAGCTGAAAGTCTTTCCCGAGTCCTCCATTGTGAAAACGGGGAAGAGCTCACTCTTCTTGTGGCATGGTGTCTAGGACAGAAGGTTTTAAAATTACTTCTCATATCTGGGTAAACAGCTAATCTTTAATGGAAAAAAATCCCTCTACTTCACGCTGAATTAAACGACAAAATACTGCCCCAAACTGAAACTAAACCCAAACCAAAGGCAGTACACCACCAGCTGCTACACTCGATGGCTTACTATCAAGGCTTATGTATATCCCTCCACAAATATTTATTGTGCACCCACAGTAAGACCCAAGGGTCAAACAAGATGTCTCCAACATCACTGCTTTCCCTCCAGGGGCCTTGTGGGGGACAGAGACATCAACTATATGTATAAACCGTATGGTGAGTGCAGTGATAGAAATAGGAACAGGATAGCAACACATAGTAAATTACCTGTATTTAGAGTGTGTATTTGAATTGCCTGTATTTAGAGTGTACATTTGGTCTGTTCAGACTTATGCATGCACCCAAGAAACCACCACCACAGTCAAGGCAATAAGCATTCCTGCAGGGCCCAGGGTACTGAGGAAGTCCCAAACTCAGCCTGAGTCACAGAGGGATTCCAGGGAGGCGTGATGCATGAGCAGCAATGAAAGAACAAAGAGGAAGCCAGACGGAAGGGGAAGAAAAAGCACACTAAACACTTGGGAAAGGGAAGAACAGCCAGGCTTATAGGAGGAGCTGAGAGTGCTGGGAGGATGAAGACTGAGGAGGCTGGGCAGATTAAAATAGAGAAACTGTATCACTGGGGGCTTTTCTGACATGTTTAAAAAAAAGACAACTCAGTGGCAGTGGGAGCCACTTCGGGATTCTGAGGGAGAGAGTGACACAGTGGGATCTGAACAACTCATCCCGGTAGCCACGGAAGGGCTGGGCAGGGCCAAGACCTCAACTGTGCAGCTTCTGCAGCAAAGGAAGGAAGGTGGCCTGAATGACATGTGGCAGTGAAGACAGAGGCAGGAGGAATGGATTCCAAAAATATTTAAAATGCAAAATCAGCCAAGCATACAGAGCAACCTGCCGTCCCAACCAGGTACTTAGGAGGCTGAAGCAGGAAGATCACTTCAGCCCAGATGTCTGAGACCAGCTTCGGTAACACTCCAAAAAATTAAAATTACTAGCCATTTGGCAATTTATTGAGGGTGGGGAGATTTAGTAAAAAAAAAAAAAGAAGGTGGCAACGTCTCCTAAGACTTGAGCTTAAGTAACTAGGTACCTCTACCATCCCTATCACCAGAGATGAAAAATACCAGAAGGAAAACTCTTGGGTGGGTGGGCTGGGGGAGATACCAAGCCTAGTTTGGGATGATTTTGGTTTGACAAGCCCATGACACATTTAGATGCAATAGTGGATCTGAAACTCAGGGCTGGAATCTGAGCCAACCGACTGAGTCACACGTCTGTGGTTGGTTCTGCAGAACCATCAGGGAATCTCACCGAGACTGCAGACGGACCTCCAGGGACCGCAGGTATCAGAAAAGCAGACGGCAGAAGAAAATACAGTGGCAGACGAAACAGTGAGAGAGGTGAGACCCAGAAAGAGGGATCTGCTTCAAGGGCAAAGGGAACATCCCACAGCGAGGCCGCGGAGAAGCTGGTGTGCACGGAGAGTCGCCAGGGGTTAGCGTGAGCAAGCGGTTTCCACCCGTGGAGGAGGGTGGAGAGTGACGCTGGGCAGAGGGGGGCTGGGGGGTGAGGAGGAGGAAGGAGATGGAATTTTGGAGAACTGAGCTAAGAAGAGAGGGAGACAGACTCAAGAGGAGCAGGAGCGTGTGTTGGGATCTTGGCTAGGACTCTGGATTGTCGGGAGCAGAAGTCAGGGAAGTGAATTTCTAGGAATAGTTGGGCCAACAGTTATATATTGCCTGCTATCTAAGATAGCCTCAGACATCATAGCTTGCCAGCTGACTTGGAGGCCTTCCGCTTGTTCAAAACTCACTGGAGGTCAGGTTTGGTCCCCCAGCCCTGCAATCCCAGCAGTCTGGGAGGCTGAGGCAGGAGGATCACAAATTCAAACCCAGCCTGGACAATTTATTGAGACCTTGTCTCAAAACATTAAGAAAAAAAAAAAAAAAAAGGCCAGGGATTTAGCTCAGTATGAAGGACCTGAGTTCATCTCCCGCACCTCTCACCCTTGCCAAAAGTCACTAGCAGCCAGGCATAGTGCCATGTGCCTATAATCCCAGCACTCTGGAAGGCTGAGGCAGGAGGGTCACAAGTTTGAGTCCAGCCTGGACGACTTCACAACTTACTGAGACCTTGCCTCAAAAAGAAAAAATAAAAATAAGAAAAATAAAGAATAAGAAAATAAGAAAAGAGCTATAGATATAGCTCAGTGCCAAGGGTCTGGATGGCTCAACCTCCAGTACCATGTCAAAAAGATAGGTCACCAGGAATCCAAATACAGTGTCACCAAGGTCCCTGGCTTCCTTTGAGGAAGTTCACGGACTCTTCTGTTTCCTTGGGACAGACGAATAAAGCAAACCCAATGCTTATCAAGACACAAGATGCTGCATTTTTGGTTAAAAATACAATCATTAGGCTCTTCTCTCCCTCCTAATTTTCTTCTTTCTCTAGTAAGGAGGAAACACGTTTCCTCATCTCTACTTCTCTACCTCGGGGAACATTTTGTCTGAAAGCTTGATCAAGGCAGAAAAGCTAGATGGAGTAGAGGGTGGCTGATCTGTGGTTTTAGTTGCTCACTGTTCCATCTTTCTAGGACACCACCCCAATATCTTCTTGGGGGACCGGACCTCACTCTCCCTGCACAGGACTCAGATGGACACAACATCACCTGCTACATCTGGGAGAAAGTACAGGGCCACTCGTGCGCGCGTCCAGCATCGGGCACCGGCGAAGGGCTGGGCCTGACCCAAGCCCAGCCTGTTAGTGTGGAGACCCAGGCCTCCTGCAAAGCAGTCCAGGCACAGACTCTGCCGGGGTGAAAGGTGGTAGGAGGCAAGCCTGCAACTCTCAGTGGTCATCTTCCGAGCACAGGGGCAGTGCCCGCGGAATGAAGCCAAGAGAGTGCAGCACTGCCAAGGAAGGGGAAGACGGTCCTGACAATATCGTTTCCATACCTGGACCCAGTCATACCAGACTTGAGGTTATGAAAGAGAATCAGTTTCCAGTCTTGGTCAAGCCACTGAGTCGGCTTTCTGCTACAAGTGAGATCGAATAAACATAGGAGGGCTGGGGATTTAGCTCAGTGGTTCCACCACCTGCCTTACCAGCTCAAGGTCCTGAGTTTGATCCCCAGTACCAGAAAAAACAAACAAACAGGGTAATATAGTGAGGAATTAGAAACAAATGTAAACGGACTTTCTCGAAGTTTAGAGAAAGATTATGTACAAGGTCCAGTGTAATCAGTCTCACACCCACTTCTCCAAATATCTCCTACTTGTTTATGTCCAGTCACACTGTGTGTCTTCTCTGGCTTGAACATACTGAGGTCGCTTTCACCTCAGGGCCTTGGCACTTGCTGTTCTCTCAGCCTGCACTGTTTTCGCCTCAGATCTCGGTCCAGCAGGTTTCCCTCCTGTCATCTGGATCTCGCATACTCCCCCAGGGCCATATTTAAATATCCCACCGAAGAACCCCTCGGGCTCTTACTATGGTACTAACCCTGCTTTATCTTATTTCATCACTTTCTGAGTTTGGTATTTGTTTATCTTCCCTAGGTCAAGTTTTGAGTAGAAAGACTATCTCCTTCTTCCTTTTTTATCCCCAAAGCCTAGCTAGGACAGTGCTTCGGAAATAAAAGGCATCCAATAAGTGAAAGGAGGGAAAGATGGCACCTGACCACTAATGAAAGGCGGGAAGCACGGGCAGGATGAAGAGGCGAGGCCCCTGAAGGCTTGTTTACATCTGCAAAGCCCTAAGCAGCTCCTCAGAGAGCTGAGGGGAATCTACCTGTCCCCCCTACACACCTGAGTGATGTTAATGGAAGAGCCTGGTTTTGAACTTCAGGGACCGAGGAGAAGAAACTGCAGACACCTGGACTTACGTCACAGCCCGCAGTCTTTTATACCAACTAACGGACAAGAAGTACACAGAAATGCCATTTCAACCAAAAACCTATCATTTAAAAACAAAACTAAGGGAAGAGCAAAAAACATGCTAGAGACAGAGAGGGAAGAAGGAACAGCACCACCTTACTTGGTTATGAAACAGCAGTCTTAAAAAATATAAGGTTTTTTCCTTCGCCATTTGGAAATGTCTCAGAAAATGCACTACTACCTCACAGAACCCAGACAAGATGACTTCCAAAGGTTTCCCTCTTTGAGGGTATTTACTGAATTTAATCAACCCCTCCTACAGTATTTGCTGTGGGCTGGGCATTTAATAAATTCTTTTTGAACAACATTAGCCACTTTAAGCTGTTCTTCTCTGAGAGATAAACAAAGCAGTAACTGTTTCTTAGAAGCAGACACCGGAGCAGGAACTCTGGATGCCTAGGTCTTCTCCAAAGGCGCAGGGGAGGGGCAGAAGCACCCAGCCCCAGGTGCAAGGTGTCTCTGAATTCAAGTTCAAGCCCTCCCAGGAGCTGCAGACAGACTGACCAGAGGGCAGATTCCCTTGTGTTGTCTGCCCTGCAGTCTTTTCAAAAGGCACTGAAACAGATAGGTATGTGTTAATGCCTGGTACATAGCTTTGCACCTGCTGTTACGTTCGTGTATTTCATCTGTATGCAGCTAGCTAACTTGGACTGTCAATTCATCACCATGCCATCACAACCCAGCAGCTGTGGGCAAATCTGGTGGGAGCCTGAAATATATGCTACTACATTCAAAGAAGAAAAATGAACTCTGATCTAGTGGTACAAAAAGTATCTGTTTCATCTAACTTGGTTATATACTTTCTGTGGTACAAAAAGTAACTGTTTCACATAACTTGGTTATATACTTTCCCTAAAAATTCCTTGAAGCTTCTCTCCCCACATTTTGAATGATTAAGTCTAACAGGAAAGTCTAAACACATACTTGAGACATACATTTCTGATTTCAATACTCTAGAAAAAACAAAGTGATATTTGGGCTTTTCCCTGAGTGAAGAAAGCCAGCAGCCTGGTCAGGAGTAACACACACACACACACACCCTGCCAGGACTCAACACCCTTCTTTATCACAACCAAAACAAATGGAAACGCCACAGGGAAAGGGAGGGCAGAAAAAGAGGCTCCCAATGTCCACACATATTTCAATAGCTTCTGTGTTATGACACAGGCTTTGCATTTTGCAGAAATGACATCACCACGGGGACAAAATGAGTCAAGAGTTTGCAAGCCTGGCTTGTCTTTGTGCTTTCAAAATCAACAAGGATATACTACACCTACAGGAGCAGGGAGGCAGGCAAGGACCTGTGCTCAAGGATGGGCTAGGAAACGGGAGAAACTGAAGTGTCAGCAGAGAACTGATGGGAAAAGCACCCAGTATTTAACCAAAATTATATGTAGTAAGATGGAAGTCATGTATGGCAAGTGCCATTTTTGTTTCTCTCCTTCTCTGTGCAATACTGATTTTTTAAAAAAGGGCCCGGAAGGAGGTGCCACAATGCGAGAAGAGCAGGAGCTGAGATGTGTATTTTTTATAATACTCTTTTTTATAGTATGCATTTTTTCTTTCGAAAATTAAAAAAAAACAACTTACACCTGGAAAAAACAGAATTGCTACAGTTCCAAGACAATTTTATTCTATTGAACCAAGATTCGAGGGACATCCTCCTGCTGTGGTCCCCACCCTATTCCTTTTCAACCATTTCCTGGACACCTACTAAGGGACAGGCATTGCTGGAAGAGCCAGATGCACACAGCGCCAGCTGCAGATGCCAACTCTGTGCCCAGGCAGGCTGGGTTAGGAAATCACCTTGCAAGGAAAGACAGTGTAATCTCTGAGCTCACAAGTTCTCAGGCAACAGAACACACTTTGGAAACAAAAATAACAATCTCACAGTGTCGGCCAAGTTAGGAAACTATTATCCAAAATGGGATAAGATGTACAAATCTGAGGCCGAGAGACTTCAAGGGCACAGATCATCGGCATTTAACCCTACACAAAAGGCACACGAAGAGGAAAAGAATTAAATTTCCAAACCGGTTCAATACCAGTGTGGTGGGGACAGGGGGCAGAGCGTCAGATAACAAGAGGCTCTGAAGTAGCCGGTGTCCAATGACTCTTCTGAGCACCCTACCCGTGTCCTAAAATGCTATCCTACCCCGGAATTCGCTGAAACAAAACTCTCACGGAAAATGATAAACCTCGGCCCAGCACGCGTTGCAGAGGCCCTTCCTTTAGAGAGGAAGTTTAAGGGGCCCTGGGGGTAAAAATAGAAAGACCGAGGCACAACCTGGTACCAACCCTGGACAAAGCAACCCGGGGAAGCTCTAGGTCTCGGGCTGAGAACCCGAGATGACTTAGAGAACGTGACAGAGCTTCTTCAGAGGCGGCGTCCAGGTGACGGCGGGGTTCCCCGCACACAGCCAGCACTCGCTGCGCAGGAAGCGCTTTCCCCTTCATCCAATCCCGTCCTCAAAGCGCTGTCCGGGGAAATCCGAACCGCCCGGCAGCAGAGCTGAGAAAAGCCGAGGCAAGGAGACCGCTCCAAACGTGCTCCCGGAGGGAGGGGCAAAAAGGGGGAGAGGACGCAACGAGGCCTGCACCGGGGTGGGAGGGCGGGGGCAGGGCTGGAAACAAAAGAATGAGGGGGCAGGGGGTGGAGGTGGGGGGTGCCGGAGAGAGAGGGCCCGGGGTGGTGGGATGAAAGGCAGAAAAGGAGAGGGGCGTGTAGCAGGGCAACTCCGGGAGGGAGGGTAGAGGTCCGGAGTCCAGCAGCCGCTTTGGGACCAGAAAGCGAGACGACCAAGTCCAAACGGGAGGGCAGCGGGGTTGGAGAAACTCGCGCATAAAGAGAAACAAAGTTGGCAAAGGCGAGAGCTGGGCGCGAAGGACACAGGCCAGGGCGGTAAGGCAGAAAGTTAGCAGGGAGGCTCCAGGGAAGCGGGGCTTTCGGGGACCGGCGAGGTCCGGGCAGCGACGCGCGGCAAAGGGGGCACGGGGTCCCTGCAAGGCAGTGGCTGGGGCCAGGCGGGGCGGAAGAGTTCGCGACGGAGACCCGAGGCCACCGCCCCGGGCGGCGACGGCTCCCACTTACCAGGCTCCGGCGGAGAAGACTCGGCGACCGCGGGGCCCAGGGCAGCCGGACCAGGCACTCCGACCCCGCCCCGCACTCCGGCCGGCGTCGCCCATTGGCTGCCGCGCCACGGGTCTGCGTCCGGATCGGCCAATCAGCGCCGAGCAGCTCCGTTTGGAAACTTTTTCTCCCAGACCCGGGCGCGGCTTAGCCACGCTGCGGCGGCGGCCTTGGGCGGGAGGAAACCGGAGTGGCGCTGACTGGCCCTGGGGTGGCGGCAGGCTGTTCCCTCTCTGACGCGGAGACTGGGCTTGGGTTTGCGAGCCACCACTTAAGGAAAATGTGCTGGCTTCTCTTTCACACTGATCGCTGTTTCCTTCCTTGAGTTTTCCCCAAAGAAGAAGACAGGGCCAAGATCCAGGTCCACTGAGGGTGACAGTCCCCCTGGTTCTTCCCGTACCTTCACACCCTAAAGAGAATCATGACACCCTTATCTTCTTCACAGGCCGCAGAACTGAGTGTGAATTTGCCTTTAGCTGGGAGCGCTCAGGGAGACTGAGGCAGGAGGATGGAAAGTTTGGCCCCAGCTGGGTCAATTTATAGACTGTGCAAGACCCTGTCTCAAAATAAAACAATAGAAAGGGCTGGGAACGTAGCTTAGTGCGAAGGCACTGGGTTGAATCCAGACAAACTTGGCTTTAAATCCTAGTTCCCCTTTCTAGTTGTGTGATCTTGGGCAAGTTATTTAACTGCTCTGCGACCCAATAATGTATAAATGAGATTGTGCAGAGGACTAAACAAGTTAATATTTTCAAATGTTCAGGGAAGGAAATACAATACATATATGTATTTGTTAAATGACCCTGGGTTTTTTTTGTTGTTGTTCTTGTTTGTTTTGTTTTAGATAGGGTCTCCTTATGTAGTTCAGGTTCAGCTTGAACTACGGAGCTCAGGCTGGCCTCAAACTTGTGATTCTCCTGCCTCAGCCTCCTGAATGCTGGGGTTATAGGCCTGCAATACCCTGCCCAGTGATTTTTTTAATGGTTATGTGACTCGGGAACAATGCTTATTTCTTGACATTTTCTCCCCATTTAATTCTCACAGCAACCCTAATCACTGACAAAGCATTTCAAACTCTTATATCCAAGGCACCTGTTCTCAAAGGGCTTATCGTTTGCAGAAAGACACTAAACTAGTAAACAGGTTAAAATAAATTCCACATGTTAGTAAGTGTTATGCATGAAGCAAATTCGAGACAGAAAAGGGCCAGGGAGGGGACACTTTGGATAGAATGGTCAGGGAAAGTTACTTTAAGGAGGTGACAATGGAGCAATGCACCAGACATGAGAACCACAAGAAAACACTCTTTTGGAGGGAGGGGGCTGAGGATCGAACCCAGGGTCACTCTACCACCCTACCACTGAGCTACATCCCCAGCCTTTTTTTATTTTGAGACAGGGTCTCACTAAGTTGCCCCAGGTAGGACTCAAACTTGTGGTCCTCCTGTCTCAGCCTCCCTAAATGCTAGGATTAAGACGTATACCACTGTACCCAGCTAGTAAAACATGTCTGTTGTACTCATTTTAAGGAGGAGAAAGCAAAAGTGTACTAAATTAAATTAATTGTACTACAAAGTCAGGCTTCAAAGTTTGACACCTACACCCTTGTTCTTCTGCACGTTTCAGGCAAAGAAAGACTCCCTCCTCCCTCCCTGCTATAGTTAAAATGACCTATATCTAATTCTACTTTAACTCCTTGCTAGTTCCCTGAAAAAGCTCAGAGACACAAAAGGGAACCCACCACCTACACCAACAGTGTAAAGTACCGAACTGTTTTCAGGAGACTGTCATTCTGGCCCCAAACACTAATACATCATTTGCATTCTGCTTGACATTTAATCTAATACTTTTAGCTTTAGAATTGTATTTGACTGTCACCACCTCTTGAGGTTTCTGGGCAGGGATTAATCACCCCAGTTTATAGATAAGCTAAAGCACAAATTGGTGATTATTGGTCTCGACTTAATGACACTGATCAAGTCATTTAAACTACTTGGTTCTCAGCTGTAGAATTTAGTCCAATACTTTTTCTCCAACCAGTGACAGGATCATATATATGGCTTTTTCCTTTCCTCTGTTAAAATAATGACTTTTGGGGGTGGATCTTCCAAAGCTGAACCAACACTGCCATCCCTATAACAAAACCACTTTCTACATACTACCAGATATGACTTCTAATAGTTTGTTAAACAAATTTCTATGTTCATACTTTTTTCTTCTATCTTTATCCAGTTTTAGAATTAGCACAATGTTGATTTCCTAAAATGAGACAAGAAGTGTTCCTTCTTTTTTCTTCTTTGTTTGATATAATTTATCAGTTAAAATGTATATGAGCCTGCTGTTGTCATATAGGTAGGTTTTCAAGCTAGGAATATACTTTCTTTAATAGGTGCTATTCAAATTTTATATTTCCTCCAGAGTTAGTTTCATTAATTTGTCTTTCAAGGTACTTCTTAGAAGTTGTTGAATTTATTTCAAAAAAAATTTCTGTAATATGCTTTCTATATCCTTTTAAATTCTGTAAAATCTGTGGTAATATCTTCTAGATCTTGATATTGTAATTTAAAAAATGTATAATTGATATTGTGTAATAGGAAGAAAAGGTCTAAAGGAGCAGGGGAAGTGGGAGGGGTAGGGGAAAGGAAAGAAGGGAAAAGAAAAAATATGAGAAAGGGAAAAAAATGGAAACAAAATCTTTGCAAATAGGGAAGGGTGGAGGGGGTGAAGGGAGGGCAAGGGAAGGGGAAAAAAAAAAAGAACCAAGAGACTCATGTAATGGTACAAGATCCCAATGATGAATGTAACTGTATTTTATACTTAAAATGTACCAATAAACTTAATGGGAAAAAAACAACTACTTGGTTCTCAATTTCCCAAATTTTCAATAAAGAAAGGGGGGAGGGCATTGAAATGATTATCATTATTCAGGAGCAAATGTTTGGTGAAATGGATTTGTCACTGGGTAGAATAATAAATGAAAGGAGGGCTGGGGATTTAGCTCAGTGGTTCCGCTGCCTGCTTTTCAAGCGCAAGATTCTGGGTTCAATCTCTGGTACCAAAAAAAAGAAAGGAAAATTTGGTGTACTTTTAAATTTTCTCTAATTTTAATCTTTCTTTTGAGACAGGGTCTCATCATGTAGTCAAGGCTGACCTTGATCTTCCTCCCTCAGGCTCCCAAGTGCTACAATTACAGCCATGGACCACCACGCCTGGCTTCATTTAAAAATTTTTAATACACAGCCAGGGATTTAGCTCAGTGGTTCCGCCACCTGCCTCAAAAGCACAAGGACCCGAGTTCGATCCCCGTTACCAAAAAAGCAAAAAAAATTTTTTAATACAGACTAAATTAGTATGTCTGCTTTATTTCATCTTCTTAACTGCCAAATCTGGGGACATGGGCCGTTTCAGATTCGTTCATGGTAGCTTTGAGATAGGACTGAACAATGAGCTCAGTTTCTCTTCCATAGGTCTTTTCATCTTAATTTTTCAATTCAGAACACCAAACCTAACGAAGGAGGAAGAGAAGTTGCTGAGGAGAAAATCCTTTAGTAATAGATTGGATAACTGAGCATAATGAAATGCAAAATAGCCACGTAAATAGCACAAAAACAAATCATCTTTATTTCACAAATGTGAAGATATTATTTGGACGAGGAAAAAACTGAAACTCACTAAATAAGAATAAAATTAACAAGCTAACCATAATTAAAATATAGTTCAGAAATTTTAAAGTGGTTTTTTTTTGTTTTTTTTTTTTTACAAATATCTTGTATTTGGACTCATTATTATATCGCCTTCAAAGGGCCAGTGTACTCTGCTTAGTTTGCTATGGAAAGCAATAGAACTGTTTCTGGTTAAAGTATTTGTAGTCAGACTTATCATTAACCTTCCACTTATTAATTTGCTTTTTATTCACTACATTTGCCTGTTGAGACTAGACACAGTTCTGGACTTCAAAAGATGACAAGCAAAATCAATCTTTTTGCCCTCTTATATTTTATGGCTAAAAACTTTTTTTAAAAGCAGTAACAAATCTACAATTTATTTCCTTTTTAATATTTTTGGTTAATGTCTGTTTTCAGAGGTACTCAACTAAAATTAAAAAGGGAAATAAAAATTTAAAGACCACCTATAAAGAGTAGCATATTTGATACTTTGAAAAAAACACAAAATGTTAGAAAAGAGTTGTTTTTCATCTGTTGTAATCCCCGGTTGGAAAATACTACCCCCACACAGACAACAGTGAAGAATTTACTCAACAATAATAAATACTTAAGTGGGCAGATGATGCATGCTTGCTCTGCGCTTTCTGGAAAATTAAACACCGGCAACAAAGGGTTCTTCAGCTGCGTGTGTGAGCTTGCCCTCCTCAGGACAAAGTGTCTACAAAGATGTCTACGGGGAGCTATTAATCCCCACTTAGTGCAGATTGCCTAATGAAATCACCTCAATTTGGAAACTCAGGAAGAAAAATGTTCCCATCTGGCATTTTCTACTTAACAAGTTCCCTAGCAAAGTGAATTTGTTCCTTGACAAACTTGAAAGCTAAACTTTTAAAGCAATATTCAGCGATCACATCCTTGCCTAAACTGTATCTAGATTAAGATAATGTGTGCTTTGTTTTTCTCCTAATTTGCAACAGGAAATAGTGAGCAGCTGGCAGTTGCAGAAATTACTTTTGTTTAGGAGTTAAAAAAAATTAGACGTCAGGTAAAAATGAAGATTATGAGGCGCTATTTAAAAGAAGCAGCAAACATACAGCATGCTCATCCAAAACTAAGTTTTCCTTTTTGTTCGCCCAATTTGTCACTGGAAAAGTTGTATTCATTTGTGACAAGCTGCCGGCCGGGGCTTTTAAAACTGACATTTTCTTACCAACGTCACCGAGCACCTCTTCATTGTAGGTGACAATATCCGGGGTACTCTTTTTACACTTAATTTGTGCCAGCTGGGTAGAAACTGCGAGAAGGCCAAGGACCTCGCAGGAAGCCCATTTGGGTCATTTTCTCCACTCGCCACTAGGTTGCACTAGATTGAAGGATGCTGGGGATTATGCGCCATTTAATTTTTTAAAAAATAAAGTAGGACTGTCACGTGACGAGACGGGGTGGGGACGAAGAGCCGAAGCAATCGAGGTTTTTCACTGAAATCCTGGTTTAAATCGCTTTCCCGCAAAAGACCAAAAGAGCTGAAGTGTACTAAATCCGGTTTAGCAAGTTTTCGCTTGCTTTTACCTCACAAGCCCGCTAATTCTCTGCTTTGAGGTTCCTTTCGACTTCACACAGTTAAACCAGAGAGAAAACCTCCTCAAACTGGGGTTTTTTTACCAAAATGGTCAGGGTCTTCCCCTGAGAAGGTCCCGATTTAGGGTTTTATCGGGAGGGGACTGAGCCTGACGAGGCTGCAGGGCCGCGAGGCCCCGCCCCCCCCGGGTTCCCAGCATGCCGAGCGCGGCGAGGACTCGGCGGCGGGCGAGGGGCGGAGGAAGGGGCGGGGCGAGAAGGAGAGAAGGGCGTCGGTTTTGCGACAGGGGCGGGGCAGTGCGGAAGCGGAAGTGGAAGTGGAGGGTGCGCTTGGTGGCGGCGGCGGGAGCTGCGGAGTCGGGAATCAAAACAAAGGGCCTGGGGGGGGGGCGGGGGGAAGGCGGCGGGGCCGGAATGTGAACCGAGGTGGAGCGGGTGGCTGAGGTGAGTTTGCTGTTAGCGCTGGGAATAGACCCTGACGGACCCACTGCTCTGGGGCCAGTGCCCCCCTTCCCCCACTTCTTGCTGGTGGGGTGAGGGAGTTGGCTAGTCCGAGGGCAAGGGCTGGGATACCCCCAGACCGCGCCCCAGAGAGTCAGCCTATCTCCCTTCCAAGTCTGCTCACTGCTGTTACTATGGCGCCACTGTTCTGCTTTTGGGTATTTGGCTCCCCGCCCGCACCTGTCTTCCTGTTCCCTGTTGGGCCCTGCAGGTGTCTCAGCCTTCCCGGAAGGAGCCAAGTTGGAAAGTGAAGAGAAAACGCTCGGGGCGAGTGTTTTTTGCAACCTTCTTGATTGTTTTGCGTTCTGTTCGGCTTTTCAATGGCCCCTAGGGTGTAGCATTGGGGTTTCAGACACTCTCCCTACTAATTGTAACCTCGTGATACACCCTATAGAGTTTCCCAGGCACCTTTCTGATGTTACTGAGAGCTTTCCAGTTACCTTTGTATCTTTTGGACTTCTAAAATATCTGAGCGATATTTTTGTTTTGGCCACGGGGAAATTGAAACTAAACGGTCTTCTTTGACATTTATTGAGCTTTGTTCATTCGTTCAGAAGTTATCTGTTGATTTATGCAAGGCACTGTGCTGTTGCAGGGTGTATCGCTAGTGAATAAGGAAACAGTTCCTGCTGTCGTGGAACTTATGTTTTAAAGGGAGAGAAAGAATAACGTAGCAAGCAAATAAACAAGATCATTTTAGATGGAAGAGCTATGAGAGGGGGAAACCGGTAACGGGTGGAATGGGAGTTCAGAACTAGATTGGGTGCCAAGGGAAGGCCTTTTGCTAATTAGATTATCACGAGTAATCAAACTGACCTCCAACAGGCTCTCTGTTACTAGCAAACCCTCATAAGAGGATCTGAGGTTCAGAGAGGTTGTGAGTTGCCCAAAGCTGCACAAATAGGAACGGGTAGCAGTGGGGAATGAAATGTGGGCAATTGGACGTCATAGCCTGTGCTCTCAGCCACTATCTGAATTGCTCAGACTTGAGAGATTGGCAGAAGGGAGACTCCCACTCAAGCAGAACTTGCTTTGGCTATCTTAAGATGCTTAGTAGCATTCTCAGGAATACTAGGGAAAATTTCAGAGTGCAGGCTGCTAACTAGTTTTTATTTTTGTTTATTTGCTTGTATTGAGCAGTTTTGGAGGCACTTCATTGTTGCAGAAAGAGGTAAACAAGCCTAGTTTTGCCACCTTTCTGCAGTAATTGTGCGATCTTGGGCTAGCTACAAAACTTGTTTCTCTTTTCCCTTCTGTAGCCTGTGACTAATTTCTTCCCACCTCACAGAATTGAGAAAAAAACGTTATATAAGTGAATCCTATTGCCTCCATTTTTGTTGTTTTTGTGGTAATGGGGATTGAACTTGTATAGTACTGTACTTGTGTATTTCAGGCCCTTTGCACCAAAATACATCCCCAGTCCTATTGTTGATGTTGCTTTTGTCATTGTAGGGAAAGATGGAACCCCTAGGTAGGAGAAAAGCAGCCTCTGTGACAGTATGAGACTGTGAACAGCCGGCAGTTTTGTGGTTTTACCCCTAACGCAGGCAGTCTGTGGTTTTGCTTCTGCATCTGTGCAGGCAACAGTGTCCACCCTTTTTCCTTCTTGTATAGGTTGCCCTGCCTGCCTGTTTCCTTATTAGCCCACAAAACAAATCCCTAGCAACAAGCTGACCACCCAATCAGGTGTAGTCACCTTCGGAGAGAGGGGTTCCCAGGTCCCTACCCCATAAGGCAGGACCACTGCCCCAAATTCAGCAGTTACCCAGCTCTGGGGGCCCCATTCTTCAGAGTAGCTTTATACCACTTCCTTCTGCAAATCAACCTTACCTTTGCTTTGTACCATCGTTTGACTTCTCTTTCGACATCAGAGAGAGAGAGAGACCCAGAGAAATTCGAAGGTGGGTTGGCAACCCAGACCTACCAGATGTGACAGTATTATTATTATTACTGTATTATTATTTGAGATGAATTCTGACTAAATTTCTAAGTTGCCCAGGCTGGGCTCAAACTTGGCATCCTCCTGCTTCAGCCTCCCAAGGTACTGGGATTATAGGCTTGATATTCCTGTGCTAAGGTTAGGCCTGCCAAGATACTAAGTAAATATTTGCTGGATAAGGAAATAAATAAGGTTAAATGAAAATGCTGTGTAAACTATTATATTGTAAATGCGAGTTCTCTTTCAAGATTTGGCTTTGGAGAGGTTTGGGAAAGTATGTGGAGCTTGTGTATATTGTGAACATCACAAATTCTTATAATTTAGAGGGGCTTGTTGGGCCACAAAAGACCTGTAAAAACAAGTATCATAATTGAATATTAGCGGTGGCAGTTGACTCCATCTGTTTCAGCATTAACCTCTCCCAACTGTGTGTCTAAGTAAATGGTGTACTTTGTCAGCCCCCTCTTTCAACACACGTTTACTTTTGCTGCTGTGTAGCTAGCCCTGTACTTGGCACAAGATACAGACGTGAAAAGAGATAGTGGGGTACATTTATCTAATTCTTTTTCTCTAGTGGTCTGAATTAAATGGTGAGATTGTAGCTACATTTTACAGAGGAGCAAACAAACTGTTGGATCTTTTGTTTTGTTTTGATTTTTGGTGTGTGTGTGTGGTGTGTGTGCTCGGAATTGAACCCAGAGCTGTGCTTACGCACAAGAGCCTTGCTACTGAGCCTGGAAAGCAGAAACTTTGTAAAGTTTTCTAGCTTCAGAAAATGAGCCACTAAGTAAATATTTTAAGCTTTGTGGCCAGTCTCTGTTGCAAGAACTCACCTCTCCAATTGTGCAAAAGTAGCCAGAACTTTAGCCAGTACTTAAATGAACTCGTGTGGTTGTGTCCCAGTAAAACTTTACAGATACTAAACTTTGGATTTTATTTATTTATTTATTTATTTTGGTACCAGGGATTGAACTTGGGTCTTTGCACTTGCGCAGCAGGCAGCGAAACCACTGAGCTAAATCCCCGGCCCTCATTTATTTTTTTTAAAAAAAGTTTTTTAGAAATTAAAAATATAAAACACATCCGCAGCTTTGTCTAGTTTGCTTCTGCTGCATGTGATCAGCTCTCCCCTACCTTTGACGGTGATCATGTCTCCCCTCCCCTGCCGTGTACATGGTAAAATCTCTTGAAAAGAGCATCATATTTGAGAGAAAAGAAACTAAGTTATTTTCTGTATGCTTAGATGAAATTTTTGATCGTGAAATGAATCATTTGAAAATAGCTGCTGAAGGTAAGAGATAGTGTTGGGATATCGTGGTGAGAATGTGGAAATGAGGTTTAGTTGTCCTCACCATTGACCACCTGCTTTCATCCCAGCAGATGTGGATTGATTTGATCTGCTTTTATTGCACTGCTTAAGACTTACACGACGTGTTCTTACATTGAAATAGATACAGCATATTGGTAATTTCTAGTTCTTGGATTTTTGGTGGTGTGTTACATTGCACTTTCATTATAAGTAAACTAAGATTGGTTTGATTTGTTCACTGGCAGGGTAGAACTCAAAGTCCACAGAGGTTATTTACTTTGACTTTCCGTGTTCGTATCAGACACAGTAGGAAAACTTGATATGGTGGTGGTTCTTTTACTAAGATTAGATGCCCTCTTCTATTAACTTGTTGAATCTCCTTATCAGACTCTTTAGAGGGAGATAGCTGAGAAGAATTAAGGGAAAAACAATAGAAAACGTCTGCTTAAGGCCAGAGAAAGTTGACTCTGGTCAAATGAAAAGAAATGACACTCAGGGATATGTAGGTTGTAAAAAAGAAATAAAATTCATCGAGAATTCATTCTTTTTTGAAGAGTTATGGAACATAAGGAATGGCAGATTATAGGGGGTTTTTTGAGGGAGGGTACCAGGCATGAAACTCGGGACCTTGTGCTTGTGAGGCAGGTGCTGGAACCACTAAGCTAAATCCCCAGCGCTATAGATTTTTTAAAAATCAGATTAATGTTAGATTTTAAGCATAAACAGAATCAGCCAAGTTTATCAAATTTTAGTAACCTGTAATATTTCCATTCTTCTTTTATTCTCTAAATTTGAATTGTTGGAAGCCATTGTTCTCTACATACAGTTGTAGTTTCAAATTTTAATATATCATGAAATTTGCAATATTATGCAAAGAAATAATGTTAAAATCTTCTTAACAGGGTGGAAGAATGAAAGAGAAGGAAGATGAGAGAATGATGAACCACTTTGTATGGCTGTATGATGGAAGGAAACGGAACTGAGAACCCCTGCAGTAGAACACTTGGATGGCTTCAACAAGATAATGATGCTAAGCCATGGCTTTGGAAATTCTCTAATTGCTTTTCTCCTCCTGAGCAGACGTTGCCACTTAGCCCCCAAACGGTAACTATGTGCAAGGACACAGCAAACGCCTTCTGTGAATGGATGAGAAGCCCATTAGCTGTGGGATGTAGTCTCTCTCCCTGGAGTCTCTGCCAGGTTTTGCTGTATATCCTGATTATAGTGTGCCTTGTGACAAATTATGATTCCTGACACAATGAGAACATAATTGTTTAACTCTTATATTCCACTCTGAGTGACAGTGAGTGTTTTAAACATTTAATGTTAAAACTTCAGGAAGTTAAAATTTGTTTCCTATTTAGGTCCTTTTTGTTCAGGATTTCTCTTGAGTATTTATATCTTATTTCTTGTTTTTGTGTGTACACGATGCTGGGAATCAAACTCAGGGAATTGCACTTGCTAAATGCACGTTGTTCCACTGAACTATATCCCCAGTCTCTTGCTTTCTTTATTTTTTCCTGCTGATTTTGACATTTTTTCAAAAATTTTTTTAAATTTAGTATTTGGGGTGGAACCTTGGGCCGTGGCATGATAGGCAAGCATTCTAGCACTGAGCTACATCCCCAGTCCTTTTTAAATTTTATTTTGAGAAAGAGTCTGTGTTGCCAGGCTGCCCTCAAATTTGCAGTCCCCTTCCCCCAGCCTCCCAAGTATCTGGGATCACAAGGAGTGATAACACCTGATTTGTTTCAGTTAAACATGTTTCTGTTTCAGGTCCTCAGGTTACCACTGATTTTTTTTCTGTTGTACTTGGGATCCAAATGAGACTTAAAAATTAAGTTTAATTTTCTGTTTCCTCTAGATTTTACTATGCAGGTTTTTACTATATAGTTGTGTTTGTTGCAAAGCATCAAATAATTTGAGTTAATTCAGAAGGGTTTTACTTTGGGGACAAGGAAGGCTGGCATCTCAGGCAGGACTTCCTTGGATGGAATGGAGAATTTGGTCCTCATAGAGTCATTGAGTTCAGATTTGGACTCGCAACTTTATAGATCTTGAACCATAATGGAGTAAGTTCAGGTGACCAGCTTACAGTAATGTTACCCATGACAGCCGGGCCTGAATAAATCAGAATGCCAGTGTGTGAATTTTCAGTATGAAGTGAAATGACCACAGGGGAAAGCACAATGCTTGTTGCCTGTCAGCCCATTGCTAGTACTTTTTCTTTAAGAAAAGTCTTAACTGAAAATCCAGATTTCTTGCAGATAATGTAGAGTTGTAGCAAAAGGCATGAAATTATAACAGCCAGGTGGACTTTTATGCTTTGAGGAATAAGCATGTCTCAGTCGCCGTGTGAGGACTACCTCTTTGTCCTAAGAGTTCTGTAGTCAGCCCATAAAGGATATTGATTAGTGAGGTTCCCTTTTAGGGGCCAGGTACTTTTAGGGGTCATCTTTGTGACCTGCTGTGCCTGTGTTAGAGTTGTGTAGCAAATTGTTTGTCTTGTACCTCTTTCCCAAATCGTTTTCTAATTACTCTGATTCTTTGCACTGGCTACAATGTAATTGTTGTCATTATGGTTTTAGGTCACAATATCCTAGCATTCCTAAATTGCATCAGCATCATGCCTGTGCCATTTGGGTAGATGTCTGATCTCATCATTAGTGTTTGGAATCTTCTCCTTTAGGAGGCTCTACTAAAACTCCTTATGTACTGACTGCAGGAACTATTAAGTAAAAGTAAACTACTTTGCCTGTAACCATCTGAATGCTGTTTGTGATGTTTTCATACTACTTTTTTTTTTTTTTGTAATATTAAGGGTTGAACCCAGAGCCTGAGCTATATCCCTAGCCCTTTTTCTTTTCTTTTTTATTGTTTGTTTGGTTTTTTTTTGTTTTGGTATTGGGAATCGAACTCAAATCTTTCCACTTGCAAGGCAGGCGCCAGAACCACTGAGCTAAATCCCCAGCCCTCTTTTCTTTTTTAAAAACAGGGTCTCACTAAGTTGCCCAGGCTATAGTAGGATTTGTGATCTTCCTGTCTCAGCCTCCCAAGGTGCTGGGATTACAGGTGTACACCGCCATGCCTGGCTCACACTACACATTTTGTCAGGGGAAGTTATGAAAGGGAGACCACTGAGGCACAGATAGTTAAGCTGGTTTACTAAAGTTGCAGACAGACCCTCTAACCCATTCTTTTAAGATTCAGGAAGAACATAGTTTTAACTTGAGTTGTGCGTTTCTGTGCCCACTTCCTGCAGACCTCTCTGAAGAATTCCTCTGGATTTAGCTAGCTGCTATTCTGTTTTTGGAATGATGTAAATAGAATTGTACACTTTTTAATGCAGTAGTGTATTAGCGAAAATCACTGTCCTCTTAAAATTGACTTGTGTTCTGATTTTCTTTTCTCAGAAAGAGTACATGGAGAACAAGAAAGTTGCTGTGGAATTAAAGGATGTACCATCTCCCCTTCATGCTGGCTCTAAACTTTTTCCAGCAGTCCCACTGCCTGATATTCATTCTCTTCAGCAACCTAAAATACAGCTTTCAACTGTCCCCAAAGTAAGCTGCTGTGCTCATTGCCCTAATGAACCCTCCACTTCACCATTGCATTTTGGTGGTGGTGGTGGCAGTAATGGAGGTACTGGTAGCTTGATTCACCCAGCCGCACTCTTAGACTCACAAAGCACCAGGACAGTCACGTGTCAGGTAGGGTCAGGATTTGCTTTCCAGTCTGCGTCTTTGCTCCAGAATTCCTCAGCTAGAAAGAGTTTGGCAGGCATTGCAAGTGACTTCCCCAGCATGTGTCTAGAGAGTAAATTATCTTCTTGCAAACACCTGCCCTGTTGTGGAAAACTCCATTTCCAATCATGTCACAGTAACGTGCACAAGCTGCATCAGTTTCCAACTCTCCAGGGCTGTACCTCCACTGGCTATTTCCCTTGTTCTGATTTCACAAGTGGGGCTCCAGGGCATTTGGAAGAGCACGTTTCACAGACGGAGCTAACGCCTCACTTGTGCACCAACTCTTTGCACCTAAATGTGGTACCTCCGGTTTGTTTAAAGGGCTCACTTTACTGCGAAGACTGTCTAAACAAGGTGTGTATCTTTATTTTTTATGTTGGGTGCAGGTGAACTTTGAGGAATGACTAAGTGATTTGTCTTGAAAAGTCTTACTGGGCATGGGGTTGAGGGTCCTTCTGTGGTGTAAATCTTGCCTCCTCCTCGATAACTTCTGCTGGTCTGAAAGAAGCAAAGGGTAGAAACAATTCAAGGCAGTACATAGTAATTACTTACACAGCTTATGTTTTTAGAGCTTCTGGCTACAATATGTTTCCTATAAATTTGAATTTCGTTTGGCAAAGCCCCTATGTTGTCTTATCTCCAGAAGCAAGAGCACAACTGACCTAACAGTTGTGTGTTTCATATAATGTGGGTAGCCCCGTACTACCTTTGACCTCAGTCACACCCATGTTCAAGTGAAAACTTTGCCACCCTTTATGTAAAGTGTGTGAAGTTTCCGTGGTAGCAGGCATGTGCTCCAGGATGTAAAGGTCCAGGCATGTGAGTATCTGTTGTGATCATCTGAAGTCCTTTCTTGAAATGAAGTTATGATTGATAACTAATGGTTCTCGGAAGATTATTTGAAAATACATTTTATCAGAGGTTAGCATGTAGAAGGTGAAACACTTAGAATGTGTTTTCAGTGTTGTATATAACTCTAGGTTCTGGAATGATTTATCTGAAACCATTTAAAAAATTTTTAAAACAGCCGGCAAGAAATAGTATAATTGATGCTGCTAAAGTCTGGCCAAATATCCCACCTCCAAACACTCAGCCTGCACCTCTCGCGATCCCTCTGTGTAATGGCTGTGGAACTAAAGGAGCAGGGAAGGAGACCACCTTGCTGCTGGCGACCAGTCTGGGCAAAGCTGCTTCGAAATTTGGTAAATGACAGCATGGCATAAAATGTGCACTTTTAAGTAGTTTTCAGTAGCCAGTACAAACGTTGCATTTAATTGCCTTTAAAAGATTCCTTGTGCTTCTAAAGCTGTATGTGAGCTTTAACATATGTGTGAGTCTCCCCTTCCATCTCTGGGTAAAAATCTTTTCAATATAAACCAAAATCAAATGCTGGAGAGACTTAGGATTAACTTAGGTTCATAAACACACTTGATGTACCCTCCCTAGAAGTATTTAGCATTCAGAACAATTTGATAATAGCTGATTATAAATATTATTTGGAAACTAAAATCATTTCCCCAGTTTTTAATATGATAAGTTATCTTGTGAAAACTTAAAAATGTTTAATCAGATGTTAATGAAGTGTAAAAATAAAATCATCAACAGTAACAGCTTCATCTTGTTCATCTCGTCAGTGTTCTTCACACTGAGTAGAGAGACAGGCATGAGCCGAATGTGAAAATCAGGTTCTGGAGTGCCAGCATCTTATTGGTTACTGTTAGTGTTCAGAGAAGCTTCACTCAGCGTAAGAATGGCTCATGCTGTGAATATGTTTATCCCAGGCACGAAGTCCCTTGACCTGTAGATTTGTTTGCTCCTAAGGAACAGGAAAGTCTCTTAGAGTGATATTTCAGCACTTTGGTTGCGTATTTGATCAGCCAGTGAGTATCCTTAACATCAGTAATTTAGTTTTACTCCCACTAAGACTACTAGCTACCTACCTATTACTGTGTTTTAATTTGCCATCTTTTTCACTACATGTAATTTCTTAAGGGTCATCAGAAGTTGCACTAGCCGGACAGGTGCTAGAAAACCTACCCCCCATTGGAGTTTTTTGGGATATTGAAAACTGCTCAGTTCCCTCTGGTCGGTCAGCCACTACTGTTGTACAGAGAATCCGTGAAAAGTTTTTTAAAGGCCACAGAGAAGCAGAGTTCATCTGTGTCTGTGACATCAGCAAAGAAAACAAAGAAGTTATTCAAGAGCTGAATAATTGCCAGGTAAAAAAAAATTTTTTTTTTAAGAATTATAATCTATGGTAGCAGCATAAGTATGGGTGATTTTTTTTTTTTTTTTTTTAAGAATTCCAGTTCCAGAGGGCTGGGGATTTAGCTCAGTGGCGCAGTGCCTGCCTCGAAAGCACAAGGTTCTGAGTTCGATCCCTGGTACTGGAAAAATAAACATAAGAATTCCAGTTCCAAATTTAATGACTTCATTGCATTGGTGCTTAGTTTTTACATAAAGGAAATTAGCAAAAAATTATTCCTAAAGGACTAGAAATCATTTAATATTTGATATTTCTGATCCATAGTCGGATGCGTTATCCATTGACCCACTGTTACACACCCAATGTTTGATATTTCAATAATGTTACTTATACAGTGGACCCTCAAGTTATACAACTGCCCTGATATATGAACAGTGTGGGTTCATAAATCAAAATTTTAGTTTTAACTTACAAAGTCTTGACTTACAACCTGAGTGCCAGCCACTTGTGCTTCCATATGGTCTTAGATACAGATTTAACCCTTAAAGAGTTGTGGAAGGAACATTACAACATCCTTTCCTGTGTGGGGTTAACTGAGAAATCCTGGGCCAATGTCTCTCTAAGGACACTGAGATCTCTCAGTATACAGGAGAGAGACTTTGAAGGCTGTGTAGAGGAGCCTGAGCCTTCAGTTGACCAACTTGAGTAACAACCAGCCCTCCAGAACGAATTGACTTTGTAATTCAAGGGTCCACAGTACTTTCATGCTATATTGGCATAATGGTAACATACATTTGTCTCCTTTGGTCATAACTCCTCTGTGAAGCAGGCAGGTAGGAATTATTATTTGCAGTTTACAATGAAAGTAAAACCTTGAGAGGAGACCCAGCATCTTTAAGATCACATGGCCAGTAGGTGAAAGGGGTAGGATTTAAATCCAGATAATCTGAGTTTGAAGTCCATGCTCTGAAGCTAGAATCCAGGTCTTTTGACTCTTAGGCAAGTAATTCCATTGACATTCTATATTGCTGTCTCAAATTATACATTTATGTATAAATTTTAAAAATCCTATGTGTATTACATGTAATTGAGGTACTTGTCAAAATCTTTGCATTGGAGACTAATATATATGTGAGACTGCTAAGTTTTAACAGGAGTCAAGTGTTTTGGTTCCTGTAGGAGCTTCCTCTGTTCTGTCTACCACTTAATCCTAAATCAGTGATGGCGAACCTTTTAGAGCTTTCAGTGATAAAAACAGGCTGCTGTGGTATGTAGGTTCACCAGCACTGCCTTAGATCCCGGGATCCACAGTAAGTGTATAGCAAAGACAAATGTACAACCACAAATCATATCTTAATCATACAGCTGATTTCCAGCGTCTCCAAATTATTGGCAAAAGCTAGTAGGGAAAATTTAATGACTTAATTTCATTTTTCTCTACTTTTTTTTTTTTGAGACAGTCTCGATCCAGGTTGGCACTGAACTCACTCTGTACTTTAGTCTGACCTTGAACTTAACACTCCTCTTGCCTCAGTCCCGTGAGTGCTGGGTTTACAGGTGCACTACCACACCAGGCTCTACTGATTTTCTGAAATGAGGGTAAAAGAAGCTCAAAAGCAGATGAGAGCAGGGTAGTAATACCCAATTAATTCATACGGAGAACCAGGTTTGAAAACGTTGTGATCTAGTTGTAATTTATTTTGCATTTCTAATAATAGTTGTGGAATTGCTTTCCTCAAGAATTATTTACTAAAATGTGGGCAAAATGGGTAGCAGTGTTCTAACATCAGCTTTTGCTCATTCACTCTTACTATAAATTATGCAGGTAACTGTTGCTCACATCAATGCTACTGCAAAGAATGCTGCTGATGATAAACTCCGACAGAGTCTCCGAAGGTTTGCAAATACTCACACTGCTCCAGCCACTGTGGTTCTTGTGTCAAGTAAGTGACATCTGCTGATTTCAGCTAAGCTCACTGTATGGGAACTGTCATAAAGTCAGAAATATGAGAAAGCAATGCGTGCCTTTGAAGAAGCTACATACATAAGACACACTGATGTGTATTATTTAGGAAAATAATTGAGCCTGTGTGAACTTTTTTTTTTTGGTACTGGGGATTGAACTCGGGTCCTTGTGCTTACGGGGCAGGTGGCAGAACCACTGAGCTAAATCCCCGGCCCCCTGTGTGAACTTCTATGGTCTTCCTCATGGGACTTGAGTTCTTATTAAAGAAAATGTAACTTTAAGATAAAGACAATGTGATTTTGGTGTTTTGGGGTTTTCTACCCTGGACCCAACCAGTATTACTAACTTTAAAATCTCAACATGAGTAAGTTCCAAATTTAAGTCTCCCAACATATAAATATCTGCTCCCTATTAATACTAAAAGTAGCGTATGTCTTGGAATTCCATTATAGGTATGTAGTAAAATTTCCTTACCATGGAAATTCTGAAAGGAAATATATATTTGTTCACATAAGGGAAGAAAAGTAATCTTGAAAACAAGCCAGCCATTCCTCCTTCCTTCCCAGGGAGTGTTCCTAGGACCGTCAGGTGTTTCTGATGTTTGGCAATGGGATTGATTGGCGTATTTTCTTTCAGCTGATGTCAATTTTGCACTGGAACTTAGTGATCTGAGACACAGGCATGGTTTCCACATAATTTTGGTCCATAAAAACCAGGCCTCAGAAGCACTGCTGCATCATGCTAACGAGCTCATCAGATTTGAAGAGTTCATTTCAGATTTGCCCCCCAGGTTACCACTAAAAATGCCAGTAAGTGAATTTACATTATTTTTGCCATTTTCCAGTGTTAGATTATAGAGGCCAAAAGTCCTTAACAAGGAAGTTAACACATCCAGGTGGAGCTGTTCTTTGTAGGAGGCTGATTGGATTTTGAAATTAGGCTTGGAAACTTTCAGTGTTTCTTGTTTGTTTGGGTTTTTTTTGGTACCGGGAATCAAACTTGGGACCTTGCACTTGCAAGGCAGGCACTGGAACCGCTGAGCTAAATCCCCAGCCTGCTTCGATGTTTCTTGTACAAAAAAAATAATGTTTCTTTTATTTTAAAAAAATATAGGGAATTGACTTGTATATTCTTTTTTTTTTTTTCTCCCCAGTACCTGGGAAACTCAGGACTTTGTGCTTTCGAGGCAGGGACAGTGCCACTGAGCTAAATCCCCAGCCCTGGAATTGGCTTGTAGATTCACCTTATCAGTAGTCACTTCCTGTTGTCCCCCAGACTATCAGTGTTTTATATCAAATGCATGGAAATAATGGAATGAGAGTCATTACTCATTTGGCTTCCAAGTATTATGGGTAGAGAATATGATGAGTTCACAAATACAGTGGACCCTCAAGTTACAACTGGCCTGACATATGAACAACTTGGGTTAATTAGGTTAATGGAAGAGTCATGTGCCTCTTTAGCATGTACTCAGGTAAACACCTCAGCTGTGTTGACTTACTACCAGCTTGAGTTACAACCAGCCCTTGGGAACTAATCAGTTCGTAAGTCAAGGGTCCACGGTACTCATGTGTTTGGTATCATATAAACAAGGTAATTGTGGATCTTTAAAGTGTTTAATCTTTAGGTTCCAGCAGGCCTCCGAGTCTGTGCTTTCTTAAAGGGCACACTTAGGAGTTAAAGCTGTGTCCTAGTAGAGTATAAGCATATTTCCAGGAAGGAGGACACTTTGTTAGGCTTGATTTGGCATAAGAATGTTTACTGCAGTGCTGAGCTGACTTTAAGCTATTTGGAAAATGTATGTAACTTTTTTTTTTAGGTACCGGGGATTGAACTCGGGTCCTTCTGCTTTTGAGGCAGGCAGTGGTTTTGCCGCCTCCTGTGCAAGCACAAGGACCCGAGTTCGATTTCCGGTACCAAAAAAAAAGGTATAGTGATAATGGTGGAGAGGTGCCGTGGTCTAGATGATCCAAGAAAGTAGGCAATTCCATACATTAAATGCAGTTTTAACATATAATTTAATAACTTCAGAGATACAGGCATACCTTATCTCCTCTAACATCCTCATTAAAGGGAAGAAGTCAGCGCTTAGAAAAATAAGCAAGTCATTGATGGGAGCAGCAGAGCAGAGGCTGGGCCCCAGCTCTTCCAATTCAGTCACTTGCTCAGCTGATCCCACTGCCAGCAAGCCCGGGGTCTGGCCCAAGAGGAGTCACATGCTACAGACAATTAGTTAGGGATACCAGAGTCTTACCAAAGGAGTAACATACAGCTCTCTTGAGCCTCTTTCTAACTCATTTTTGTCATTTTTTTTTTTAGTCTTGTAGCTAGAGTTGCATTTACTCCCTTTTGCTCTGATTTGTACTCCGTTTTTTAACATTGAACACCATTAAGTCAAATGTAGTATTTAAAAAAAAACCCACAAAAAAACCCTGATCATCCAAAACATTTATTCTTCTCAGATGTTTTTTTCTAACTCACTAGAGGGATAGCATGTGACACATACTTTCTTGTTTTTCATTCTGTCTCTTTAATAAATGGATGTATGTCAGGTCTGCCTGGATCTTGAGTCTAATAGAAAGAATATAGATTTTGTTGGTCACCAGCCTTCCTATACAAAGGAGAGGCCCTGTAAGAAAAATGTTTATTGGAAAAACAAACAAAAAACTATATGCAGAAGTGTGGAAAGTGAAAACCCCACAGTCCTGCCCTGCAGAGGTAATCACTTACCGGTTTGGTATTATCCTCCAGATTTTATAATTGTAAATTAAAAAGTCTCACATGCATAGTGTTTAACCTAACAATATCAAAACTCGCTTATCTTTTCATCTCAGTATACATTAGCATAAGTATACCACGTGTAAAACCCGGAATGTTAAACCAGACACAGTGATGCACACCTGCAACCCCAGCACTGGGAGGCTGAGGAGGAGGATTGCAAGTTCAAGCAAGGGGTAACTTAGTGACTCAGCAAGACTCTGTCTCAAAATAAAAAATAAGGCCCTGAGCCAATGCCCAGTACCACAAAAAGAAAAAAAATAATGAAAACCGTAATGTTGATTTGTAACCATACTTATATGGCTGCTCTTTAAGTTATCTAACCATTTATCTATTAGTGAGCATTTTGTGTATACCCTGTTTTTCTGCCATCTGCAGAAAGCTCATCCATGTTGTCTTTATGCCCCTAGACTAACAGTTTATAGGGTAAGTTACAGGGTGTGGCAGTTCTGGGTCAGAATGTTACTGGCACACTGCAAGGTGATATCTAGGGAGGTGATATTGATTTACAGTCTTAAGGATTCCTAGGGTCTGTTTAAAATATTTGTAAGTCTGATGGGCACAAAATACTGTCTGCTGCAGTTGGCCTTTTTATTAATCATTAGCAAGGTGCAAGATAATTCTTTTAATGTTATTTATTGTCTCGATATTTCTCTTGTAAGTTGTTTACATCTTTTGCCCATTGTTAGTGATTCCTTTTTTTTGTACTGGGGATCAAACTCGGGTCCTTGCGCTTGCACAGCAGGCAGCAAAACCACTGAACTAAATCCCCAGCCTGTTAGTGATTCCTTTTGTGGCTTCTGGATTTAACCTTTTCTGTGATTATTTTAAGTTGTTTTCTTTTTTTCTTTTTTTTTTTGGTACTGGAGATTGAACTTGGGACCTTTTGCTTTCGAGGCAGGCAGCAGAACAACTGAGCTAAATCCACGGCTATTTTAAGTTTTCTTCTGGCTCTTCAATGGCACTGTTTCTTAATATACAAATTTGAATTCGTCTGGAAGAGTTATGGCCATCCAGTTCCTAATACAGCTTCTAGGCTGAGGGTTACCTGCTGTTGTACTTAGACTTGAATTGTATACAATATTATTCTTCAGCCCTGCTAAATAAATAGACGTGTAAAAACTTTATTAAGCTGTGATTTACATTGCACAAAATCCACCTCTGTTAAGTGTACAGTTCAGTGATTTTTAATAATTTTACACAATTGTGCAGCCAGTTTTAGAATATATCCATCATTTCAATAGGATCTCTTATGCTAGTCTATAGTTAATCTCCATTCCTTCCTCGAGAAACCTACTAATCTGTATCTGAAAATTTGCCTTCCCTGGACATTTTATAGAAATGGGATTATGCAATATATAGCCTTTTGTGCCCCATCGTATTCTTTACAACAACATTAGGTTACCTTGTCACAACACTAAATAAATTTATTCTCCCAACTAACAGTCCTCTCCCATGTTTTAAAATTGTATGTCCTTGAGTTAACCTAATGTAACTTTTTTTTCTTTGTATCAGCAGTGCCACACTCTGCTCTATGTTTATAACC
Organism: Heterocephalus glaber; assembly: GCF_053883595.1. NCBI lineage: Eukaryota > Metazoa > Chordata > Mammalia > Rodentia > Bathyergidae > Heterocephalus > Heterocephalus glaber. The sequence continues at coordinate 14,598,820 of NW_028258175.1, forward strand.
TACCAGCAAATAAAGATGGCAAGAGCATTAGCAACAGGCTCAGGCGCCTGTCTGATAATTGTGGTGGGAAAGTGCTGAGTATCACAGGCTGCAGTGCAATTCTCCGCTTCATAAACCAAGATAGTGCAGAACGGGCTCAGAAGCGAATGGAAAATGAAGATGTCTTTGGTAATAGGATCATTGTGTCATTTACTCCCAAAAATAGAGAACTTTGTGAAGCAAAGAGTTCAAATACAATTGCTGATAAAGTGAAATCTCCCAAAAAACTTAAGAATACAAAACTGTGCCTCATCAAAGATGCAAGTGAACAATCTTCCAGTGCCAAACTCATGCCTGGAAAAGGGTCACAGGCAAATTCTGGATCTGCTACAAAAACTACAAATGTTAAAAGTTTACAGGTAATTTTGATATTTTTTCCTTTCTGAAGTTTATGGTAGGTTTAATTTCTTCATTTCTATGCTGTATGGCTTTTGGTGTGTGCTTTTTATTATTTCAGTTTTTGGTAATACTGTAGTGAAAGTATTTTCTGTACAGTCTAACACATGTTGGATACTGAAATTTGAAACTCACCGTACTTGTGTCTTTTAAGGAGTTGTGCCACATGGAGTCAAAGACTGGTCATCGAAGCAGTGAGCACCAGCATGGTAATGTGAGGCTGGCACCGCCTTCGCACAGTAACCCAAGCACTGTAGGGCCGACACCAAAAAGCTCGGGGGTGGCAGAGGCGCTTTACAAAAGCAGCCAGAAGTATGTTAAGTTACTTTCTCTCCTAGTTGCTGCTTTAATCGATAGAAACGAAGATAGGTGACCTTCAATTTTTTTTCTTCTGTTAGAAAAGAGACCCTCAGTTCCCGAAGTGTTACCAGTTCTCCTATAGAGAAAAAAGATGAAGAGACTGTCTTCCAAGTGAGTTACCCATCTGCTTTTAGCAAGTTGATTGCATCAAGGCAAGTCAGTCCTCTGCTCACATCTCAGTCTTGGTCTCCTAGGTAAGTCCAGATTCTTGACCTGTGTGGGTGGTTATGTGCAATAGAAAGGCTTAGGAAATACTATGTATACTGGAAAGACTTTAGACAGTACAGAAGTACAAAGTAAAAAATAGGCCTTCCTCCCTATCCCCTGATCCCTTCTTTCTCAAGTTATAGCTGACATTTAGGGTAAGTGCTTCTCACCGTTTCTCCCCCTCCGCACAGAAATCTTGGTAAGCAGAGGTCAAAGAGAGAAAAACCTTAGTCCCTGGCCAGTGATGGAAGGCATGTTAAGATGCCTTTACATTTAACCTGTTGTGGAAAAAGCCCAAACTAGGCATGCATGGCTTATTATTAATATGGCACTTTGTAGGAAGTTGTTTTCGAAGTAAGGTTCTCTGTAGACCTTATGTGGATCTGTATAATCACATCTAAAAATTCACATGAAAATGTTCTGTGCAGAAGGATGCAGCATATGAGCCAGCTTTTCATAAGCCAGCTAGCTTTTCAGAGCCACAGAGGAGGTACAGTGGCTGAAATTGATAACACAAATCTCCTAAGTACAAAGTCAGTTCATAAAGACTGCCGATGACTTCTGCCTTTAGTTTTAAATAAGCCAATGAAAGAATATTTGGTATTAAATAATTCATTGATCATTTAATAGAGGCCACCGATACTTCAGACAGTGCTTAATCAGTACATATTTAAGATGAAAATACATTGGAAAACTACACAGTAGCCAGGAATGGTGCCACACACCTGTAATCCCAGCATTTGGAAGGGGGAGGCAGAAGGATCACAAGTTTGAGAGCCTAGCTGGTTCAACATAGCAAGGCCCTGTCTCAAGGAAAAAAGAAAACCAAACAGGGAAGCTTTTTCTGTCTGTAGCTTCAGACAAAGCCAGAATGACAGAACCATTTTAAGAATGACCTCCACACATGTGTTTTCAGCAGGAGTTTGTCTCCAAGCCTTTCAAACAGAGCATCCCCACTTGCTTTCAACCTTGCCAGTTCCAGCGGTGGAGCCAGCCACCCGGACCCCTTTGCAAATGGTGCTGACATCCAGGTCAGCAATGTAGACTACAGACTGTCCCGGAAGGAGCTGCAGCAGCTCATCCAGGAGGCATTTTCCAGGCATGGCAAGGTAACCCTCTCATTTGTGTTCTTGTTGGTTTTTACCCATTGGTAGAACTTCACATGGGGAGACGTTAACTTGACACATATAATTACAGCCAGTATATAACTGTGACTGGACAGGTGTGACTCTTTTGTTTTCTTGAGGTAGCGCCATGCCACCAGTGTCTGGGATACAGCCCCAGAAAGCAAGCAATGCAGCAGTGAGCAGGATTTGTCATTCGCAGGGGTTTAAGTGGCCCTTTGGGAAGTAAAACATTAATGGGTTTTAGTTAGCTCTGCCTGATGAAATACAGAAATAGTGTTCTAAAATAATGTTGGCTGTTTTTCTTTAATTCCTACTGCATCTGACTCAGTATTTTAGGTACAGTTTGCTAAACTCAGGGTTTTGTAGGGTCTAGAGAGGAGCTTGAAGATTCCTCCTGGGCATTGGCCTCTGAGACTGGCTCAGAGCTGTATGTGCCAGAGTGTACAGGTTCACCAGGCTGGGTCATGTCTCTGCAGGTCACCTCAAGCCAGTCACCTGTATTCTGTCTGGCAGGAGTGTAGCATTTCATACAGGTTCCCTCACAAGCTAAAGTGCACAATTGTGTCCTTTAATGATTCACCTTCAGTTTTAAGATGATGGTCCTGAGTAGAGGTAGCATTGTGTTTGTCTTTTTGTTGTTGTAGGTGAAGAGTGTTGAGCTCAGCCCCCATACAGATTATCAGCTTAAAGCCACTGTTCAGATGGAAAACTTACAAGAAGCAATTGGTGCAGTGAATAGCCTCCACAGACATAAGATTGGCAATAAGAAGATTCTGGTCTCACTTGCCACAGGAGCTGCTAATAAATCACTCTCTTTACTGAGGTAAAACCAAACAAAACACCCAGACATTTATTTCAAGAGATAACATTTGGAGATAACATTTGACCCAGAAACAGCTTTGGAAATAATAAAAATAGATTTTATCACATTTCCAAATCGCTCATGATAATTAGATATGCAGTAATGTTTATTTTCATTCGATAAGGTTAGAAATGACCGTTTGAGTCTTGTTCAGGTCATTAACTATAGATGAAGTACAGCTTAAACTTGGCAAGCTTTTGGGGATAAAATAGTATGCACCTATGGAACAGGTTCTAAAAATAGTAGCCCTCTACCTAGAAGCTTATAAGCCTGAAAAGTCTAAAATACCTTCTTCATACCATGGTAAAAGATGGATTTGTCTATAGAGACTAGGTCTGTAAAGCTCCAAATTCTCAACTTGCAGGTATATCCGTAATGTCAAATACACTGCAAGCCCTATAAGTCTACATTATGACTATATCAATTTTGGGAGTCTTGTGATTTTATTCATAATATTTGATTCTTTGGCTTTCCTTGTTTTGAGGGTAAATAATAAAACAGGATTCAGTCCTGAATGTCTGTTTGAACAATCAAGAATCTTTTCCGTAATTTGTACCTCACCACTATTTAAAATTGCCTTTTTCCCCCTTAGAATAAAAATAATTCTCATTGAAGAATAATTGGAAAGTTTAGAAACAGAAGAAGCAGGGAGAAAAAAGTTATCCATAGTTCTGTGGCCAAAATCCATACTTAACAGGGTGGGCATTTTGTTTTTTGGGTTATTTACCTCAGAGTTTTCCTTACCTTTTGACTTTTGAAATTATATTCAGTTGTGCATCCAGTCACCTGTATATATAGGTCCATCCAATTCCATAATGTGACGTTTAAATTGCACTGTGGCAGGAGATGCTTCAAGCTGTTCTGCCTTTTACTGTGCTTTAACACTCAGGTGCTTATCCTACTGTGCCTAGTCAGGGTCCTTGTGCTCCACAGGTATGGAAGGGCCTTTGAGTCTGATAAAAATCTTAGTGTGTGACTTAATCTTTCATTGGGTTGTTCTTTAAAATCCTTTTAAATTTTCCTAGAAAGCAAATTCTGACATAATCAGAAACTTAACAGATTTACTTTGTGTAAACATCATGTTAATTTTATGAATTGTTTTAAAACCACTGAAATGTAGAGGTAATAGTCTCTGTTCTCTAATTAGTTAAAAAATTTGTCTTACAGTGCAGAAACAATGTCTATTCTTCAGGATGCCCCTGCCTGTTGTTTGCCTCTTTTTAAATTTACAGATATCTATGAAAAAAAGTAAGTTAGATTTCTTGTTTCATTGATCCAGTCAGTATTTATTGGTGACTTCCACGGACAAAACCATGGTAGCATAGGAAGGAAAAAGCAAAGACCTTGACTGTTAACTCCATGGATAGTGGGGAACCCCTAAAATAGTGGAGGAGGGCGGGGAGGGACAGGCATGGTGACAAGAACCATACTTCAGGAAGACTGTCCTGGTAGCAGTAGTATCTGAGGCGGAATAAACAGAGGAAAAGAGAGAGGAAAAGGGTGCTTCTCAGGCCCAGCCCCAAGCAGATGCTGTGGGAACAGAAGAAACCAGATGCCATAGAAATTTCAAACGTCAGTGCGGCAAGAGTGGGCAACTATAGTGTTAAGGAGCAGTGTGAAAAGTGGAGTCATTTTTGCCTCCCCTCCCCTGTGGATGATTAGGAAGATGTTGGGGTAGTTAAACTGGAAATAGGAGGGAAAAGTGTGAGCAGAGAATACAATGAGTATTCTTGGTTTTGGACATACAAATTCCAGGGAGCCATTTGGAGTAGCTGGGTAGAGTTCTACAACTCTGCTGTGCATTTGAAGGCTCCCTCAGGAGAGAAGTCAGTGCCCCAAAATGGGGGCAGTTGTTTCCCTAAAGGTGATTGGTGTGGGCACACAGGAGACCAGAGGAGGTGGGAGAAGTGGAGAAGGGTGGAACTGGACGGGAGATCCCAGAAGTGAGGAATTTGGAAGAAGGATGTGTGGAAGAGAGCACATCAGGCATGTGGGGATTATGGGGGCTGCTGGGACTCAAGGGTGCATTATAAGGTTTGGGAATGAGGTGGAAGCCACTGGTGACCACAGAGCTGTTGGGTAAAACACAAGCAGCTCCAGAGAGGCTGAGTGTTCCCATCCAAGAGATGAGAGCAAAGGGGAGAGCACATGTTTCCCTGGGAGGTAGAGAATGGGCATCTGGGAAGATTTTAGTGTGGATATAGGGTGCTGGCACAGGCAAGAAGAGCAGCTATTGTTCCTTAGGCCATGAGTCAAGCCCTGGCCATGCTTAATCACATTTCATCCTCACAACCCAGTGAGACACGTGCTGTCATCACCCCATTTTACCATTGGAAAAACAGGTGCAGATTGGGTTGTGTGTCTTGACTAAGGTCACACAGATTGAAACTGAATCAAGATAGGAATTCCAGTCTGCCTCTGGAGCCTGGGCCTTTAACCTCTGAGTAGGAAAGATCCAAGTCAGAGTGATCAAGTTGTTCAGTCTCAGAGCACACGCGGTCATGCAGCTGAGGCATAGAAAGTGAGAGAGCCCTGGAGAGGACATACTTCTAATGAGGGTGGAGAGCAGGATGGTGAGAGGTAATCCAGAGGGAGGGGGAAGTGAGGGGAAGCCATGTTGCGAGTGGTCGTGTCAGATAGCTTTCCAGCTCAGAAACAGGTGAGGGCATTTTTACAGAACCTGGGAAGGTGTGAGGGAAGACGCTACCAAGTGATGTGGTTGTTGTACTGGGCACTGGACTCCAAGGAGTCCTGGGCATCACTGGCTCGGTAGTGAATGAATTCACAGAATAGTCTAGTGTTACTTTTGAAGAGATGGAGGCACCATTCTGAGTTTTGGCTCAAATATTTAAACAGGTCTTTCTGTACATCAAAGGAAGACATTCTCTCTAAGTCACATCTCTTTTTTTCTCTTTGTGTTTTAGGTTTGGACACAAGTTGAATGTGTCTGATTTATATAAATTAACAGACACGGTCACAATACGTGAACAAGGAAACGGGCGGCTGGTATGTCTCTTACCCAGTAGTCAGGCCCGCCAGAGTCCCCTGGGATCTTCCCAGTCACATGACGGCTCCTCCACGAATTGCAGCCCAATCATATTTGAAGAGTTGGAGTATCATGAACCCATTTGCAGGCAGCATTGTTCTCATAAGGACTTCAGGTGTGTCACTGTTTTCCTTAAGTAATCTTTTCATATAAGATTATGGAGTATCTTTTAAAATTAATTACACTATTAACATTTTAGACCTCTGAGAAATGTCAGCTGTTTTCTTCTTTTTTCTCCAGTGAACATGAATTTGATCCAGACTCTTACAAGATTCCTTTTGTGATTCTTTCTTTGAAGACATTCGCACCCCAGGTTCACACTCTCCTCCGGACCCATGAGGGCACTGTGCCTTTATTAAGGTGACCACGTCAGGGCCTTTGTCAGTGTTAATGCCCTAGTTCTCCTTTTTACAGAAAGTCTGCCCACTCTTACTCTCCCAAGTGTTGCAGAGTGCTTAGCCTTGAAGTTGATGGTCTGAAATGGGATTTATTCACTCAGTATTTCATCAAGAAAATTGTGTTTGTGTTAAATTTTACAAACATAACCATGAGCAGGACAGTTTCTTCTCCACAGGAAAGAGATATATTGTAGTTGCTGTAATAGAAATCTGGTAGGTCCCAGGGAAATCTACACAACCCCACTATTTGCACATTTTAAGACTTCAGAAATCTGTTTAACCACTTGAGGGTAGACTTACAGGACAAAGTAGCCTTAATGCCCCATACAATAAAGCAGGTGAATCACTGATCTGTAACCTGGAAAACTGGCCGGGAATTTCTAGTACCATCATGCATCAGAGGCCAATGCCACAGCAGTTGACTCCCCAGGACCTCAATTTTAACATTCAAACCCAGATTGTAGACATTTAAACAGAAGGCACTTAATAACACAGTAAACTAGAGCCTCCTATTTAGGGGGTGCTTTTATTTTCCATTATTTTAACCTTTGTTTTCCCACACTTCAGCTTTCCAGATTGCTATGCTGCAGAGTTTGGTGACCTAGAATTAGTGCAGGAAAACCAAGGGGGTGTCCCATTGGAGCACTTCATCACCTGCATTCCAGATGTGAACATGGGCACTGCTCAGAATGGCGTCAGAGTGGTGAAGTGGATTCACGACAAGCCCCCACCTCCCAGCACTGGTAGGTGTTGGGATTTAGACCTGAGCTCCCACAAAGCTGGGAGGAGCCACACCATTTGCCAGCTATGGGTGTGCCCTGAGTTGCTAGTGTCTGATGCCGCTACCTTTGAACAACACTTTAAATTGTTGCCTATATATATATTTCCTTCTCTTTGACGCTAACATGTCCTGTCTCCTTCTACCTCCCCCTGCTATAAGAAAAAAGATCAGGATAATCAGGACATTCTGCCAAGTCAAGCTGCTTGGAGGAGAAATGTTTGTTACTGAACCCCTCCTTTCCCCTCAGTCTTAGGCTGCTCAGGAGCCGTGGATTATCCTACCTCTCCTTTCTCTCTCCTGACCCATGAGTTCACAAGCCCATTCCATCTTTTTATAAAGATTTCTGTCTGATTGGTTTTTTTAAAATGCTTTTTAGGTATGAGCATTGGGATAACACAAAACCTGTCTCTTACTCAGTTTTAGTCCTAGTAGTTCTTTTTGTTTTTTGTTTTTTGTTTTTTTGGTACCAGAGATCAAACTCGGGTCCTTGCGCTTGTGCAGCAGGCGGCGAAACCACTGAGCTAAATCCCTGGCAGTCATAGTAGTTTTACAGCATTACTGGTTTCCTTGGCTTTCTGGGTAACGTTCTCAGCTCCATTGTGATTCAGTTAACCTCCTTCTGCACTCCCTAATCAATGACCATTTATAATTTTGTCCCTGTGGGAAAGTATGTTCCTCATGACCAAGTTGCAAATGGATCTTTGAAAAACAACCACCAATAGACTGGAAAATTCCTGTGTTTTCACTATAAAAATAACACTACAGTGAACTGTGCTTTACTTTGACTTAACTTTGAGAAGAGTGGGGAGATTTGCCAGCCCATAGATAAGTTGGAGTAGCCAGTTGATTATTTGAGACCTCAGTATAGAAGCTAAGACAGAAGTACCTGCTTGCTCATGATTGAACTTTGTAGCTGGGAACTACAGTTAGTTACTTCCTTTTAGCTGGTGAGATCATGCTTGTGTCTTACATGTGTTCTTTCTTTCTCTAGACTCTTGGCTACTGCGCTCTAAAAGTCCTGTAGGTAACCCCCAGCTGATCCAGTTCAGCAGAGAAGTGATTGACTTGCTGAAGAACCAACCATCTTGTGTCATACCAATTAGTAATTTCATCCCAGCCTATCACCATCATTTTGCAAAGCAATGCCGAGTTTCTGACTATGGTTATTCCAAGCTGATTGAATTATTAGAAGCAGTGCCTCATGTGTTGCAGGTAAAAAGTGATAAGGAATTATTTATTTAAAGTCAGGAGTGTTTCTCCATGACTTTACCCCAGCCAAAGATAGATAGTGATGTAATTCCTAAGAAACCAGTTCTGAGCAAAACATCCTGGAAATGCTTTCTGCAAAGTGCAGGAAACATATAGAAGGTGGCATCTCAGTTTTCCAGGAAGCTGCAGATTTCCAACTTAAAGGCACTAGTACTTTGAGGACTGCAGAGTATTTTCCCTCCAATCTCTAAGGGCTGACTCCTGCCTCCTTGCAGTACGGTTCTCTCCAGAATTGTTCATTATTACAGGGAAACTGCTGTGCACATCACTGTGCTTATATATTGGTGGCTATGGGAGAGTCAAGGGCTTAATCTTTCTTCTAAGTGAGTTGGAGACTGGTTACTGGATAGGAGTGTAGAGTCAGATCTGATGAAGATTTTGCTTATTAACTTAGAGTGTTGTAATGGTTTCCCACTTGTAAAAATGAATTGAAAAGGGCTGGGGATTTATCTCAGTGGTTCTGCTGCCTGCTGCCTCACAAGCACAAGGTCCCGAGTTCAGTCCCCAGTACCAAAACAAAACAAAACAAAAATGAATTGAAAACTGTTAGCTGTCTTTTTGTGTCAAAACTAGTTGTCCAGACTAATAATGTGCTTTTTATTTTGGGGCTTAGGACTATTTGTGAGAGGGTGTGCAGAGTCCCGCCACCCCTCCAAAAACAAGTAGTCCCAGTCAGGAAGGTTTGTTTTTTGTTTTGAATTCAAACTCAGAATCCTGCTGCCATGGCCTTCTAAGTACTGAGATTACAGATGTGCACCACCACGCCTGGAAGATAGATGTTCTATTTGACTGTCTCTGTAAGAATTCTGTGAGAGTGGGACAGGAAGGAGGGTGAGGGAGGAAGATGGAGCATGTGTTCATGAATGCACAAGAAAGTCTCTCCTGAGGTCTCAGGGGTATAAGTAATCAACGTATTTGTTTTGCAGATTCTTGGAATGGGTTCCAAACGTCTGCTGACCCTTACCCACAGGGCCCAGGTGAAGCGCTTTACTCAGGATTTACTTAAACTTCTCAAATCCCAGGCCAGCAAACAGGTCATTGTGAGAGAATTTTCACAGGCCTATCATTGGTGAGTTGATGAGAAGTACATAAAAAAGTGAAAGCAAAAATTTTAAAATGTTTTCTTTCCCCCAAATTTCAAGTTGTCTCATTTTCTATTAAGCACTCTTTCAGAAAACTTGTAGTTATTTTAGCGCTGATTTTATTCATTCTTTACCCTTTTCCAATGTGAATACCTAGGTGTTTCTCAAAGGACTGGGATGTCACTGAGTATGGTGTTTGTGAGTTGATTGATATCATATCAGAGATTCCAGACACAACCATCTGCTTGTCCCAACAAGATAAAGACATGGTGATTTGCATCCCCAAAAGAGGTATGCAGCTTACAGTCCTGGGAGAATGTTGTCTGTCTCAGTAGTTACTGATGTTTTTGTCTCACTATGTTGCAAAGGCCAGTGTCAAATTCCTGAGTTCAAGTAACCCTTCTATCCCATCCTCTCAAGAGCTGGGACTACAGACACATGGCATCATATTGGGCTCAGTGGTTATTATTTTGAAATGTAATATTTTAGAGGGTGCATAGGGTATTGTCAAGTTGCCCAAGCTGGCCTCAAACTTGAAATTCTCCTACCTCAGTCACCCAGGTAGCAAGGATTACAAGTGTGTGCCATTGCGCTTGACTAGTTTGTTTTAGAATTCACCCAAAGGGGAAAAAGGTATATACAGCACTTTTAAAACTCCTCCCAGAAATAGGGCTCATTTTCAGGGAATGTCTCTGCTAAAATCATGCTAGAACCTGTTTTCTGAGTAAGTCTTATTTTTGGGGAAACACAGTTATGTTGCCCACATTGATATCCAGCTACACGTTAATTTTATTAGTACTGGGGATTGAATGCAAGGCCTTTGCACTGAACTATATCTGTAGCCTGTTTTTATTTTTATTTTGAGACAGTCTCACTCAGTTGCTGTGTGGCCCAAGCTGAGCTTGAACTTCAGATTCTCCTTCCTCAGCCTCCCAGAGTGCTAGGATTATAGGGTTGTGCTACTAGGCCCAGCTCAGATTAGAGTACGTGTTTGGTTTTGCTTGTCTATGTTTAGAAAGCAAAGTTCTCTTGTAGACTGAACTGGACTTAACTACAGTGTGGATGTTAAACACAAATGGATAGCAAAAGACTGATTTATGTTTTGCTTTGTTTCCTTTTTAAAGAACGTACTCAGGATGAAATAGAAAGGACAAAACAGTTCTCCAAAGATGTTGTTGATTTGTTACGTCACCAACCCCATTTCCGGATGCCCTTTAATAAATTTATCCCCTCTTACCATCACCACTTTGGCCGGCAGTGTAAACTTGCATACTATGGATTTACCAAACTACTTGAACTATTTGAAGCCATACCCGATATTCTGCAAGTGAGTGAAGAAATTCTAATTCTATAAGTAGTTTTCTAAATAGTATAAAAGGATTTTTTTTTTTCGTTTTCAGAACTAATTTTCCAGGGAAGTAGAGATATAAAAGGATATGACAACCAGAAATATTCCCATCAGAGAAGCTATGTTGTTGATTTATTAATATTTTTAGCTAAGTGTCGGAGACTTTTTTCTTTAATAAGGAATTATTTTTCGAACTTGTCTTAGGGCAGTTGTTGAGAAAAGAATTAATCAGTTCAATTTCTTAAATTGTATATTCTTTCATTAGCTCCATACTTTTTCAATCCCTGTGTTGGAGGTGAGAGTGATTACATGAGTTAGTATCAATACTAAATAGCTAAGCTGTTGCTAAGTAAAATCAGATTTCTTTTTTTGATTTGGTTAATATTGTTTTTGACTCTTAAGACTTGTGAGAGGTTTTTCTTATAAAATACACATAGCAGAATTTGCCATCTTTACTCTTTCTCAGTATCCATTTGTGCAGCCAGTCTCCAAAGCATCTTACCAAACTGCACCTCTACCCATTAAACAACACCAGCGTGGGTTTAGTTGCCATTTGTATACATTTTAATGACATTTACTTTCATGAGCAATCAGTTTGTTCATTTTCTCCTCTCTGTGTGTTTTCCAAGGTATTGGAATGTGGAGAAGAAAAAATCCTTACTTTGACAGAGGTTGAACGATTCAAAGCTCTAGCTGCCCAGTTTGTTAAACTTCTTCGATCCCAAAAAGATAACTGCCTTATGATGACAGATCTACTTACAGAGTATGCTAAAACTTTTGGTTACACATTTCGTCTCCAAGACTATGATGTCAGTTCAATTTCAGCTTTGACACAGAAACTCTGCCATGTTGTAAAGGTAAACAAACTTTATTTTTCATGGACTAAACCTTGTGGGCATAATCCTAATTGAGAGATGTTTACATATGCTCTAGCATTCCTATGTTTGCACAACTTTTTAAAATTTTCTTTACTAGTATGTATTTGCAGTATATAATTATTACATTTATCGTGGGGAGTTGGTACATAACACATCTTAATTTTTTTTTTTTTTTTTTTTGGTACCGGGGATCGAACTCGGGTCCTTGCGCTTGGGCAGCAGGTGACGAAACCACTGAGCTAAATCCCCGGCCCCCTGAATTGTTTCAGCGTTTTTTTTTTCCACACATCTTAATTTTTATTGTCCCCTACCCCTCCCATCCCTCCCTTCTCCTCGCTTTTGGTCCCTTTCCCATTTGCAAAAGCTCTATTTCTGGGTGGGGGGTTCCCTTCTTTTTTTTTCCCATCTCCTTTTCCTCCCCTTCCCCCTCCCTCTTATCTCTAGTTCACTTCCTATTTGAAAAAGATTTCCCTACTTCTTATCTATCTTTTATTTGGTCTCTATAGTTATATTTTGGATTTCTCATATAAGAGAAGCCATGTGATATTTAAGCCTGTGTGTCTGATTTATTTTACTTAATATTATAGTCTCAGGGTGCATCCATTTACTTAGGATTGCCTCAAGTTTATTGCTCTTTATGGCACAGTAGTACTACATTATGTATAAATACCACTTTTTGTTTCCCCATCCATTGGTGGACATGTAGGCCAATTCCAAGATTTAGCTGTTAAAAATTGTGCTGCTATAAACATGGGTATGCATGTGTCATTGCAGTATGACTTTTAACTCTTTGAGGAAAATATCGAGCTGGGTCAAATGGAATTTCTGTTTTTAGCTTTTTTAAGATTCTCCATAACTGATTTCCATAGTGGTTATAGTAGTTTACATTCCCATAAGGATGTAGAAAGCTAGCCTCGCCAGCATTTATTACTGTGTTTGATTTCTTGATGCTAGCCATCCACAACTCATTTTGTGTATCACTAATACCTTTTTAGGTAATAGGGGATGACTTGGTTTGGCACTTTAGATTTTTGATCTTCCTTTTTTGTTTTTATTAATGACCTTGCCAAAATAATGCAGTTTTGAACTGATAAAGGTCACTTTTCATCCCAGGATACACCTTCTCAGGTATATCAGTGTCTTGTCACCAATTCAGACTGGGGAGGTTCCCTTGAGATTCAGCAGCTTGAAGAAGAGACACGGAACTGTGAACTGGGTTAAACATCTTTTATTCAGCTGCTTAGCCATAGTCCACCTGTTGAGCCGCTCCTGTGGCCCTCAGCCACTGCACACTTGCAGCAGTTCTTGGCCCGCCAGTCAGCCCATTCTCGAAGCAGTCCTCAGCTGCTTAGTCTCCATTTATACCAAAATACACAAAGATGGCTGTGTGCCAGAAACGACCTTGGTTATAGAAGTTATTTACACCAGCCAGCCTTGACCTTGACTGCAGAAGTAATTTATGTTGGGTTATTGGGAGATGCTCCTGCACTGCAACTTGTTAGCACAGAACCTACTGTTTCCCAGATCCCCCTCACTCCCACAGCCTGAAGCAAAGTACTTCCATCTGGCACTTTTGGGTTTCCTTACAATCAGTTTCGGCAAGGCCAACCTAAAGTTGAATGCCTCCTGACACATCTTTGTTTCCAAGGTATATAAGAGACTACTTGGATCCCTCTTTTCTCCTCCATATCCTGACTCAGGAGTAGGGGCAAGCATGGGCTCAGAATTGCCTTAGTTGCTGGTAAAACTGTATCAGAAGGCACCTTCCTCTTCCCTGATGTGCCCTGAAATGGCCCTCTCAGACCCTAAGAGCAACTGGACAATTTTCAGGCCATCTACAACACAAGACTAGGAAAAGTTACTACCAGGAAAAGAAATAGAGTCATGAAGTGGTAGCACCCCTGTCACAGGTCTGAAAGAATCTGTGAGGTCAAGCCATCACAGGAGACTAAAGGGAGCAGCTAAAAAGTAGGAAGCACCCTTGGAGGCTGGGCATCCCAGAGCCAGGAACAGAAGTGGCCAGCAGCATCCCATGATACTGGGAGGCAAATTAGAGAGGGGCTAACTTCACCTTTGGGTTTAGCCAAGTGAAGATGATTGGTGTCCCTGGTGAGAGCAGTGATGTCAGTGGGGTGTTGGGGCAGAAGCCACGTTGGAGCGGTTTGAGGAATGCAGGGAGGTGAGCAATTAGCAACAGGTCTTCTCCACACCATTTCTAGCAGTTGGCTGTGAAGGAGAAAAATGGGAGGGCAATAGCTGGAGACTATGGAATGGAGTGAGCAAATGAGCTTTTGGGCTGTTGCAGGATTTGGGGGTTTTGTTTCTGAGTTGGAACGACTTAAGTATGTTTGAAAGCCATTGAGAAGGATCCACTTGAGAGGGGGAAAGGTTCATGGGGTGGTATCCTAAGGGATAGGAAGTATAGCGGAAGGAGGAATGGCTCTTAATACTTTGACAAGAGGGAAGGGTGACAGGCTGGGTGCTGACATAAGTAAGGATGATGTTTGTCCTAAGGAAAAGTGTGCTCTTTTCCTAATGAGTAGAACAGTTGAACTGCTTAGAAAGAGGAAGAGAGACAGGACTTAGGATGGAAGATCATAGAGAAGGTGTGAAGTTGCACTGGGAGTGGGGGTACGGCTTTAGGTCGTGGAGCAGGAGTGCTCAGTGTTCACTCTGGGGGGAGCAGGGGTCCCAGTGCTTTGAGGCTGACTGGAGACAGGCAGTCCGGGTGAGACTGCATGGGTGTGTGCCCAGAGAAACCAGGTGAGTACAGCAAAAAGATACAGGAGCAAAGAGGTTAAAGTACTGACAGTATTAATGCGGTAGTGGCCCATAGTGCCAGGATGGATAAGGGAAGAAAGGAGAAGTCTTGTGACTGGGGAGAAAGTAAAAGCCATGGTGGTGAGGCTGAGGAAAGTTGAAGAGTTGAGCAGGTAAATCTCTGGTTTCCCATCCCAACATTATTTCCACACACCTTGTGCCTGCAGGATACTTGGGAGGTTTGAATGAGTTATTTTGGAAGTGGGTATGGAGAAGATCCAGAGGGAAGGGTGTCTGCGGTGGAACTGAATAGAAGACGATGTTCCTGGAGATCAGTCGAGAGACGGATAAGCTTCGGTGTGGGCCAAGCCTCAGAGTGTTTAGTGGCCAGGACGATGGGAGTGGTAGGATGGAGTGAGTAGGAAGACTCCCAGCCATGGCCAAAGGCTAGTGATGAGTGAAGCTGAATGATCAGGAGGTTTGCTGTGTGAGCAGCAAAGGTGAGAGAGGCCCCTGGGCAGCTTCTGTGAAATAACTACAGCTCAGACTTCCTGAGCTAGCTGTGAGCGGGGGCCCTTTTCAAAAGCTCCCTAGGTGATTTTAATGTTTAGTCAGTGTTGAGGATCAAGACATGATTCTAAGCAACAAAGGCGCAGGTTGTTGTATCATTTTGTGTTTTATCTTGAAGGGCAGGTAGTAGTGGTAGTCTGGATATCTAAGAGATGACGCACTTAGGGCCAGGGATTTAGCTCAGTGGTTCCGCTGCCTGCCTCGAAAGCACAAGGTCCCGAGTTTGATCCCCAGTACCAAAAAAAAGAAGAAGACACATTTCCCTGGATTTGCCTCTACTGGTTGTTTTCAGCTCCTTCTGAGTAGGAAATCTGTATAGTTCCATGACTGTGTGAGTTGAGAGGAATCTTCTGCCTTGGCTCAGGGTGTGCCTCAGAGCTAAGCAGAGATGCACCGGTACTGGGATGGCTCTTCAAGTGCTGCTCACCTCGCTGCTTCTAAAACTTCAAAGCTCCAAAGAGGAGAAGCATGTGTCTCTAGGCATTGAGACCTTTGGTCCTGGCAGGAAAGGCAGGTAAAGGGAAAGTCCCTGTAAGAATAGACATTGGTTTGACTTACCAGCGCCTAATGTGTCCTGAAGAATATGTCCTGAAGAATGTGTCCTGAAGCTCTGCCTACATCAGTTCCACGAAACACCCAGTTCACAGACTACATCCCTCTTCCTAAGGTCTGGTGGTCTCGGTCTTTAGTGGTTGTTACTGTGTATGTTACTGGTCCCCAGATGGTGACTAGTGTCTTCTCTGTAGTTTCCCTTCCAGTGCACTAAATCCCTTTTTACCTCCATGAGAATCTGAAATAATTGAAGAATACACATATAGTTAAAAGTGAAAATGCCAGCTTTTTAATTACAACTCATAGACTATAAAATGCAGCCTGGCTTGTGATCAGAATGGGCCCTCTGCCACCCCCAGCAGAGCTTCCCAGCCCCATCCCCCCTTTGAGCACCACAGTCTCAATTCATGAGCTTAGGCTGATGGATAGCACTGGCCAGGCTCCTTGCCATAGTGGGCAGTAGAATGAAAGAATGAACAAAGGAAGAGAACAGTAGCAGTTTTTTCTCCATTATTGCCTTGAGAAAGGAGCTGTTATGGATGGAAGTTTTTGGTTATTGACCAACAATTTCTGCTCTTGTCTCATCCAAAGTGTTCGTCTGGTATCCCGAAGAAGTTCAGAACAGACCCACTTTATTTCAGTTTGAGAGGAAAACAGAATTTTTTCTTCCATTGGTCTAATTAGCCAAAATGAATTAGCTGACTTGGGTAGAATCTAGGTTTTCTCTGCTGAGTTCTGCAAAGTTTGGATTCTCATTTTTCCCAGGTTGCTGATATAGAATCTGGCAAGCAGATTCAGTTGATCAACCGGAAGTCTCTGCGGTCTCTCACTGCCCAGCTCCTGGTACTATTGATGTCTTGGGAAGGAACCGCCCATCTTTCTGTGGATGAGCTTAAGAGACATTATGAAACTACCCATAGTTCTCCTCTCAACCCCTGTGAATATGGATTCATGACCTTGACCGAACTTCTGAAGAGTTTGCCTTACTTAGTTGAGGTACCTGTGTTAATTGTATCATATTGAAAGCTGTTGAACTGGGTATTTCTGGATGACCTATGTGTGTAGATTGGCTGAGCATGTAGAGCTAGAAGGGACCCTAGAGATCTTCATAACCAGTGCATCATTTTCTACAGAACAAACTGAGGCCTAGTGAGGTGAAGGAACCCTGCCAGAATGGGTGGTAAAGTCAAGACAAAACCCCTGATATCTTGATGCTTAGACTCAGGTGCTTGTGTCCTGTACCAGGCTGGATTTTGTTGGTGTTGCATATCTGAATTAGATGATGTAGGTGGTGGTAGCTTCGGGTGACTTAGCAGTGGGGTAAGGATTAGGAAGGTTGCCTGGCCTCTAACCCTGTTGGCTTTTAAGACAAAGTGGGAAGAATCGAGAGAGAATACTAAATCCAGTCCTTGGGCAGCAAATCTAAAAATCTAGAGAAAATAAGATCCTAAAAACATAGATTATCAAAAGTGACTGAAAAAAGTTAAGAACTAGACCAGTTACCACAACAGACTCTAAAGATCATTGAATATTTACCATTAAATAAGGCACCAGGACCAAAAGGGTTAACAATTGAGGTTTTTTTTGTTTTTGTTTTTTGTGTTTTTTGGTTTGTTTTTTTGAGACAGGGTCTCTCTGTGTAGTTTAGACTGCCCTGGAACTCACTAGCCCAGGCTGGCCTCTAACTCGCAGCGATCCTGCTGCCTCAGCCTCTCAAGTGCTGGGATTGTAGACGTATGCCACCACTCCTGGCTTAACAGTTAAGTTTTTAACTAACCCTGAAGGAATAGGTAGTTCCAGTTTTTTAAGAATCATTCAAATCCACCAAGAAAATAAAAAGTTCAACACTTTTATAGTACTAAAATAACTTTAATACCATAAACTCAGTCTCTTTTTTAAAAAAAATGATACTAAGTAAGATGTTAACACAAAATCCAGCAATATAAAAGAATGATGAACCATTGTTGTATAACTATATGATAGATATTTTTAAGATAGCAAGACCAATGTTTTCTAAACTGTTAATTTTATATTCTATAAACTCTAGTTCTGGATAATGCTAATGGATGTTGTAGGACTCAACTTTAATTGACCAGCCAAGGTTGGGAAATAGCCCTCCTTTAGGAGATTCCAGAGCATATTAAAGACTGAAAAGGTTTATGTTTTTAAAAAAACAAAAGACTGCACCTTAACGCAAAGGCATAATAGTTTCTTGTGTGTGTTTGTGTTTTGTTGTCTGTGTTTTAAAGAATGCTGATGTCTTCCTCTGTCATAGTGTTTCTTGGAAAACTAGTTTGGGAACCAGGCTTAGTGGTGCATGCCTATTATCCCAGCATTCTGGGAGCCTGAGCCAGGAGGATCACAAATTCAAGTCCAACCTGTGCAACAAAGCAAGACCCTGTCTCAAAAAATAAAATATAAGAAGGACTGGGGATGTAGCTCAGTTTGAAGGTCCTGGGTTCATTCATCACTACTGCAGAAATAAACAAAAGAACAAACTTGTTTGGAAGATGGGGTGTAGTGGCCTTAGTCCTGCTGTCCAAGCAGCTCTCCCCATTAAAGTTAGCCTCTCTGCTTCACTGCCGTTTTGGTTTGAGACCACTGCTTTCCTAGTTTGCTTCTCGACTCGCCGTCTCTTCCCAAATCTGCAGCATTAGACTTGCAAGTGAAGTTTGTTCATGGCTCTGGACTTTTCTGGGAGGAGACCCTGGAATGAGGCCTCTCCCCTGCCCCTCCTCCACCTCCTTCAGTCATTGCCCATTTTCAGACTGACTTTGGTCTTTTGCAAGCTGGAAGCCCACATTTGAGGGAACAGGGTCAGTCACTCATGAAGTTTCTAATCCTGCTTTTTCTTTTGGACCAGGTTTTTACTAATGATAAGACAGAGGAATGTGTGAAGCTCACAAATCTGTATTTATTTGCAAAGAATGTGCGGTCTTTACTTCATACTTATCACTACCAGCAGATTTTCCTTCATGAATTTTCTGTGGCCTATACCAAGTATGTTGGAGAAACACTGCAGCCCCAGACATATGGCTACAGTAGTGTGGAGGAGCTCTTGGGAGCAATCCCACAGGTGGGTGTTTTTCTTGGTTTCTTAGTGTTTTCCTGAAGAGCCACAGGCTAATTCCTGTAAGATGCTGCCAGAATAATAAAATGGCTGGCATTTTGAACTGATTCTTTCAGAACAGACTTGGCATAAGACATACGATTTTAGTGTTTCTCATTGATTCTGTAAACCTTTATTAAATTCCTGTATGCCAGGTGAGTAAGTTTCAGACCTGACCCTCAAGAAAGTGCTGGGTAATGGAAGACTCAAGACACCTAAGCAGTGATTAGCCAGTGTGCTCAGCAAAGTGATAGCTATGAGCCTTCTATGCTCACTGTGCACATTGGCGGGGCTCACTTCCTGGGCAATGCAGGTGTCCTTACCATGTGCTGAGGACCTGAGAGGTCACTTCTCACAGGGTATCGTTAGCAATTGAGAAGCAACATGAGATGTGGGAACACTAAAACCCTTGCAGAAGGGGGCTGAGGGTGTCAGAGGTAGAACATTTGACCGACCTGGGTGGGGCCTCCCTGTGAAGTAGGAACAAGGTTTTGAGGGCTCTGCTCCCCCAGGTAAGAAACTGAACCATGCAGTGGACACAGCAGGAGGAGCCCAGGTTGCATTTGGAAGGCATCACAGTGGCTGTTGTCCTTAGTAGAGGTGAGGGAAACAGAATGGAGGAGGGAGCTTGCCTAGTATCCTGGCCATTGCAGAGGAACCAGAAGTGTTAATGAAGGGGTTGAGCCAGGTGAAAATGTGGGTTGAGCATCCCTAATCTTAAATCTGATGTCCCAAGTACTCTCAAAATCCAAAACTTTTTGAATGCCCTCATGAAGAAACAAGTGAAAAATTCTATACTGGACTTCATGTGACAGGTTAGAGTGCAAAGGCCAGCAACTAAAAATATTGTATAAAATACCTTCGGGCTAGGTATATAAAGTGTATGTAAAACATAAATGAATTCTATCTTTCACTTTGGGTCCTGTTCCCAGAAGATCTCATTATGTACATGCATATATTCCAAAATCCAAAACAGCTAAGAGTCTGAAACACTTCTGGTCCCAAGGGTTTCAGATATCGAATTCTCAACCTGTAATGAAATAGAGGAAGTAGTGAGAACACAGATGAAGAATACTTGGGAACTGGGATCAGAGACTTGGTGACAAATTGCATAGAGAAAGCCCTGGCAGCTGAGGGCCACCCTCCACCTCCAACCTGGCTGAGGAGGTAGAGAGCGTCTATTAGGTAGGGGACTTTGCCTCTAACATTATGATCTGTAACTTAGTTTAATGGATCTGGTCTGGGAAATCTGTATTCTTTTAGGTTATATTTAGATTCTGGAGAAAAAAATGGTTAAGAGCTTTCATAGTACCTAAGAACTTTCTTAATTTATATATCTGAATTGGTGTTTGAAAGGCAGTCTTTTGAAGAATCATAAAACATACTTTTAAAGCTGTGTCTCATGATTTTTCAACTGGTTGACTTTTTCAAAGGGAGGTGATGCTGTCAGCTTCCTTCTATTGCTTTCAAAAAACTAAAGAAAGAGAAGGAGGGGCGGGGATTTAGCTCAGTGGTTTCGCTGCCTGCTGCGCAAACACAAGGACCCGAGTTCGATCCCCAGTACCAAAAAAAAAAGAGAGAACAGGAAAATTATTCTTGGCATTCACTTGGTTTCTAAATTCTAGCATGTTTAAAGCAGGTACAGTGGGTCCTACTCTTCCTGAATGCTAGGGTGATTTCCCCTCCCTTGCCACTGCTTAACCAGTAGTATGTCTTGTGTGCAGGTGGTCTGGATAAAAGGACATGGTCATAAGAGAATTGTAGTGTTAAAAAATGACATGAAAAGTAAGTAAGCACCTGTCCCCTGCCCCTTGAACAGTCACGGTTCTCTCTGACTCTTCTCTCTGACGGGTGCCCCTTGTCCTCTAGGCCGGCTGAGTTCACTCGGTCTATCCCCCGCCAGTCATGAAAACTATGCTGCAGACAGTGAGCAAATCCTGGAGGTGCCCGAATTGGACACAGCCTCAGAACCCCAGCTCGGAGCAGGTAATAGTGTTACGGGAGGAAAGGCGAATGAGGCAGAGCTTGTGAAATTATCAGAGAAATGGCTTGGGGTGGGAAATGTGTGAAGGAATGACAGCAATTCATTGCATTCATTAGTCACTGCTTTTCCAAAGTAGATTTGTGTTTAATGTATAACAGAGTAGAAACAGGCTTGTATTTGATTGCATTCTGTGATTAACTGGTTAGGGTCCCCCCATAATGATAATATTCCAGTTCAGGTGTTCAAAAGTATCTGACAACTTGGTAAAATTGTAATTCAAGACTATTGCAGTAGAGAAGAGCGCTTAGTTCCAAATACAATGAGGACAAGTGGGGATTTAATGCCAAGGAGCAGAATGAGGGGGGCCAGTGGATAGCAGATCACAAAAAGGATGCAGCAAAGGTTGGGAGATCTTGGTGAATTGGCCTAACAGGATTCTGCCAAAAGATTTAGATATCGGCTTAGGGGTGAGGAATTTGATTAGATGTCAAAGTGAGGAGGTTACAAAACTGATTCAGCAGGATTCCTACTAGAGCTAGACTTGGGGGCTGGGGATGTAGCTCAGTGGTCCTGCACTCAAGGTCCTGAGTTTGATTCCCAGTACAGAAAAAATCCATATAGGTATAGATACAGATACAGATATAGACATAGATAGAACTAGACTTAGGCAAGGACAGGGCGGACAAGACAAGATTAAACGCAAGGCTTAGCCCAGAAGAGGACTCAGGTGTTAGTTAAGGAATATCTTTGTCAGAGGACTTCCCCGGGAAATACTTGATGGTAATGTAGTAGTAGTTCTCAAAAGAACTCTCAATAACATTGACTCACAAGGTTTCATGTAGAGTCACCTCTGTAATAGATAGAAATGAACTCTCTTAAATTTTGTGTTTCAACTTTACTGAAGGACATTGAACCTATTGTTATGTAAGATTGTTATCTTCCACTTTGTGCATTGGTAGAAGCATTAGCGTACTCTGGTTATGTAGTGTTATCTTGCTAAAGTACCTACTGTAAGTCATCTCCTTACACTGTCCTCAGAACCTTCAGCAGGAGTTACCTCCATTCTGCAGCTGAGGACCTGAAATTATAGGAGTTGGCTAAGAAATGACAAAACCGGGATCTAAGCCTTCTAATTCTGAGCTTTTGCTTATTTAACTACTCTGCCCCTTCTTGGGGTTTTGCATTTCCCCTCTTTAGACGCTATTGCAAAGCCCTTTTTGTTGGTTGTGTTCTCTTGAGGGACTGGTGTTCCTAAGAGTACAAATATTCAGGAGATGAATGGTTTGTGGCTTTTTTTTTTTTTTAAGAGTAGGAAAAATTTATTGAGAGAAGGAAAGCTTCTAAGAGAGACAGAAGGGGGACCGGAAAGTGGGTTGCCCCAGCATTTCTTAACCAAGGGTCTTCCAGATAATTTTTGTAAACCTTGAGTACTTACTGACTTGCTTTTTTTTTTTCTTTTTTTTGGTACCGGGGATCGAACTCAGGACCTTGCGCTTGTGAGGCAGGCAGCGGCACCACTGAGCTAAATCCCCGGCTCCCTGACTTGCTTATTTTTTAAGGCTGAGAAAACTTCAGGTACAGACTGGTGTTTGCCCTTAGGGTAGACCGCAGCCTCCTTTCTCTGTTAAGGGCCTAGTGAAACAGAGCAGGAGCTTCTCCGCCTGGCAAGCAGCTCCCCTGTTGACCTGCTGTGTGCGCCTGTCCCTTCATGCCTGCCATCCCCTCAGCTGAGACCAGATCCCGTTATCCTACAGTCTGCTGATCTCATCCAGTTTGAGGAACACCCTCAAGAGCCATCTGGTAGGTTGCTCTACTTGGTGGGTCTTTCTTTGTGGATTAAAATAAGTAACCATTATGCCAGTATATTAAATGTTGGAGGGAAATCAAAAGAATTTGGGACTTTCTTTCCTTATCAGGATTCCTGCCAAATAGGATTTACAATCCAAGGTTGCTTGGGGAGGGAGCATCAAGCAAGGGAACAAAGGTGGTCTGAGGGTCACATGACATCACTAGACTGTGAGATCCACAAAGGAGCATGGGAAATGCCTCTGGGACTTCTGGTCTCTCAGCCTTTTCAGAGGTTTGGCATGGGAATACTGATGTGGTTCGCTCTCTGGGCTCTGAGGCCTAACCCTTGCTGATCACTCTGTGATGGGGGCCCAAGGGGTCCAGGAGATTTTTGAAGGTGTGAGTGGAACAAGGCATCTACAGCCTGATCCCTGGTCGCTGCCCAGTGACCTAAGAATAGAAAAGCTGACCTTGTCAAGTCCCACCTTAGTGCCAGCGTTGTATGGTGTGCATTAGCGTCGCTCATCAGCTGCTTGTCCTGTGCTCAATCCTGACAGGACACGATCATATGTAACTCAGACTAGACACTGCAGGGTGGGTAACTAAGGCACAGCTCGCACCATAACTAGAGACACAGCTGGACACAGGTTACACAGGTAGGACATGGCAGAGCCAGGATTTGAACCCAGCGACTCTTCCTTCATTCAGTGTCACCTGGCTTTCTGCAGGGAAGCCCCCTGCTCTGTAGAGAGCTTTCTCTTTTCTTTTCCATACCTTGGAATCTGGCCCTCCCCACTCTGCTGGTAGCACTTCCAGCGCCAGGACAGCCTGCTGCTGCTGGGCTGACTTTTACTCTCCTTAGTCTTCCTGAACATCATTTGGCACTGTTAACCAGTGAAGGAACTGAAGCAGTTTACCTGGAAATTGGGGAGTGGGGGACATAAAACAGCTTGAGAAGAGGCAGCCTGTGGGAGAGGTGGGAGACTCCAAGTGTGTTCCTCTGGAATGTCTAACTGGCATTGATGGCAGAATGATAGTAGCTTTTCTGTGGGGTTGTAGCTTTTATGCATTTGGTATACATAAGCTCAACCATACACACGTGACAAGGGAGAGAAGAAACTTGAAGAGTATGTGCTGGTCTGCTCACAGCCTTCTCAGGAGCTGGGGATTCTGCCGTCCCTTTTGTCACTCTCGCCGTGTATGTGCCTTTGGTAGCAGGGCCCACTTGATGCATGTAGTGGACGCCAAGATCTCATAAATAGCACATCATTCTCAAGCAAGAGGGCTTTGATTGTACTGCAGGTGAATAACTTGTGGCGCAGCCAAAGTAATAGTCTGTGAACACTGCAGAGGAACTGGCAGTATTTGACTTCCTAAATTTCTTTAGGGTAATTTTGACTCAGAACAGCTCTCCCCTTAGCACCTGGACTTAGAGCCTTGTAAATAGAAATGGAATGAACCAGGAGTTCCCTGGGACGAAGGCTCCTCGTCTCTTGGCTTAGAAAGTTTATGCATGGCTTACGGGTCCTTAACAGCCCAACAGAGAGAATCCAAAGAGAAAAACATTGCTTATTGACTTGTAGCTAAAAGTCAGATCTCTAAAACTTTATAATCCAGGGGAGAAGTGAGATGCAGCTTGTCAGTATTTGAATTTTGTGACACAATAACTGGGCACACAGCTAATAATGTAAATTGTGGCATAGGCGTGACATTTGGTGGATTGTTTTTAAAGTACTTTTTGAGAAAATACAAGTGAGAAACCCTAACTAACGTTTTTGTTGGAGCCTATTAGTAGTCTGTGTTTGCAGTATGTAATAGTTACGTCCTCTTTGGAGAGCTGGCATGCACATACAGCATATCTTGATCATTTTCCATCCCTTTATTCCCCTCCCCCACCTCCAGAAAGTCTGCTTTTTTGTTTCCTACCATCACTCCTTTATTTTACTCTTTTGTTTATTTATATTTTGGGTTTCTTATATAAAAGAAACCATGTAATGTTTAACTTTCTGTGTCTGACTTATTTCACTTAACATTATGTTCTCAAGTTCTGTTCATTTTTCTACAAATGCCGTGATTTCATTCTCTTTTGGGGCTGAATAATACTCCATTGTGTTTATGTATCACATTGTATTTGTCCATTTGTCTGTCGGTGGCCATCTAGGCTCTTTCCAGAGCTTAGCTGTTGTGAGCTGTGCTGCTCTAAATGCAGGTATGTATATATCACTGTAGTATGATGTCTTTAACTCTCTTGGGAACATACGTAGGAGGTGTATAGCTGGGTCAAGTGGAATTCCTATTTTTAGTTTTTTGAGGACTGTCCATACTGATTTCTGTAATTGTTTGTATAAAAATTAATACTGCTTATAAGTCTTATAACTGAATCTGTTTGATTTTTGTGTTTATAGAAAATAAGATTTTAAAGCAAGAAGAAAATATTGAAATTCCTGTACCAGTGAAGAAGGAAAACCCACCCTCTGATTCCAGCTCCTCTTGTGTCACCCCAGTGCCTCCCTATCCCACCTCAGACACTCCTGAGTCACTGCTCAGCAAGGACCCCGTGGAAAGCCCAGCCAAAAAGCAACCCAAGAATAGAATAAAATTGGCAGCCAACTTTTCCTTTGCACCTATAACCAAGCTTTAACTCCCATTTTGAACATAGAATTAGGATGGGGGAAAAAAACTGTCTGATTCTACACACAAAAATGGGCTCAAAAAACATCCTTTTCTGTTTCAGTGAACCCCCCTCAAAAGCCACTTCTTTAGATGTATCCCGTGATGTTTTTGTTTCTTTTACATTGGATTCAGCTTTCAGCTGAAGTTTTTTTCTTCCTTCCTCTTTTTTTTCGGTTATTTGAAAGAACTTCTGACATTTGTCAAAGAACCTTTAATATATTTTACCAAATTCTTCTTTATTATGAAACGCAGTGGTGGTCCAGAAGAGGGTAAGCAGTGAGAAGTCAGGTAGCAGGAAGTGGTTTGACTTCCAGTGAGCCACGGTGGTGGTGTGACCCTCCGTGTAGCACAGTGGAGCTCCTTGGCTTGCTGGTGTTCCCGACAGTATTATCCAAATGCATGATGCGTCTTTGGAACAAAGCCTGTTCTGTGGGCCTGGGCATTCACACATTGAAGGTGAAGGGCAGATGAGAAAATGAGCTGTTTTCAGGTTGGAATACGAAGGTTCTTGGCTTCCCTGTGACTTGTAAGTGTCTCTTGTTTTTTATTTAACAGTGTCTGTAGTCGACAAATGTGGCTTCATCACAAATTTTTTTAAACATTTCCATTTTTGGGTTCCATTTTGGAGCTTTCTAGAAAGTTAAGGATTTTTACGCTTCCCTTCTACACTGTTCCAGTTTGAGGTGGATTAGGTTAAGGAAAAGGAGATGGTCTTGATGTCATGAATTTAAGGTCAACGTTTGAATTACAGCACACATCATTGTGTGTCAAGAGGCAGTATTGGAAAGAGTCTGATTTTCTAAAATATGCATCAAATGCATAAATTATAAATCAGAGCTGAGTGGTGAAGTACTTTAACAGGAGCAGAATTGATACTATTTCCACTAGGAAGAGACAAGAATTCTATCTATACATGTGAAGGCCAAGGTTGATCAACTTAACCTTGTTTTTGTAATTTTAAAGCAGGTTTTCGTAGCTGGGAAGTTTTTTGTCTGAAGAAGGGTGTGTGGAGGGGTGTGTGTGTGTGTGTGTGTGTCTGTCTGTGTCTGTGTGTCTGTGTGTGTGTGTGTGTTAGCTCAGTGTCTTTTAATAGCATCTGTTTTTACTCTTGCTACTTGCTGTTGGATGCGTGTGTGTGTGTTTGTGTGTGTGTGTGTGTGTGTGTGTGTGTGTGTGTGTGTGTGTGTGTGTGTGGCCTGATGCTAGCATTTGGGAAAAGCCAGCCTTTAGGGGCACTGCCCTGTGGAATGTCCTTCCTCTGTGGGTGCCAGAGGTGTCTGCCCAAGGGTGGCCTCTCACCCCTGCTGGAGAAACCTGACATTTACAATGGATTGTATTTGTTGGGCAAAAAAGGCGGATTCATTCATAGAGCAGAAAAACCTGTTGGCGTAAGGTCTTCCACTAGTTAGATGGTTTCTTTTGGGGACATGTTTATGTTTTTTTAGTTTCTAGAAAGCCAAAAAATGGGCTCTCATTTGTATCCAGCATTTTGATAAAATGCCACAAAGTAAAGACTACAGAAAGGTTTTTATGAGTTAGGCTTTTGTTCCCCAAACCTTTTAAATGAAGCCAGTGATTCCCAGTTCTCAGTACATGCCCCAGTCAAGATAGAACAACCCTGGAAAACCCTTCTAAAGTATTAATGGCACTTTCCAAATCCTTCTGCAGCCATTTCCGCTACAGACATAGTGTTACAGGAAGTAAAATGCAAATGTACAATTTTTAAAAGATGCTTTTAAACAACATGATAAAGTTGGTGTTGAGAACATCAGTTGCCTTATACTGAGACTTCATAAGGCCGAGTTTGCATGCTTGGACTTCAGTTTTGCTAGCATGTAGAAAATTGTGGACTTTAAAAACGTGTGAGGCATCATTACAAGTCACTTGGAACAGTCTCAAAGAACAGGTTCTTTGGGCAGCAGAAAAAGGTGTCCTGCACTATCGTGTGAGTGTTCATACCATTTACTGGAGCTGCCAGTTAGCCTGGGACACATGTGTGACTGACAATTGCTGCTGAAAAATGTGAAAATGCAGCAGAAGCACGTTGTGTTCATGGTGTTGCCCACAGTGGCCAGTCCAGTTCCCATCTATTTTTTTATCCAGAGGCCTAATTAAATGATGACAAAATGATGTATGTACATTAATATGAGAAAGTGCTTTATTTCTGGATGGAAAGATGTACCAGCTGAGATTTATCTGTTAAAAAAAAGACAAAAGTTATCACCAAAAGCCCCTTTCCCATCTTGCACTGTTTGATTTGGATTGGGCTTGGGGGAAGAGATTTCTTTCTTAACTGTCTATTTTGTTTGAACACTTTTTTTGTGGTTCAAGTGCTGTTTTGTGTGTTGGGACCAAACAGTTGTCAATAAACTTTACAAGCAAGCATCAAATCGGAGTTTTCCAAGTGAGTGGTTTTCTGTCAGTGTTTTTGTGGGAAGGGATTATAAACCAATCCAGTTCTGTCCTCTTTCATTTTGTGCACACAGCCCCTCCTCCCTGCGTGCCACTCCTCTTTAGACGTGTGAGATGGCACAGTGGTGGGGCATCACAGAGGCCCTCGGCTTGGCAGTCCTCAGGTGGGGACTGGACGACAGCCTGGGCAAGATCTCGTTTTCCACCCTTCGTTTCAACTCATTTTCAGGTGGGGAAATCAACAGCTACGCAAACTTCTGGTTAGAAAACTGGAGCATTTTTAAGATCTCCCTCTTGATTTTTAAATGAGCCAGTTTGGAAAGGACGTCTTGCAGGTGCGTTGGTAAAGCACCTGTTACCCAGCTCCTGCCACTACCACCCTGGTTAAGAACATGAAAAGAGGGCCAGGCATTTAGCTCAGTGGTTCCAACGCCTGCCTTGCAAGCTCAAGGACCGGAATTCGATCTCTAGTGCCCCCCCCCAAAATGAAAGGACCCTAAAAACATTTGAGTAAATTGCTTTTTTAAAAACTTCAACATTAAAAGCTCCTAAAGACCTTTAGCAGTCCTTTCAAGACATCTTTTCACCCTAGCAAAGTTTTGCAGGAAGTTATGCCCCTTTCAAGTGGGCCAAGGAGATCTTTTGAGGGGTACACCACTCTGGAGAGAGACATGCAGAAGACTGGTCTGATTTGCCTCTGAATTAATAACTCTGAGAGGGGAATGTTGAATGTCCTTTCCAGGAGAATTCGTGGAATTCTGCCTGGAGACAGGCAGCCCTCAGGAACAGGTTAGGTTGGAATATGATGAAATCTGATGACAAAAACCAGATTAAAGTAGATTCAGGAGGGAGCTGGAGAGCAGATAATGGAAATAGGGTATAAAGGGTAAAGAAGGCTGTGAAGATGTGGAAGACAGGAGTGTAAAAAAAATGGGAGCTCAGCAAGAACTTGTCTCAGAATAAGAAATGAAAAAGGGCTGGGAGGTAGTTGATGCGAAGGCCCTAGGTTAAATACCCAGTACAGTGGACCCTTAACATATGAACTCCATTTGTTCTCATGGGCTGGTTGTAACTCAAGTTAGTTGATGGAAGTCTCAGGCTCCTCTACACAGCCTTCAAAGTTTCCTGTATACAAGCAGATCTGTGTCCTTGGGGAGACATTGCTCAAGATTTCTCAGTTAACCCCACACAGGAAAAGTTGTAATGTTCCTTCCAGAACTCTTTAAGGGTTAAATCTATCAGACCATCTGGAAGCACAAGCGGCTGGCATTCAGGTTGTAACTCAAGACTTTGTAAATTAAAACTAAAATTCTGGTTGTGGGCTGGGGATTTATCTCAGTGGCACTGCCTGCCTCACAAGCACAAGGTCCTACGTTCAATTTTCAGTACTGAAAAATAAAATTCCAGTCGTAACCCAAGTTGTTCATATTTCAGACCGGTCATAACTCGAGAGTCCACTGTACCACAAAAATGGAGGTGATGGAATGAAAGGTGGTATTTTGGGATTTTTTTAATGAGGGGGAGGAGAAGAGAGAAAGTTTATAAACATGCAAAAAA
Organism: Heterocephalus glaber; assembly: GCF_053883595.1. NCBI lineage: Eukaryota > Metazoa > Chordata > Mammalia > Rodentia > Bathyergidae > Heterocephalus > Heterocephalus glaber. The sequence continues at coordinate 14,628,018 of NW_028258175.1, forward strand.
AGAGACAGGACTATCAAGGCCAAAGGAGAGAGGGCTGAATGGTGAGTGTAGCACTAACTGCCTGTGGGACCTTGGGCCATGGATTTACTGCCACCTTCTCACCTGTAATGAGGAAGTCATAATGGGATCTGCCTTGTTGGGCTGATGTGAGGCGCAAATGTGCTGATGTGTGTATATTGCTTAATTCACAGTGATAAGCTGCAATAAATGTGACTTCTATTAATGTCTTCCCCAGGCCTTCAACAGGAACGAGTCTGGGCCTGCAGGATCCCACAGCCTTCAAGGTGTCAGGTTTGCAGCAGCCCCGTGATCCAGGAGCACATGAATTACTACCTTCTTCTGCTCTTCTGTGGAAGTCTAAATAAATGTTTGCTTTAAAAAAAAATCAATGGAATAGCAGGAAGCTACAGTAAGCCCTGATCCAGGGCCTAGTGGAAGTGGTTTTTATTGAGGATCCAATTACCCCATGGTCTGTCACACTGGTGAGTGACAGCTCTGTGACTGGTCTGAGGTCAGGCCTCCCTGACACACGTTTCCCACCAGAAAGAGAGAGCCAACAGCCCTTTGCGGCCTGAACTTTGACTTATTGTGAGTTAGAGTGGGAAGGGTCTGTAGTGGGTTTAACAGTGGCTCCCCAAAATGCGTCTCTACCTGGAACCTCAGACTGTAATCTCGATTGGAAATACGGTCTTTACAGAAGTGAGGTAAATAGGATCAAGATGAGAGAGAGCATGCAGGATTCGAATAGGCCCTAATTCAGTGACTTGTGTCCTTGTAAGATGAAGAGAGAACACAGAGACACAGGAGGAGGAGAAGGTCACATGAAGAGGGGACAGATTGGACCGATGAACCCAAGCAAGGCCAAGGATCCACTAAGAGCTGGAAAAAGCAAAGAAAGCATCTTCCCTGCAGCCTTGGGAGAGAGCATGGCTCTGCAGACATCTTGTTGCTTTTGGCATCCAGAACCATGGGAGGCTGGATTTCTATTGTTTGAGGCCGCCCAGCTTGAGGTAATTTGTTACGGCATCCCTGCGACACCCATTCAGCCTGGCTTCATGCTTGGTCTAGGTACAGAAGGAGGTCAGGGTGTCCCTTGCTTGAGTGGCTTGGGAAATCTCTTCAGCATCAGAATGGCAGGAAGCAGTGTGGGGACAAAGCTTGGGCTGAACAGAAACACATCAGAGACAGAGTGATGCTGTCCCCTGGAAGGGGCCATCAAACCGAAGTCTCTGGGGCCCCCAGTCCAACATACTCGGGGTCAACTCCAAAGCCGCTGTGTGTGGAGACGCCTGTGCATTCACTTGTGATCTAGAAATATTTTGAAAATGCTACTCATTGATGGCCCAAGACTGTTATTTCTAAGAGTTTATCTTGGGCTGGGGATGTAGCTCAGTGGTAGAGCACTTGCCTAACATCTAAGGCCCTGGGTCCAGTCCCAAGCACTGAAAAGAAAAAAAGAAAGAGTTTATCTTAAGGAAAAATCAGAACTTAAGATGAAGTTTTACCTCCTCAAGACATTTATCATAACATTATTATAATACTGAAACCAAGACACTTTGTAAATGTGAGTCCAGTAATGAGGAAATGAGGACAAATGACAGTGTAATTGCAAGATGGATTACTAACCAGCCATTCTGAACACTTACGAAGAGTATTTAATGTTTACAAAGAACTTTTAATGATGCAAAGAAATAGTGATACAATAAGTGGGGGGAAAAACTTGTTATAAAATGGTACAGTGGCCAATCAGGAAAAACAAAATGCATAAAAAAGACTTCAAGGTAACATGCCAAAAACTCAGAGGTCTGTAATTAGAGGACTCATGGGTATTTAAAAAAAAAACAAACTTCTTTATGCTTTATATACTTTAAAAATTATTTACTGTGTACATGAATTACTCCCATAATCAAGAAGAAAAGTAAAAACTGTTAAAATGCTATGTACGTGGTTTCCATTTTTATTTTCTCTGATGGGTGATTGCGCATCAGCGAATCTTGAGTTACGCTAACTACTTAGGCCGGGCACGACAACATACACGTAGAGAGGTCACACAGGCTGTGCCGGGCTGGCTGTAGCAAAGGTCCATCAAGCTACACAGGTGGGGTTGTTAGGCTGGCTCAAATACATCACATGATGGGACACGGCTGGGTCAGGCTGCCTCTCCTGCCTGGCCCCGTTCTTCACGGAGGTCTTGTGTCGGGCTGGTGGGGCACGTCCTGCTGGCACTCCTGCAGTGGCCTGGGTGGGTGAAGAGGACCTGGGTCTGCGTCTGCTCCGGGTCTCCTTCTCATCCTTCTTGGCCTCAGCATGGGAGCCTCCAGCTCTCAGCTACCTCGTCCGAGCCCTGGATCTGTTCCTGCCCAGGCCTGCCATCTTCACTCTGCTCCACACTCTGGCAGACCCCTCCTGATGTGAATCAGGCCCGGGCATGGGATGAGAGGAAGAGGAGATGTGACCACAACAGCACTCACTAGCTCGGTGTGTAGGGCAGGCCATTGGTCTCCAAGAAGGCGATACTGATGGCACCTGAGAGACGCGTGGGCCAGGTGGAGCCGTCCAGAGCACAGTCCCTGGGAGAGGACAGACAGGGGAGGGGACTTGTGCCCTTTTGGGCCAGGACTGATGGCAGAGCTAGGAAGGTGGGTGGGGGATGTGTCCAGCATGGTGCTAGATTGTCGAAAAGTTACAACTATACACACCTGGGGATCATGCCCCTCTCCCAGTTCATTCAGCACAGTGGGGTTAGATACAGCTAGATAGAAGTGGAGATACACTTTTGTGAGGGAGGACCTTTCCTGGTGGTTGGGTAAATGGTGAGACAGACTCCTGGGTTTGGCATGCTCTGGGGAGGGCCATGCGACAGTGAGGGACTCCCTATTGCTACACTCTGTACAGGGTGGCTGGCCTGCCTGCCACGGCCATGGCCCCTGGTGGCAGTCACAGGCTTGCCTTTAACCCCTTCCGCCTTGGAGAGTTCTTGAGCCCCAGTGAAATGGGGGCTATGACGACAAGAGGGTGGGAGGGGGTCCCCGCAGCCCCGGGGCACCCCACGTGGGGGCTACATGATGTTGCACTGGGTGGCCCCGCAGCAATCCTTAATGAGCGCCAGCCCTGTCTTGGCCACTGTGGGCTTGCTAGGTGGAGGCTCTGCTTTCTTCTCTGCCCGGGAGCCTGCAGCAAAGGAGAGCACAGAGAAGGAGGGGGAGAGGAGATGGGAGTTGAGGAGAACCCCACGTGGGCAGCCCCAGCCCTACTCCGACCCCTGGCCAGGCCCTGGTGTGGGTGTGCACTTTAGATGGGCTAGTGACTGCTTCCACTTTCCATGGGCCCAGCTTTTACTTCAGCTGCCCGCCAGAGCTTTCAGCGCTTCTCGCAGTCAGCAGCCCTAACCACTGTATCTCCCAAGCCCTGCAGAGGACCTGGGATTCAAGAAGTATTTGGTGAGTAGACAAAATGAGAACTTTTTTCAAGTCCTAAGTCAATACAGCTGAGCTTTAGATGTTTACCTGGGTACATGCTATAGATAACAAGAGGCAGATGAATCTTCCATTAACCTAATTAACCCAAGTTGTTCATATGTCAGGTCGGTCATAACTTAAGGGTCCATTGTATTATCTTTTCAGAGCGCTTCACTTATTCTGTTTTGTCTCTTTCTCAAATGTCTGTTAAAAATAAGCGGGACTTTCTCATTCTATCCTCTCTGGGTAATTCCTTCAAGTCTGCCTTCTACTTTATGAATCATGCATTCAGCTATGTCTGTATTTTGTCCATCAAGCTTCTATCTCAGTAACAATAATTTTTTAGAAGGCTATTTTTTTACATGTCTCCTTATTCTTTGTTTTTAGAACACAGCTTGCACCAGTTGGTTTATTTATTTGCTTGTATATCTATCTATCTACCTATCTATCTTATTTATTTTTTGATATTTTATTTACTTACTTTTTGGTACTGGGGATTGAACTCGGGATCCTGAGCTTGCAAGGCAGGCGGTAGAACCACTGAGCTAAATTCCCACCCCTATCTTATTTATTTTTGTGGTGCTGGTAATGGAACCCAGGGCCTCCTGCATGCTAGGCAAGCACTGTGATGATGGGCCACTCCCCCAATGTACTTATTCTTTTTCACAGCATCCTGCTATTTCACTATGGTTTTTTTCCTTGTCTTATCCTCAATAATATTTTATTTATTGTCTTTAAAATAGTTTTGTTGCGTCTGATTCTTGGGAGGTCATTCTCTTTGTTGCATTACTGATTCCCCTCATGGTAGTAAATTTTTTCATGGGTTTTTAAATTTTACTGAAAGCTCCTTTTTTGAGGAGTTGCTTTACTTGTGGGAGTACTGTGTATACTATGGGCTGCAGAAAGGTCCCTACTGAGCAGTTTTGCATTTCTCCTGCCAGGGTCCCAGAGATTTCACTGTCTTTCAACTAATTTTTATTTTTCAACTTGGGATTCCAGCACCAAATGAATAGTGTAAATTTGGGGCATATACTTGTCCCCTTGATTGAAATGCAAGCTTGGTGTTTTGATTTCTTGCCAGAATTGTTTCTTTTTTCTATCTATAACCCTACATAGAAGGCAAGTTTCCTTGCTCCTCCAAGCTGTCAGGTGGGGTTTTTCTACTTTGGCTTTCATGGAAGAGAGAATCTACTGAGGATGTTGACTTTAGGCAGGGATCCTGTGCCTTGTGGTTTTAGGAACCAGCAGAAGGGAGCACAATTTTTTCTTTCTTTACTCCTGTGTTCTACAACTGTTTTCATGGGATGCCAATGGACAGCATAGAAAACAAGATTTATGGTTATGTAGTTAGTGTCTACTTTTTGAGTTTTATTTTCCCAGAAAGATTTCTAGTCCCTCTTTCTCTGGTAACAGCTCATGTTTCCGTGGCTCCAGAAGAGGGCATGTGACACAGACCTGACCAATCACTGCACTCCAGCCTCTGGTGACAGTGATAGGCCTAAGGGGTGGCAACATTGGCAACAAGAAGGACCAATCTGAGTCATCCCCTGAGACTTATGTACATAGATACCCAGAGAAAGAATCTGACGCTTCCTTGGAGCTACAAAGCTATGGTTCTGGGGTTCAGGCCCATGGAGAAGCCCCGTGTATTAGGGGGAAATGACAGAGACATGCAAAGAAGGGTAGAGATCAGAAATAGTTGGAAAATGAGGGAATTCTAATAGTGTTCAGTCCCTAAGGCTCTAGTTCTTATGGCTCTTCCTCCTTCTGGAGTACATAAGTCTCAGGGGACCAGCTGAATTGGGTGTCCATTTCTTATAACTGAAAGAGGCCTCCCTAATACAGCAGTTAGAGACATTTTTGAAACAGTGAGTCAACGGAGAGAAGAAAGCTCCTTGACAGCAGGATCCATTATCACTTTAATATCATAAGGAACACGAGCCTCCAAATAGAGGGTCAAGTGCTCAGAGATCCTCAAACTTATTTTACACAGAACCCTTTTTGCTCTAAGTATCTTGTAAGGCTAATATTCTCTGAGAAGTGTACTTCTACTTCTTTCAGAGATTCTAGCCCCAATAGTGGTCACCCAGTTCCTTTTGTAAATCCACAAAATTATGTGATTAGGGAGGGACAGCTGCTTCAAGGATCAGCCACATAGATTTTGGGGTTCAAGGCAAAATAAAAATACAAGACTCCTTGTTCCAAAAATATTAAGATTTTCAAGACAGCAATAGCAGAAGTTCAGTGCTCAGCCCTTCTAAGCATGGGGCCTGGGAACCACACGCGCTCCAGGCCCATGAAGCTGACCCTACCTGCTGCCATCCTATGCTCAAGTCTGATCTCTAAAAATTATTCTGTCATGCACCTCTGGGCTATTGCTTTGAAATATCCTTTTTTCTTTCATGAGGGAGGAGGAGGAACAATGCATGCACTCACTGGCTGGAGATTTGGTTACTTTGTCTAGAGGTTTTAACTTGATTCTCAGGAAATCGGCCATCTCCTTATCTTCTTCTTGCTCCCTGGGAAGGCAGATATGGAAGAAAGAAGACAGTAAGCAAGGAAAACATCAAGGCACTAAAAAGATGTGGTGAGAATTAGAGTGTGGGGGCCAGGTATTGGTCCTTGTGAATGGTGCATATATGTTGTTGTGTGCTATGTGTGTGTGCTGTGTGATATTGTGTTTGATGAACCTGCTCTGAATATCAACAATGGGGTACATGGTGACCCAGGGCTAGGGTAAGACCCTAGGACAGAGAGAGGGCATTATAGGATCCAGGTTTCCTGCTGGATCAGTGATCTGGGCAACACCACACCAGACCCTGTACTTTCAAGCGGCTCTGGTCATCTGTTTCCACAAGGTTTGTGGCCAATCTCTGAAAGCAAGTGAACTCAGATCTTCAAGGTCGCAAGGAATAAAATAGGTGGGCCAGCTGAGCTGAGTTAGGCAACACACAGCCTAGGGGGCTGCAGAGAGGGACCTCAAAGGACCAAAGACTAAAGAAGTTGCCTTCACAAAGAGAGACAGCAAAGACTTTGTTCTAGGAAAAAAGTATTCAAGAATGAACATGAGCAGCTTTCCCCATGCCCAGTTTCCTTGGGAACTCCACTGTGGCTCCAGGGTTCATGGTTCTGCAAGTCCAAGTGAGAGGTACATGTAGGTAGGTAGGAGAAGTATCAGAGCCACTGGGGGGAAGGTAAAGAAAAGGACAAAGTGGGTAATTTGAGAGGTCAGGAGAGGGAAGCAAATCAGAGTTTTGGTAGAGACGAGAGGTTTTGAAAAGTTGCCTTATGAGTTGGGAGGATGTAGGGAGCTCTAACATGTGCAGTTCCTCCCTGGTTACCTCCTTGAATGACATCACCTGAGTCACACAGGCCTTTGCAAGACTTTGGGGGCTAACTTGATATTTCTCTTGAATATGAAATCAGTCCTCAGGCCAGAAGGGTGGGATTCTTTTGGGTTCAGTGTCTGGGAAGCAATCCCAGAGACTATCCTTGTCAGATAAGGCTGTGAGTCCCCAGAGCAGGTCATGAGTTAGGGGGTAGGGTTGGATCTGGCAGCCTCATGCTTCGGGACATGCAGCCCTCTCACCTCAACCGCTCCACCTCTGCGTCGTCCACAAGAAAGTCTCTCTTCTGAACCAATTTGTGGATCTTCTGGATTAGCTCATCCTCTCTCTGCTTCTGCAACTTGGTTTTTTCTTTCTCTGGGAAGAAGAAAACATCAGTAAATAAATGGTTGAGTGTAAATATTTGAAGCACATGAATCCCGTGGGTCAGGGTTGGAATCTAGGCTCTACCTTTCACTTTCTGGGTGTCTTAGTACTTTCCTCATCACTGAGACAAAACACTTGACACCTGCAACTTACAGGAGGGGAGGATTATTTTGGCTCACAGTTTCAATGGATTAGTTCCATGGTCAGTCAGCTCCAAGGTAAAAATGGCATGGCAGAGGGGCATGGTGGATGAAAAGCTGCTCCCATTATGGCAACTGGGAAGCAAAGAATAATGGGAGGAGCCAAGGAGAGAGATACACCCTTCCACATCACGGCCCCAGTGAGCCACCTCTTCCAACCAGGCCCCACCTCCAGCTGACTTTGGATGGAGCCCACTGGAAACTGAGCCAAAATAAGCCTCTCCTCCTCTAAGTTGTGGGTGTTGAGTATATTGTCACATGGATGGGAAAGTGACTGATACAAGTCTCCAAGTCATTGGCCAATGCTCCTCACCTGGCTGTGTCGCATACCTTTGCTAGCAACCCCCCACCCCTTGCCTTCATCCAGGTACCACCAACCTGCTTAATGAGCTGACTCTTTCCTTTCACCAGAATCACTCAGCTACTTGTCCATGAGAACTCCAGCTTGTCAACTTCACCTTCTTTTCTGGCATCACATACCCTGGTTCCTCACACCTCCATAGGCTGGCCATGTGACCCTCCCACTTGCTTGTCATCTCTTCCAGTCATCTCCTAAGCTGGGCTGCCATCATTCTCCCAGGACCATGCTGTGGCTTCCTAGCTGGTCTCCCTGGTCCGTGCCTCCCATCACACCTGACACCCTCGCTGTTGTCCAGCCAGTCCTGGCCTGATGCCCTAGCTTCCCACTCTTTTTAGCTGTGCAACTTTGGCCACATTCCTCAACCACTCTGAGCATCCAATCTCTTAACATAGACAATCATAAAGCTATTGCATGTCTCAGGAGAAATAAATCAAGGGAAATACCTAGATCCCTGACTGGTGCATTGTAAGGGCTTATGAAAAGTTAGCTGCTATTATGATACAGAGTTATTTTATTTTATTTTTTGGTGGTGCTGGGGATTAAGTCCAGGGCCTTACCCATGCTAGGAAAGCTGAGCCATCATCTCACTCAGACACTCAGTTTATGTTATCACTGTGCTTTAATGATTTATGCCCTCCAGATTAAATATTTACTGAACCAGGTATAAAAGAAATAAATACTTATTTAATGGAGGAAAAGCAGACCTCATAACAGTGCACAGATGGGTAAGTGGTTAATAAATTGAAGCCATTGTAATTATAGTCATAACATCATGAGCTTTACACTGTCTTTTAACCTGGGTTCCTCAGTTTCTGCACGATTGGCATTGGGGGCTGCTTGTTTGTCTTGGGGCTGTGCTGGGCACAGCAGCATGCCTGGCCTGCAGCCACTGGATGCTTACAGCTCCCCCTCCAAAAGCTGTGACAACTAAAAATGTCTCCAGACAGTGCCAGATACTCCCGAGATCAAAACTGCCCCTTGTTGAGAACCACTAATTTAATCTTTCCCTAAAACCCTATGAAAGGACACGAGTTTTAGATCCAAGGGGAAGGCACCTGCGGCCTTCACAGCCTCAACCTAGCATCCCCAGTTCTCCGGAGGTGGTAGCAGCAGTGGGCGGGGGTGGCATGAGGCATCCCAGCCTGACCTTGAGAAGCCCTCCAAGCTGGAAGTTCCCCTGGTGTTCTCCATTCACAGTTACCAATCTCCATCGAGGTGCTGGTGAATTATTTTTCTGACCCTGGCTTAAGAAATGTGGTTTTCTCAGATGCTCACTTTACTCTGTCCTCTTTACTTAGTAATACTTTTATTATTGATGTGTTGCAAGAAATATTTATTGGCTTTTCTTCCCCTGAACTGGGCTACATCCATCTAGATACCTGGCGCTGGTACAGGGAAGACAAAGACATCCAGCAAGACGGACGGAGGAGCAGAGGGGAGGAGCCTGCCAGAACTTTCAAATCTGAATTCTTGCATGGAAGCGATGGGAAGGAGAAGACTGCAGGGCAATCAGCGGGATTGGCATTAAGTACCTGGGGTCGGTTGCTCACTAACCCTAGACTAGCTTGAGTCACGTCCTTGGTCTATGGCATCTGTTGGGTGGGACACATTCTGGTGTGGGACTGAGTGCCTCCACCTGCAGTTGTGACAGCCCTGACCTCTGCTGTGGAACATCAGTACTGAACCTGTCCATATTTATATTTTGGCATTGTGCTCTTCTTAGATTACTAGGATACATTTTGATTTTTTTCTCGTGCATTAAAATGTTGTTTATTCCACTACATGCCTGTAATCCCGGTTACTTCGAGCAGGATGGGGCTGAGGTAGGAGGACCACAAGTTTTAGGCCAGCTTGGGCAGTTAGCAAGACTCTGTCTCAAATAAAAAATTTTAAAGGGCTAGGGCCAGGGATTTAGCTCAGTGGTTTTGCCGCCTGCTGTGCAAGCGCAAGGACCCGAGTTCGATCCCCGGTACCAAAACAAAACAAACAAAATTTTAAAGGGCTGGGCGTGGTGCTGGTTTGTGGCTGTACTCTGAGAGGCTGAGGCAGGAGGACGGCCAAGTTGGAGCTCAGCCAGGGCAATTTAGCAATTTAGCTAGAACTTGTCTCAAAATAAGAAAAGGCTGGGGAAGTAGCTCAGTGTGAAGGCTCTCGGTTTGGTTCAATCAGTGTGTTCAACCACCTGTTGCCACACATGCTCTGTAGGCTGCCCCTGCCTTGAGTGGAGCCCTCTGGCCTGCAGGTCCCTCGGGAACCCACAGCCGGCCACACACTCAGGTTTCCTGTGCCTCAGTGATCCCCCATGTCCCCTCTGAGCCAACAGTGGGCCCTGAGAGTCCTCCCTCCAGAAAGGTCATAGTGCTGGGCATGGTGGCACATGCCTGTAACCCTAGGACTCAGGAGGCGGAGGCAGAAGGATCGCCACGAGTTTGAGGCCAGCCTGGACCAGAGTGAGACTCTGTCTCAAAAACAAAAACAAAAAACAACCCAGAGAGGTCATAGTGACCCATGCTAGACCCGTCAGTGTCTCCTGGGAAGTGGGAATTGGAACATAGAGGCCCTGAAAATTGCTTATTGCATAGGGAAACCATGGAAGGGAAAGTGAGTGGTCTTCCCTTTTATAGCTTCCCAAAATGGAGGTGAGCAGCAAAGACCATTCCATTGTCTTCTCATTTCTACCTCAGGCCCTTGTGAGCCTGGGCTGAGCTTCAAGCCCGCAGTGGGTATTACCTCACCACCATCAGAGTCATGTCTACTCTGTCTGGAAATACTATTTCCTCTCCAAAGTTCGTGTCTATCCTGTTCGGAAATAGCCTATTTCTGAAGTAATGTGGAAGTTATGTAGCAGATATATTTAATTCAGCTAAAATTAAGTGAGACTCATTAGAGCCAGCCCCAGCCTGATGATGGGTGTCCCTATAAGAAGAGGAGATGACACACAGAGGCACAGGGAGAAGGCCAGGTGAAGACTAGGCCGCCTCCCACCAAGAACTGATGGGCGCCACCAGAAGGTGGGAAGAGGCGAGGGAGGATTCTCCTCTAGAGCCTTCAGAGCCAACACAGCCTGCCAACTCCTCCAGAGCTGCGAGAGAAAGCAGTGGCAATTTGTTATGAGAGCCACAAGAAACAAACACTGGCGGAGGGCTCTAGAAGGCTTCTCTGCCCTCCTAGTAACCGCCCATTTGGTGCACATATGAGCCTGACTGGGTTTCTGGACCTTTCAAGCAAACTATTCCTGGAAGGAGTCTAAAATGAGACAGTGCAACAGGTCTGTTGCTTCTCACACCTGACTCTTCATCCCAGTCAACCAGGAAGCTTGCTTTTATTTACTTACTTACTTAATTTATTTATATTCTGGTACCTGGGATCAAACTCAGGACCTTGTGCTTGCGAGGCAGACTCGGTGCCACTGAGCTACATCCCTAGCCCCGGCCCTATTTATTTTTATTTTCTTGAGATGAGGTCTCACTCTGTTGCCCAGGCTGGTCTCAAATCCAGGGCTTACGTGGATCTCCTACCTCACTCTTTTCAGTAGCTGGCATTATAGGCATGCACAACCACACCAGACTTTAGGAAAGCTTTTAAACCTTACCAGTGGCAAAGTTCTTCACTTGACCAATTGAATCAGAATTCCTAGTGGGTGGTGTCTGGATTTTAATGTTTTCCCCCATTCATTTATTGTTTTATATGTGACATTTAACTTTTGGGGGTAACTCTACTAAGATATAACTCACACCATGCAATTCACCTGTTCCTAGTGTAAACTCAGACTTGTGCAACCACTGCCACCATCCATTTTAGAACCTTGTGTGTGTGTGTGTGTGTGTGTGTGTGTGTGTGTGTGGTGGTACCAGGGATCAAATCCAAGGTCTCACACATGCTAGGCAAGAACTCTACAACTAAGCCAAGCTCTCCATTTTATTTTATTTTATTTTTTTTTGGTACCGGGGATCGAACTCAGGTCCTTGCGCTTGCGCGCTCTCCATTTTAGAACATTCTAATCATCTCCCGAAGAAACCCTGTCCCCCGGAGTCATCACCTCCTTCCACTTAGAACAGTGTGCTCATTCATCTATTCCCAGAGCCTGTAGAGTGCCTGGCACCTGTATGTCCCTAAAGCACTAGCACCTGCTCCTGCTCCGCGGCATACACTGTCTGTACAGCCGGCCGCTTTAAGCGCCTACACACTGGGTTCACATCATGGGATGTCACAGCAACCACATGAGAATCGCGTTACTGGTCACATTTTACAAATAAGGAATATAAGACATGATTTGGACCCCCAAATCCCCCAAGGGCTCACATGTTAAAGACTGGGTCCCCGGGACAGCAGTGTTCAGAGGCGGGGCCTTGGGGAAGTGACTGATCAGCTTAAAGGGCTGTTGTGAGGTGGTGGGAGCTCCAGGAGGTGGGCTTAGTTGGAGGAAGTAGGTCACTGGGATGTGCCCTTGAAGGGTATATTTTTGTCTCTGGCTCCTCCTTCTCTCATTCTCCATTTCCCAGCTGCTCTGCCCCACCAAATGCTCCCTGCCATGGCATTCTGCCTCAGCACAGGCCCAGAAACAATGGAACCTGACCGTGGACTAGAACCTCTGAAGGCATTGGCCAAAATAAATCTCTCCTCCTCTTAACTTGTTTATATATTGCAGGCCTTTTGTCACAACGACAGGAAGCTGGCTAACACAGACTCAGAGAAATTAGGTTTCTCAGTGAGGGTCACTTACCCAGTAAGCCTGAATTCAACCCACATCTCTGGACCCTAAAGCAGTGGTTCTTAGATGGGGACAATTTCCCCCTCTTTTGGCAATATTTAGAGATGTTTTTGGTTGTCACAACTGGGCAGGGGGATGTGCTTCTGGAAGATAGTGGGTAGAAGCCAGGGATACCACTCAGTATCCTAACAGGCACATTACAGAGCCACTCCCGCCCCCACCAAAAATTATCAACCCCCAAATGACATCCCAAATGCCAATAGTGTCGAGGTTGAGGAGCCCTGATCGTTATGCAGCCCCTGTTGGCCAGTGATAGCTGCCATTTATGGGCACCTCTGTGTGCCAAACCCTGTCTCTGTCTACTGACTTGCAAGCTCTGTGAATAGCAAATCCTTCTCAGTTCACCACTGCATGCCAAGCATCTGGCTTGGGCTTTGCTGCAGGGCAGCCTCTGGGGACACACTGAACTAACAGAATGACACCGACATTCATGTCAGGGTCAGTGGTGGGTGCTTCTCAGGCCTGTTCCACTTTTTTCGAAGGCCAAGTTCTTGACATGTATCTGTGTTTATTCATTCATTAATCCCTCCTTAGCACCTACCAGGGCCTCATGTATGCCTTCAAGAAGAATGAAGATATACGTGTCAACAGACAATTATCTGCTAAGTGTTTTGATAAGGGAAGGACACACAGAAGCCACCTACCCGGACTGTATGGTCAAAGAAGGGTTCTCTGGGGGAGGAGGCCTGTTACACTATATATCTAGATGTTCCCCTAAAGCCGCATGGGGTCACAGGTGGAATCTTTGAATGGTGACTGGATGATGGGGCATTGAAGATGACTTGTGTTAGGAGGAGGGGCCTGGCCAGAGGAAGTGGGTCAATGCAGATCTGACTTGGAAGATTACAGCTCCCTTCTTGGCTCCTTTCTTGGTCCCCTGCTCCCATCCCACGTGGTGAGCCGCCCTTCACCGTGCCCTTCTGCCATGTATCCAGCCAACTATGGATTGAAGCCTCCACAAACTGTGAACCAAAATAAACCTCTCCTCTGTTTTTGTACTGGGGATCAAACTCGGGACCTTCTGCTTGCAAGGCAGGTGGCGGCACCACTGAGCTAAATCCCCGGCCCTAAAGCTCTCTTCCTTTAAGTTGTGGGTGACAGGTATTGTATTTCAGCAATGAGAAAATGACTAAGACAAAGTCAAATAACTAGCAAATGTAGGGATGGGGAGGGGTGACTCAGTGGTTGAGTCTTTCCATAGTGTACATGAGCCCTTGCTTAACATGCATAAGCCCTGGGTTTGAGTTCCAGCATTACAAATAATAATAATGAATAGCAACTGTAGGTTTTACTCCTAAGTTAAAGCTTATAACCACTGTACTTTACCTAGCCTCAAACTAGATAATAATTGCTAATATTTACTGGACTCTTTGGCCAAATATCAAGCCAAGCACTTGGCTGGCAATTTATTTATCATTTATATTTATTTATATTTACATTTATCACAATGATATCTAGATCCAAGGAGTTAGGTACTATTACTATCACTACCCCATGTTTCTGAGGACGAGAGATTGAGTCTCAGGGAGGTGAAATGAATTGCCCAAGGTCAAAAAGGACTTAAACACAAGTCTGGCAGAATTAAACCACATGTATTTGAATCATGTGGCCAGGGAGCACTACACTGCAAGAATGAGGCCATGCTAGGAGATATGAGCTTTGTCTTCTGACCCCAGGGATACAGACAGGGGAGGCTGGGGTCCCTGAGCTGCTAAGGCCAGGTGAAGCTCCGCACGGTTACCTGGGATGGCGACCAAGTTCTGCAGCTCCTGCTTCAAGTCCATGATGTCCTTGCAGAGCTGGATGTCGTCCATCCTGGGGAAACAGAATGTCATGCAACAGTAGATCTGGACAAAGAAGGTTTGCGGGAGTGGATCAGCCCTCGTAAAGACCGCACAGGCTGAGATGGTTGATTTGGGTATCATCTGGACTGCACTGAGGGATGCCTAGATGGCTGGTGAAGCATGTTTCTGGAAATGTCTCGGAGGGTGTTTCCAGAGCAGCCTGGCCTGCAAGGCAGTGGGGCGAGTAGAGAAGATCCTCTTTGCATGTGGGTGGGTGCCAACCAGTGGGCTGAGGGCCAGGTGGAAAATGACAAGGAAGAAAGAAGGGGCAATAAGGACCAGGGATTTAGCTCAGTGATTCCACCGCCTGCTTTACAAACACAAGGTCCCAAGTTCAATCCCCAGTACCCAAAAAAAGAAAGAAGGGGCTATGTGTGCTCTCCTCACCTCTGTGTTGTCTGTCTCCCTGTCTTCTCCCCAACCCTACCTTCTCTGGGAGCAAGACATCCTTCTCCTCCTGCCCTCTGGCCTTAGAAGTTTGGACTCTGCACCCTTTGGAATGGTTCCCCGGGGCTGCATCATCAGCCTCCCTGATTCTGAGGCTTCTGGACTGGAAGCAAGCCACACTACCAACTTCTCCAGTTCTCCAGCTTGCAGATGGCCTGTCATGGGACTCTGACCCTGTGACCTAATTCCCTAACACACACCCTGCCTTATAGCCTACTGCTTTTGTCTCTGTGGAGAACTCTGAGTAATACACATACTCACTGTATACTTTATGCTCATAAGGAGAATCCAAAAACTGCCCCATTATCCCACTACTCAGAAATGATCGATTGCTGTTAAAGAAACCTTCATAGAGTTTTTCTAGACTTCATGTGTCTGGTGTATCCTGGCTCATGTTGCCTGTTTTGTTTCAGGTTTTTTTTTTAAATCAGTTTATGTGAAAAACATTTAAGCATTGAGGAAATTCAAAACACAAAGTCTTCCTTTAGAAAGGACCATTGTTAACAGTTTGATGTGCAGTCCTCCAAATTTTAAAAAATGCTTATGCTATCATATATAACATCATTATTACTATATAGAATATATATTTTGCAATTGAATTTTTAATGTAATAATTTGGATCATTCAGTCAAAACATGCAAACCTACTCATTTGGGGTGGGGGGGACCGGGTTTCGAACTTGGGTCCTTGGGCTTGCAGGGCAGGCCGCGGAACCACTGAGCTAAATCCCCAGCCCCATCCTACTCATTTTTAATGGATACATAGTTTTACATTTATTGGCAGATATAATTTGTTTAACCATTCATGTGTGCACAGACAACTGAGTTTTTGGTTGATACAATTCTATGATAAATTCCTAGAAATGCAACCTCTGGATCAAGTGACCCGAACACTTACGTTTCAGTAGGAATTTCCAATTGCCCTCCAGGGGAATTACATATTATATTCCCACCAAGAGTACAGTGGGAAGGCGCTCGCTCCTGTAATCTCAGTAACCGGGCTACACATACAGTTTTGCATTATGCATTATAGGGGGGTGTGTGTGTGTGTGTTATAGAAACAATATTTATAACGGCTGCCTGGAACTTCACCAACTAGATTTATAAGGTTGTGTTCATTAAGTCCTTATTTTAACTACCTAGGTGGGCTTTTCAGGTCCCTTGTCCTATTTTGGGTACAATAGATACATGTTAATTCACTTAAGCATTTTTCTTTATGTTGGCTTGTTTTGGGGGAGATAAGTTCAGACTCTCAGAAGTGGGATGACTGAGGTCAAAGGCCTATGACCTTTGAGACATATTCTCAAATCACTTTTCCATGGAGTGTACGCCCCTCTGCATGTCTTTATCGAGCATTTGCTATGCTGACCACTGTCCTAGGCTCCAGGGATGCATCAGCGACCAGGACGTCATGAAGCTGCCACTTTCAAAGCCAACACAGAAGATGAATGCACGTCCAATACATTCATCCCTCAGTCTGCGAGGGAATTGGTTCCAAGGCCCCTGTGATACCTACCAGTCTGAGGATGCTGGAGTCCCTTATATAAAAGGCTTAGTGTTTGGGTATGACCTACCCACATCCTCCCCTATACGTTAAGTCACCTTTGGCTCACTTAACAATACCTAATACAATGTAAATGTTACATAAATAGCCACTAACTGCTCTCATTTAGGAAACACTGACAAGAAGTACAAGTCTGTACATGTTCAGCACAGACACGTTTTTTTCCTGAACATTTGCAATCTGGCTCAACCCATGGCTGTGGAACCCTCGGGTGTGGAAGACTGGTTGTGCTCCAGGAGCTACGAAGAAGACTGAAGCGGGGGATCCCACAACATCTTCCCCAAGAGCCTGACCCCTGCCCTTTGCTGATCTGGAAATACCCACATCCACCCGAATCTCAGCATCCCAGCTTTTGGAACAAGAGGCAGGGATGCTTGTTTCTGCCTGTATCTCTTGTTGCCAGAGGCATGTGGAGCACTTTTCATGCCCTACCCTGGAATGTCCCTAGCAGGTGTGAGCTGCCTCGAATGAGTCTGAGCTTGCCAGAAGGACACGGACTGCTCTCGCTGGCTTTTAGCAGTCATTCAACTGGAGGACCTCCAGAATCCTTTTCCACAACTATGGCAGAGATCTAGCTGTGTCAGTAGTTCGTGGTGAGGGCAGCTTTGGTCCCTGAGGACATCTGGCATGTCTGGAGGCATACAGGGGCACCTCTGTTTGTGAACTTAATTCATCCCACGATTCTGGTTGTGAACTGAATTGGTTGCAAACTAAATCAGATTTTCCCATAAGGTTCAATGTAAATAAGGATAATCCATTCTGAATCATATGTATTTTTAACCACAAAAATATGAAACAAAGTATAGTACAGTAGAGGGAAAACACTGACCTTTCTTGAGGTGATTTCTGGCCTGGAGGACAGGAAGGTGAGTGGGGAGGAGGTTACTGTCTGAAGGGAGTCAGCCCCTTTCATAAAGACATCAGGGAGATCTCTTTCAGGGGTTTCCTCTCTTCTTTGTCTCTTAGCTGCAGAGTTAATTTTTTTTTTTGGTACTGGGGATCGAGCTCAGGTCCTTGTGCTTGCAAAACAGCCGGCAGAACCACTGAGCTAAATCCCCAGCCCAGCAGCATCAATTTTGATGAAAAAAAACTGTCTAATGTCACTTGTTTTTTTCCTGTGCTACACAACCCTCTGGAAATGAGAGACTACATTATCATTCATCAGATTCAACACTCTGTTTGTTACAGTTATGTTGGGGTGGTGCTTCTCAAAGAAATCCTGGCACTCATTCCATTTTGTATAATCACATCACTGCTAACTCCTCCTTGCCTTCCTCTTCCTCAGTGGAATGCTTCTCAACAAGAGTCTTCTGCTGCTCACTCTGAAGTTCAACAAGTTCTTCCATCAACAGCTCCTCCTTTTGGTTCTCAACAAGCTCCTCCATGTCTGCACCATCAGAGACCCATACTCTTGCCCATGCACACAATCTCCTCCACTACCTGTGCCTCAGATGCTTCACAGTCACCTCAGTGACACATTCTGGCCACATCTCCTTCCAGGCTAAGTTTAAGGTCTGGTACATGACATTTTCCTAGGCTTTGTCAATGAGGTTGATGCAGTGGAGGACATTGAAATGTTTCTTCCAGAACTCTGTTTCAGAGTCAAGGATGTTTCTTCAGTGACAGTAAAACACTGGTGAAGAGCACCTGTGTGTTCAGCTTGTTGAAGTTGCAGGTCACTTGCTGATCCATTGGCTGCAGAAGAGATGTCATGTTGTGGGGAGGAACTTGACCTTTATAAAGTTATACTCAGCATCCATATCACCCACCAAGGCTGAGAAGTGTGCTGCGGAATTGTCCATCAGAAGAAGGTACCTTTTAGGCAGTTGGTTGTCAGAAAGATATTTTTTAATAGTGGATGTGAACACCTCATGCAGCCATTCCATAAACAATTGCCTTGGGACCCAAGCTTTCCCATTGGCCTCCACATGACAGTCTGGCCTTGCTCACATTCTGTTCCTTGAATTTATGAGGGGTCTGGGAATGGTACAACAGTAGTGGTGCTTCAGATTGGCAGTTGCGTTCACACACAGCAAAAGGGTCAGTCTGTCCTTGATGGGCTTGTGCTCCGGCAGGGTCTTTTCCTCCTCCGTGACATAGGTTCTGTTCATCATCCTCTCCCAGAAGAGCCCTGTTTCATCATAGTTGAACACTTGTTGAGTGACATATCTTTCTGCTTTCATGAATTCTGTGAATTCTTTTTTTTTGTGGTACCAGGGATCGAACTCAGGACCTTGCGCTTGTGAGGCAGGCGGCAGCACCACTAAGCTAAATCCCCAGCCCTCTGTGAATTCTTTCTTGTAGGGTTCTGCAGCGGCCTTGTCCGAACTGGAAGCCTCACCAGGTCTTATCACACTGTGGATGCCACTTCTCCTGTGGAATTTACCAAACCACCCTCTACTGGCTTTAAATTCATTGTTTGTTTCACTTGTAGAGGGGTTTCTTGTAATAAATCATTGTGCAATTTTCTGGCTTTTTCACAGATCATAGCTTCACTAACACTATCACCTGCCAGCTGTTTCTCATTCACACTAACAAACGTTTTTTTCACCTCTTCCAGCACTTGTGTCTTCTGCTTGATTAGCATCGTGACTCCATTTGCCATATCAGCTCCTATGATGCATCTTTATTCTTAAAAATAAAGATTCTAAAAAATAAAGACTTCGGTATCTAATACTCTGAGACCAGATCAGTCACATGAATACCACACTCATGCTTTTCTACAATTTCCTTCTTCAATTCAGTGGTTATTTTCTTCAAAACCTTCTCACCATTTTTACCCTGCACTTTCTTGTTACCTTCATTACTGCTCTGCACATTCTTGTCACCTTCATTACCACTCTGTGCTTTCTTTTTACCACCATGCTTACTCTGTACTTTCTTTGAAGCCGTGCTGGATGGACTAATACTGTGTAGTACTGTATGAGCTAAAAAGCTTCACAGCAAGCGCGCATACGTCTGTCTGCGCCTGTGATCGCAACTAGAGGAAGCCACGCCCACACGTCAGAGGAAGATGGCTACAGTCATGTCTGTCACTGGCGCGGAGTTCGTGAACGAAGGCAAATTTTTGCTGAACACTTCTGTTCGTGAACCGAATTGTTTGCAAACAGAAGCTTTCGTGAACTGAGGTACTACTGTACTGGGTATTTGGTTATTTCAGCTGGGTGTGTGGGAGGGGGTGCGGGGTGCTACTGTTCTCTCATGGGTGGAGACCACAGATAAGGTTAAACACCCTACAGTGCATTGCCCCTCACCCCCCACAACAGAGAATGACTTGGTCCAAAATGTAAATCACGGTGAAGGTGAGAAATTTTGGGTTACTACCCAGAACTGACAGAGATACCTAACTGGTAATTTTTGAAAGGTGATAGAGAAGATGGAAAGAGAAAAGAGAGAGTAGTGATTAGGAACCAGAGTCTGGGACGAATAGGATCACACTTTAATGATCTAAATCTCAGTTTTCTCATCTTTACAACAAAATTGACAATAGTACTATTCCTTAAGAATAAATATGCTTTACGGTTATTTTTTTTCTGGTACCAGGAATTGAACTCAGGACCTTGCACTTGCTAAGCAGGTGTGGTGCTACTGAGCTGTGTACATCCCTGGCCCAAGAATAAGTATGCTTTGTCGAATGCTGGGCACAGTGCCTGCTATGTACATGGGAAAACGTTCACTATGTGGTATCTATTTTTATTATTAACTATGAGAAAGAAGCAGAGATAAAAAGAGAAAGAGGAAGTGATGCTGCATAAGCCATGCATCTGGGAAATGGAGCTAACATGTAAAAAAACAAATTTTTTTAAAGAACTTTATTGATTGCATTCTTTTCTGTGTTTTAAAAAGACATTTTTATATGACGATAGAATGAAATCTCCAATCACTGTAGACACTTTGGAAAATATGAAAAACGAGTACAAAAAAAAAGGAAACTAAAATTACATATAACCCTGACCTGTGTGTATCAGAGACCATGTCTTCTCTGACAGTCTTGGCATATTTCATGCTAGTCTGTTTCCCATACGTATCCCGGCTATAGCAGCCTTTTCCAGGGCCCTCCACCTCATCCTTCATCCATCTCAGGACTGCACTCCACAGCCAATAAGTTGTACCCTACATAGCCAAACCCACAGCACACTGACAAGTATGTTGGGATCTGCTGGGATCTCACGGGAGTCACCTCAGGACTCTCAAGATCTGTATGAGATGGCACTGTTTTCCACCTCTCTCTCTCTCTCTCTCTTTCCCTCTCCCTCTCCCCCTCCCTCTCCCTCTCCCCCTCCCTCTCCCCTTCTCCCTCTTCTCACCTCCAACCAAAGGAGGATGGTTGATCGGATCCCAAACAATTCAGTTCTGATCTTCAACTTACAAACCTCAGTTGGATCCCACCACCAGCTGTCCATCAGAGTGAGGAGTCCATTCAATTAGTTAAAAACTAGCTCTTCTGGAAGGTGGAGAGATGGTCTCTTATTAAGGAAAAAAGAGCTAATATTTATCAAGCATTGCTATGTGTCTGGCATGGAGACCTCAGCACTTTCCATGTGTACACCCATTTGAATCTTCACAGCAGTCCTGTGAGTGAGGTGTTGTTTTATCTCCATTTTATAGGTGAGCCAACAGAAGCCAAGCAACATGCCCAAAGTTCCATACTGGTAAGTGGCAGTGGAGATTCAGTCTTGGCCCATACTCTTGCCAATTTCACCTTGACATCTCTTCCCTCCAGGGCTACAAGAGTTAGGGCAGATGTGCTTGGCTATTGACCTCTCTGATTTTCCCCTCCCCTTTGTCCCAGAGCCCTGGTTTGTTCAGGAGGCAAAGTGTCCAGACCCTGATAGAAGCCAATCACATCAACCCCATTTGCTTTTGGCAAACATCCCATTTTCCAGGCCCCCTTGCAGCTAGAGGCAGCCATGGAACCTGATTTGGGCCAATGAGATGTAAGACAAAGTGCTTGGGGCTTCTGGGAGAGATGATGAGAGCCTTGGGTACTGCCCCTTACAGTCCTAATCCTGCTGCCACCATGATGGTGGGGATGGCAAAGGACAGTGAGGAAAGAGCTAGAGCCCTGATGACATCCTGGAGACCTACCCTGGGCCTCAGACCACCTGCATCTGGACTTCTTAAATAAATTCAGTGGGTCCTGTGTGCTCACAAGTTCTGCCTCTGAGAATTCAACCAACCATTATGGATGGGAAATATTTGGGGGAGAAATTATATCTATACTGAAAATATGACATTTTTTCTTGTCATTATTTCCTAAACAATACAGTATGATAACTATTTACATTGTGTTAGGTATTGCAGTGAGATGATTTAAAGTATACAGATTGATGTGGGTAGGTTTTATGCAAATACTATGTCATTTTCTATAAGAGGCTTAGGCAGCCACAGGTGTTGGTGTCTCGGAACTGGCTCCATTGGATATTGAGGGCTGACAATAGTAAATGTCCAAATGACTTAAGAGTGACCAATTGTCTTGGTTTGACTGGGGCTATCCCATCTTCAGTACTGTAAGCCCCATGTCCTGGGAAACCCCATAGTCCCAGGTAAACTGGAACACTTGGTCACCTGGAATTAAGATAGAATTAATTGAATGCTCTGTTATTTGTAGCTGATGACATTTTCATCAATGTATGTGTGTGGACAGGTGCATTCATAGTAAGAGTAGGGTCAAAACATACCTGTATATTCCCTGCTCACTGCAAGCATTTACATCATGATAATTTTCCAATGCTATTAAATAATATTGTTCAAAAAAACATTTAAATAGTTCATGCCGAGTGCTTTAGAAGCTTGGCTAGACTTTTGAATAAGCCACATTAGTCTAAATCTTTGCATGGTTATTGCTGAACCCTGGAAATCAAACTCCACTGTTGCCCTCTGGCTGCAGGAGGTAGGGGAGAGAATGCAGGGAGACAAGCAAAGTAATCTGTGTCACTCTTCATTTTGGCCTTTCATGCTGGGGCAATGGTGGAAAATTGGTCATTTTAGCAGCTTTGGGCAAGAAGAGGTGATCAGGCCCTGTCAGAATAATAGAGCTGCTGCTTTACAAAATTTCTTTGAAAATGACGTGGTCCAGAGGTGCTGGCAGTTAGAGCTAGCAGCAGCCTAATGGAAATCCAACAGAGACCATGATGTGGAGGCAGAAGCTGATTACTGGAGGAAGCAGTTGACTTTTAAAAATAGTATTTATTTGGCTCCTTTTTTGGGAAGGCTGTGGACTCCTTGGCAGGGTGAGAACAGGAAGTAACACCTGCCCTTGCATCTGGAACACAGATCAGGGATTCAGAGCTCACATCAAGTCTAAGCCTTACCACAGACTTCCTTTGTGACCATGGGCAAGTCATTCTTTGTTTCCTCGTGCATAAAATGAGGATTTTCATTGGCCCTTAGAGCCTCATTCTACACAGAGATGACATAAACTGCTTTCCATTCTGCCAGATTTAAGGCCAGTTCTTAGTTCTGTCATTTACTAGCTGTAAGTTCCTTCACCACTGCTGGCCTCAGTGTTCTCAAGTAGAGAAGGAATAATATCTTCATCTTGAGGCTGTGTGAGAATAAACAGACAGCCCACGGATTGGCATGCAGAGAGCAGGTGCATAAGAGAGGCTATGTCTGTCCACCCCTCTGCCCTGGGTGGGAGGGAGTGGCTAGGCTGAGTCACCCCTGTTTTATCCTGGCCTGTGTTCCTACGTCAAAGGATGTGTATCACTTTCTGTGCTGAATCAGATGGTGCCGAGTAGATGAACGTGTTTACTTGTTCAGCTTTCTCTGGATGCACGGGGTTAAATGCTACCCCCAGGGAGCCCCTGGGCTCAGCCATTTCTCAGCATCATGCTGGACACCAAGGGACCAGAGAGCTGTCCGCCAATGGTCACATGCAGGAGATGGTCAGCACTGGGATGCATGCTTGAAGGCCACACTGCCTGTTCTTTCTCAGTGGTTCATTTAATGATCTATGTGTCAATCTCCATCCATGTCACCCTGGACTCTCCCTTGCTTGTAACCTGACCCTCATTCCTAGAGATGACACTCCATTCCCAAGAGAATACTCTCTGTACAGCACTGCTTTCTCTCCTTCAAGAGAATTCTAGACTGTCTTAGTTCTTAGTCCCCCACCCTCTATCCCCACACTGGGGATAAAACCCAGGGCCTTGGACATGCTAGGCAAGCACTCTACCAGTAAGCTACACCCCCTGCTTTTTCTATTTTATAGAATTATAGAATTAAATCTTTAGAAAACCAATTAAGATCTTTAAATTTTAATTTTGTCCATTGACAAATGAAACAGTTGTGTCTACTCCTTCCTGGGCTGAGTGGCTTTCACACTGCAATGGCAGAAGCAGGTTACTGTGACAGAACGTATGGCCCGCAAAGCCTGAGAACTCACTAGGGGAGAATGCTGGTGGCAGTGATCTTCAGAAAGGACCATGTCAGGAGCAAGACAAGGGTGTCCACTTACACTCCTGCTCAGTATAGTACTTGAAACTTCAACCAGAGCAATCAGGGAAGAGAAAGAGATAAAAGGGATATATATGGAAAAAGTCAAACTATCTTCATTTGCAGATGGCATGATTCTTTACATAGAAGACCCCAAAAACTCCAACAAAAGACTCTTAGAACTAATTTAAAAATTCAGCAAAGTAGCGGGATATAAAATAAATACAAAAACCTATAACGTTCCGGTACACCAACAATGAGCAATGAGAAAGAAATGAGCTAAACAATAGCTCCAGAAAAATTAAATACTTAGGAATTAACCTAACCAAGAAAGTGACAGATGTCTATAACAAAAAAAACTATAGTATTATGAAAAAAGAGACCAAAGAGGACATTAGAAAAATAGGAAGACTGTCCCTGTTTCCAGATAGATGAACCAATATTGTCAAAATGACCGTATTACCAAAACTGATAGATAAATTTAATGCAGTGCCAATCAAAATACCAACAGCATTCTTTTCAGAACTAGGAAAAACACTCTTAAAATTTATTTGGAGGGCTGAGGATTTAGCTCAGTGGTTCTGGTGCCTGCCTCGCAAGTGCAAGTTTCCAAGTTCCTTCCCAGGTACTAAAAAAAAAAAAATTATTTGGAAATAAATTCCAAAGAAGAAACTCAGAGTAGCAAAAGCAATCCTGGACAACAAGAGCAAAGCAGGAGGCATCACATTCTTGGATTTCAAGTTATATTATAAAGCTATAGGGCTAAAAACCACATGGTATTGGCACAAACACAGACATGCAGATCAATGGAACAGAATAGAGAGTACAAAAACTATCTCAGGCACATTCAGGTATCTCATCTTTGACAAAAAGGCCAAAAACATGCTGGAGAAAAGATAAGCTCTTTAAAAAATGGTGCTGATAAAGCTGGCTACACCCATACAAAAGAAGGATGCTAGACCCATATCTCTCATTGTGTACTAAAATAAAATCAAAATTGATCAAAGACTTAGATATTAAGGTAGAAACTCAATCTGCTGAAAGATAAAATAGATAAAATCCTTGAAGACATAGGCATAGGCAAGGACTTTCTGAACAGAACCCCAATTGCAGAAGAAAGAATACCAAGAATCAACAAATGGGATCATATCAAATTAAAACATTTTCTGCACAGTAAAGGAAACAATCAGCAGGGTGAAGAGACAAAGACCCAATCAGAAACAGGCAATTGAAATGAAGAGACACTTCTCAGAAGAAGAAGAAAAATGGCCAATAAAATTTTTAAATGTTCAGCATTGGGCCAGGGTTTTAGGTCAGTGGCTCCACCGCCTGCCTTGCAAGCACAAGGTCCTGAGTTCGATCCCTGGTACCAAAATAAAATGTTCAGCATCTTTGGCCATTAAAGACATGCAAATCATAACAACACTGAAATTCTATCTTACTCCAGAAAGGATGGCTGTCATCAAGAACTCAAGTGTTGGAGAGGTTGTGGGGGGAAAGGAGCACTTCTGCATTGTTGGTGGGAATGTCAACTAATAGAACCACTGTGGAAATCAGTGTGGAGATTCCTCAAAAAACTAAAAAACCCCAAAACCAAAAACCCCACTAAAACTAGAAATCCCATTCAACCCAACTATACACCTTTTTGTTATCTCCCCAAAAGAACTAAAGACTAAATCATATTACAGTGATAAATCATAAATGTGTTTATTAGCTTAATCTTAGAAATAGCCTATATGTCTGTTAGCAGATGAATTGATAAAGAAAATGTGGTATATATACACAGTATAGTAGTATTCAACCATAAGGGAGCATAAATCTGAGTCATTTGTAGGAAAATGGACATATCTTGAGACCATAATTCTAGGTGAAATAAATCAGACACAGAGGTTAAATATCAAACAGTTTCTCTTATATGAGAAACCCAAAGCATAAAGAACAAAATGAAAGATAGATGATAAGAAAAGCGAGGTAGACCTTATGCAGATGGGGAGGGGATGAATGCATAGACAGGGGAGGGGAAGTAAAAAAGATGAAGATGTAATATGTATTGCACCAACTCCTCCTGATGAATGTGTTCATTATGTGATTTAAAAATGTAATAAAAAAGAACCATGGAAAATACTAAGATACTTGCCAAGTGAACTTAACTTTAACTTAACTTTACATGAGTGAAGAAACCCTTGCCTAGATGGGGAATACTCTTCACAGATGCACTGACCCTTCCAGAAAACAGATTCTGAGAGCCTTCTGTGTGCGAGGCTTCTAGACTCGACTTTCACTTCAAGGAGACACCAAGAACCAGGCCAGGCTCAGTCAGCCAGGCTCTCACCCATCCTGCTGTGCTGCCCGAGGGACCAGGGACCGACTCCTCTCTGGGGAACTGGGCTGAGCCCATGCAGGTGAGGTGGGGCCACGATTTCTGGCAGGTGCCCGAGATCCAATGTCACAGTTTCTGTGATAATATTTGTCCCTCCACATGTCTTTTGCTCCACTAAGCTTTGTGATTTCATTTCTTATTTTCCAACCTCGCTCCCAGACCCTTACCAAGATATTGCCTAGGCTGAGACACTTAAATCTTTCCCTTGGGTGGCAAAGCAAGCCATGCAAAGAGACCCCAGCTGGGGAATCCCTACCCCAGCCTGAAGGCCCTTGGCTGAGCTGGCCCAGCAACAATCAAAGGTGGAATGAAGTCTAAGCTCCAAAATGTGGGGGATGTAGAGAGAGAAGGGAAGGGTTACCAATACAAATATCCAGTAATCAGGAACTGGTTACCCTTGTCGGTTTGCACCTATACAAGGGAGAATTCAAGTCACTAAAAAGCTATTACTAGGGCCGGGGATTTAGCTCAGTGGTTCCGCCACCTGCCTTGCAAGCACAAAGACCGGAATTCCATCCCAGGCACCCAAAAACAAACAAACAAAAAGCTATTACTAGCCAGGCCACAAGGGGTCCCTAGAGAAAATATAGCTGGATTACAATGGATAAAGGGGATAGTCACCAGATTTAGCAAATGAAAAGACAGAGCTCACAGTTATATTTGTATTTCAGATACACAACAAGTTTTAGTATAAGTCTGTCTCAAATATTGGGAATGACCTTTTAGTAAAAAGGTCATTCAGGCCGGGTGTGGTGACTAATGCCTGTAATCCTAGAACTCAGGAGACTGAGGCAAGAGGATCACTGTGAGTTTGAGTCCAGCTGAGCTACATTCAAGACCAGCCTGAACTACATAGCGAGAGCTTGTTTAAAAAAAAAAAGTTCATCATCTGAGATTCAGATTAATTCCATTTTCACTGGATGTCTTGAGTTTTATCTAATAATCCTTTAAGAAGAGTTCTACAGTTTAAATGTCCCCTCCAAAACTCACTTTGAAATTTAATTGTAATTAAAATTTAATTTAATTGTAACAGTGCTCAGAGGCAAGACCTTTAAGAGGTGTTTGCATCATGAGGGCTGCGCCTGCAGAGTGAATTAAGGCAGTGATCCTGAGCGCGGCCTCCAATGAGAGCACAAGTCCATGCTGGTGTTTGCGCTATGTCGTACATACTCCCTGCCCTCCCTGTGGCAGGACAGAGCCCTGAGGACCTCAGCAGCTGGCCATCCATGCTTGCTCTGGGACTTCCCAGCCTCCAGAACGGTGAGAGATGAGTGCCTCTCTCGCTCTCTCTCAGTAGTGGGAGGTTGAAGTTGAACCCAAGGCCTTTACACTGAGCTACATCCCCAGCCCCTCCCTCTCTCCCTCTCCCCCATCTCTTCCTCTTTTCCTTCCTTCTTTCTTTGTACCCAGGATCGAACTCAGGACCTTGCACCTGCAAGGCAGGCTGCAGCACCACTGAGCTAAATCCCCAGCGGGGCCCCCATCTCTTTTTTTAAAAGCGTGGTTTCTCTAAGTCACTCAGGCGCCATGCCTGTCTCAGCCTTCCAGAGTTCTGGAATTACAGGTGTGTGCCACCACACCTGGCTGAGAGAGGAATATCTTTACTTAAATTTCCCAGTCTGTGGTATCCTGATGTAGCGGTGGGAAGTGCACAAAGACAAGGAGGGCAATTAGGCTTTCAACATCAGCCCATTTTCTAAGCAGTCTGTTTGCCCAGGGGGCCTGTGCTCTGTTGGAGGAGGAAGGAACCTTTGGAAGGCTGAGTAGTTAGGACAATAGTGGGATCCCCGCACCTCATTTCTTCCTGTTCCTGAAGAGCACTCTGTGGATAGATTTCCTTTTACATGAGTTAGAGAGAGAGAGTAGTGAAAGGCTTCAAGGGCACTAACAGCGTCCAGTGGACTGAAGGGGGTTGAAAGCCAAGGAGGCCTTGAAAGGTACACCAACACCCTGAGACATTTAAGCCTTTCAGTCTGCCGCCTCTACTCAAGGGTTGATTTACACATTTATTTCTGGTATTGGTGACTGAACCCGGGGCTTTTGCACTGAGCCCAGCTCTTAAAGTTTTTATTGAGACAAGGTCTCATCAAGCTGCTAAGCTGCCCGGTACTCTGGAAGGCCAAGACAGGAGGATTGAAAATTCGAGCCCAACCTGGGTAATTTAGAGATGTAGTGAGACTCTGTCTTAAAATAAAAAACAGCTGGGAATGTAGCTCATTGCAAAGGCCCTGGGTTCAATATTCAGTACTGGAAAAAGAGGGGGGAGGGTTATCGATATGAGAGAATAGGTCATATAAAAATAGGAAATATCTAATTTTGCAAAGTACATATATACAGAAAGAATCCGCTCAAAATGTTACAATGATTATTTTGAAGGAGCATTCATTTCCTTTATTTGCTTCTCAGTATTTTTGATTTTCATTTTTACAATGAATGTATTATTTGATCTCTTCTTCCCTGCTGGGGATTAAACCTAGGGCCTCGTGCATTCTAAGCACATGCTCTGACACTGAGCTACCCCAGCTCTTATCTGGATAATTTTCAAAGTTTGTGGAGTTTGGGAGTTTTTTGGTCTTGTTTTTTAATTGTTTGGGCCACTTCTTTTCTTGGAGACTAACATGGCCAGGCTTGGGTCACTGTAGCCTCAGCCTGGAGCCCGAGAGCCCAGGGTCTGGCACAGCAGCCCATTTGCATGCCAGTGTGACCCCAGACGCACACCTCCAAGCCTTTCCCCAGATCCTTCCCCAAGTCAGAACACCCTTTATCTCAAACTGAGCCCTGTGCAGCCTTGAAGACAGCCCAGCATCTCCTTCTGAGCATTCCCAGCACTCCAGCCTGCAGGGTTCTCTTCCTTCGCCCGGCCACAGCCCCTCCATCCCCTTTGCCACTCTGCTGATAGCCACTGTGGCACTCGTGATTCTCCCAAATAGACTGTGCCCCCTTTGAAGGGCTTTGCCTTCTTCTCTACACTTCCAGCCTGGCATGTCGCAGTAAATCTGTATGGAGGCAGGCAGGCTGGCCAGGAGGCCTGGAGAAGTACACAGTCCTGGAATTCACGAAGCAAGGCCAGGAGACTGCAAGTGCAGGTGGAAAATTTTCAAATCCCATGACAGAGACTCCACTCGGGCAATAGCGTCTATCAAAGCCGGTGAGTCACCCGTGGAGAAATCCAGTTAAATACCCATAATTCAAGTGATACTGCTTGCCATTCTGTTGTCAATACTGTTTCTATTCTGGGCAAATTTGGGCCTCTTGTGCTTTCCATTCACTATCAACCTGCCGAAACTTCCTGCTGGGGCTGTCTCCTCTCCCAAATCTTCATCCCTCCTCTCCTGCTCCCCTCCTCTCCTGCTGACACCAGCAAAAGCTAACATTCAGTTGACAATTTCCTGCCAATCTAGATCTGGTCCCAGCATTATCTCCTGGAGTCCTCACAGGGCAGCTGTTCTTCTCTACTTTATAGGGGTCTCAGAGAGGTTAAGTAAATCACCCAAGGTCACACAGCTGGCAAGACTGAACAGAATCTGACTCCAGAGCCACAACAGTTGCCACCACAACAGCATGCCTGCACGTGCCACCCAGATATACCAAGCTGTCCCTCTCCGCCCCAGTACCTCCTAACTCTGCCCTATGCTAGCAGTCAGCAGCCTTTTAAAACACTCTCACCCAGGGGCAGTTCCAAGGGGTGGGACTCCTTGGTGGGGGTAACCATTCTATATTTCCATTAGTCCTCAAAACTGCCTCAGTGTATTTCAAATGTTTTTGAAATAGGTAGTAGATACTTCTCCCAATTTTGTGTAAAGTATAATTTTAAAACTTGGTAGAAAACCATGCTATTTTTATTTGTTTTTGGTACTGTGGATCGAGCTTGGGTCCTTGCGCTCGTGCAGCAGGTGGTGAAACCACTGAGCTAAATCCCCAGCCCTCATGCTATTTTTATTGATACGAGCACACAAATCTGTTAAAACTGTGGGTCCGTTAGTACAAATACAACTTTAAGATAAATCCCTTATCCTTCCATGTGACCAGAGTGCTAAACCCAAGCCTCTTTTATAGAAATTCTCGAGCTGTGACTTGTTTCAACTAGCATCTAAGGAATGAAGGAAAATAATCTCAGCGATACACTCTGCAGGCCCTGGGGAGGCGCCTCTCCCTTTTCCCCACCTGCTTCTGCTTAGCCCATGGAGGGGGCCATGCTGACCAGTCTCAGCTGAGCCGTGCTCCTGCCAAAGCACACACCCTTCTCTGAAGCCCTCAGCTGGTCCCGATCACCACCCTCATTTCCTGTCCACTGCAACAGCAGACACAGATATGTTTTTGATGAGAATGAATGTTTAAGCCAACTCCACGCTTATGCAGAACTAGTAAAGTCATGGCTTTTGTTTGGAAGTAGGATCCTGGGGCTTGTAGATCTACAGAGGAACAACAAGCACCCACTCCTGGATGCTCCAAAGCAAGGCTATATAAGGCAGTCACGTGCACAGGGGCATGTGCCCAACTGCTGGGAGTCAGGGAGGGAGGTGTTTGCCCTGGTTTGTATCCTTTGTCAATTACTGTTGTGTAAATATTCCCCACTATTGCAGATTTCCAGCTACAGTGGACCCTTGACTTAACTTGATCGGTTCCCGAGGGCTGGTTGTAATTAAGTCAATACAGCTGAGATCTGGATGTTTACCTGGGTACACACTATAGATAACAAGAGGCAGATGAATCTTCATTAACCTAACTAACCCAAGTTGCTTGTATGTCAGGCCGGTTGTTCTTTGAGGGTCTACTGTACTTAGAGTTTAACCACTAGCTCACGAGATTCCTGAAAACTTAACATCACTATCTGGAGTCAACAAGTGAGCAAATTTGGGGTTGCATTTTCAATATGCTTTAAATATTTGTTCAACAATTATTTAGAACAGAAGCCGAACACCGTGATGTGGGGGGTATTGCTAATAGCAGTGACGATGATGATTTCAGCTACTGCTTGTTCTTTTTTTCATTAAGTTTATTGGTACATTTTAGGTATAAAATACAGTTACATTGATCGTTGGGATCTTGTACTTTAGATGATCTTATTTTTTCCCCATTTCCCTGCCCTCCCTTCACCCCGCTTGTTCTGAATTTGTAGACAGTACTTTATCCAGATCACCTCAGTAATCCTATAACAACCCTTCAAGGCAGGTACTGCGTGCTCATCTGTCTTACAGGTGAAGAGCCTGCAGCTCAGAGGGGTTAAGTGGCTCAAGCACAATGATACAGTTAAAGGTGGAAGCAGGATGCTAACCTGAATAGTCTGACTCCAATGCCCGCAAGAAGGCAGTGAGCAATCTGTTGTTCCAAGCAATTCAGCTCTGATACCAATTCAACATAACCCTTCTCAAAAAAACAAAAATCTGCAGATGGTAGGACTCACTTTACTTAGAAGGCTATTTAGGGACCATCTATTGTTATTCACACGTGGTCTTCACAGGAAGGCGGAGGGTGTCTCCCCGCTCTTATGGACAAAAATTGGAATTTTCCATTACTCATCATCCAAACCTTAACTTTGGGGAGATGGTTTGTGGTGTCAGTTGTTATTAGAAAAATTAAACAGGGGAGCAGCTCCCTACTCCCCAGTCTCAGTCAACCCAGCATAGATATGAAAGGATGGTGGGTTAGATTTGTGTTGTCTACCTATGGTGAGAGTGGCATCCTGGCCAGATTGGTCTTGTCAGCCTCTGGGACCCTTCTGATCCCTAGCCATTTTCCAAGCTTGTCCCTTCGGACTCCTTTTGTCCCCACATACTTGTAACCTGCTACTAAACCCCATATTTTACTTGAGTCAGGCGGAGTTGTTTTCTGTTTCTTTCAGCCAAGAGCCTTAATGAAAACAAGCTTCTCTCCCAAGTGGCTCATCATAGTGTCAACCACACCAAGTCTTCTGAAAGTTTTCTCCCTCTTACCTTAGCAAGTCTCTAATACCGTCTATGGATTGGTATCTGGCTAGCTTATTTTTCAATTTAGTTCTGAACAGTAAGAGGGTGTCAGAATGTATTCATAAGATTTGGGCTTGTGCTGGATGCTTTCGGGGGCAGTTTAAAGGAAGAAAGCTTTGTTCTGCATTGGATGTTGTCAGAAAGTCAAAGACTTCTGCGAGGCGACTTAATTATTCTCTCCTATAAAGTGAGTAGAATAGGCTGAGGCTGAGAGTATGATTGATAAAGAAGTGGCAGCCACTCATAGGGGCCAGATATGCCATTGCTGTGGTTCAGATATGGTTTGTTTCCTAGAAGTCCATCTGCTGGAAGCGTGGTCCCCACTGTAATGGTACTGAAACAGTGGGACTCTTAAGAGATTGAGCCTAGTGGGAGTTGGCTGGGTCATAACTGCCCTAGTGAAGGGAGTAATGCTGGTCTCAGGGAGTGGGCTGGGTCTTACAGGAGTGGATTATTTCTGCAAGGATAGGTTATTGTCAAAGAACAAGACTGGCCCTTCCCAGTCTCTTCTTCTCTCACTATGTGCTCTCTCTCTTTCTCTTCACACGTCTCCACCATATGAGGCATCCGCCATGTTGTGACAGATGCTGGCACCATGCTGTTTGGACTTGCAAGCCATTAGAATCATGAGTCAAACATACATATATATATATTAAATTCAGTGCCAGGTATTTTGTTATGCTCAAAACAGATGAAGACAAGGATGTTTGGTGATTTCTGCAGTTTGGACAGTATTCATGTCTTTACCTGCTATTAGAATGCATTTGGAATAGTCTCGTTTTTGTCTTGATCTACCACAATGGCCTTGTATGATATTGCCAATCTGCAAAATTATTTGTGTCCAACAGGATAATATCTTGGCCAAGCTGTGAGTGCCAAGCTGGCTGCAGGCTGCCAGAGGCAGCTTTTCTCTTTCTCACAGTGTCAGAAGTAATTTCTATACTTCCTATCTGTCTCTTCATAAGTAATTATGAAATCCGTGACCAGAGGGATCTGTCTGTTTTTGTCCTCCCTGCAGGACCCAGCACGCTGTCTTACCTATGAAAAGTCCTCTGTGAATGCTCAGTGAACTAAATTATGGGCACAAAGAACTCTCTGAGACCTGGCATTATTACCACCATACTGAATTATTCTGTATTTTTAAATTCTAAAAACAAGCCTTATATAACTATAGAATGAACACTAGTCAAAAATTTATTTAACTCATTAATAAGGGAACCAGTAAGATGGTAAAGCCCATTCTAAGAACCTTTAAGGAACCAGATTATGGGGATATTTTATAAGAATCTTAGAGTCCACCTGCTAGGTTGCACGCAAAGCTGGTTAACATCCTACAGACAATAACACTATATCTAAAGGTCTGCTACTGGGCAGAAATCTCCAAGTGCAATTGTAGCAAAACAGTATATAACAAAGTTAGATACATGTGCACTCTTCCAGATAATGAAATAATCATTGGGCACGTCTCTGAGCAGTGTCTTACGACAACTCAGAAAGGACATTTTCCCCATTCTCTTTCCTTATTTCCAATTTTTAGTTAATTTTTATTTTAAAAACATAATAATGGACTTTGGCTTTTTAGGAACACATTCAACTGGGATTTTTCCAGTGCCCACTTCATATCCCGCAGCAGCAGTATCCTAGCTAATATTTATTGAGCGGTTTTTACATAATTAGGTATGTAAGAATTTTTTAATGTATTTTATCTACTTACACAGATGGCATCTCTATGAGATAATTCATTCTGAGGAAAACAGGTGTGTATCCTAAAATATATATTTAGTCTTTGCCTCATATGCTTGGCACAGGGTTCCTATAACCCCTGAATTTTCTGAGTGATCCCTAAAATCTGCTTTTAACCATGCCTGAGATTATGTTAGTAAGGTGGTTGACAGTGGGGGCTTGGTCTTCAGGTGCGGATTATGCTAATGAGGTAGCTTTAGGGTAGAACTGGTCCCCTGAAGGGCCAAACCAGGGGTCAGAGTGGGAATGTTCAGCACCACTCCCCCACCTCTGGGGAGAAGGTACAGACTGCGTTGTAAAACCTTTCTGAGGATGAGCTTCAGGGCACGTCAGGCTGGGTGTCACACTGAGGCGCTGGGAAGGCCATACACCCAGAGAGGCCAAGAAGACTGCGTAGCACCTCAGCCCATTCATTGTGCCAAGTGTCTCTCCATTTGGCTGTTCCTGAGTTACATCCTTCAAAACAAACTAGGAAACATGGGTAAAGTCCTTTCTGGAGTTCACAGTCATTCTGGTACAATATCAGCTCCGAGAGATGGCATTATGGGACCTCCAAATCTGGAGTCAGTCAGCCAGAAATCAGGGCAACCTGGAACCTATACCTAGCATCTAAAGTAGGGGGAGTCTGGCGAGACAGAACCCTTTCACTTGTGGGAAGTGGCACTGCAGGTACAGTGTCAGAATTAAATTGTTGGACACCTAGTTGGTGCCAAAAATCAGAGAATTAATTTGGCACCGGGCATGTATTTGGTTGGTGTCAGAAAGACCAACACAAACACACGTGTTTGGTGTCAGAAGTGGTATTAGAAGCCACCACACCAACACCTGACAGAGAAGCTAAGTAATTTGCCGATGGTTGCACAACTGGTAACGTCCCGCTGGGACAGACTGACAAAGGTGAGGCCTTGAGCTTGCTGCCGGGCTGTGCCATGGCCTCACAGGAACCAGAGGAGCAGCCTGTGAGGCCCTTTCAGGTAAGGGGGAGAGCAGGGCCCAGCTAAGTCAGTGTATGGGTCATTCGCATGTCACCACAGCAGTGCTCGCTGGGTCTTCTGCCCTCTCTACTATTAGTTAAGTCTTCTTCTCCATGTTGATTCACTTTTCTATAGCACCATAAGTTTTTTTTTAAAAAAACCAATATTTTTTCCTAAAAAGACTGGAAAACGAATTTTTTTCAGTACTGGGGACTGAACTCAGGGCCTTTGTACTGAGCTACATCTCCAGCCCACCTCATCCCCATTTTTCCTTTATCTGGAATTTCCAGAGCTCATTTTGCTCTGTGTGCTTTTAAAAAAAATTTAGTTTATTGTGCACGTGTGTAGCGCATAGCATTAACATTCCTTGTGGTGAATTGGTACATGTATGTCATACATCTGAATTCTATTTAAAAATCCTCTTTCCTTTCCTTCCC
Source organism: Heterocephalus glaber (assembly GCF_053883595.1). NCBI lineage: Eukaryota > Metazoa > Chordata > Mammalia > Rodentia > Bathyergidae > Heterocephalus > Heterocephalus glaber. Next base: position 14,663,315 of record NW_028258175.1, read on the forward strand.
GCCTCCCTTCACTCATCTCTGGACCCTGCCTTCTCTTTTCTCCCCACGTCTGCAGTACATAATGTATACAGGCCTTGTGTGGAGTTGGTACATGTACATTACACATCCCAGTTATTTTTTTTTTTGGTACCGGGGATCAAACTCGGGACCTTGTGCTTGCAAGGCAGGTGCTGGAACCACTCCGCTAAATCCCCGGCCTCCAGTTACTTTTGTTAGTCCCACCTCCCTTCTCCCCCTTCCCCTCTCTCCATCTTATAGCCCTTTAAAAGAAAAAACAATTTTTTTTTGAGAAAGGGTCTCACTAAGTTGCTAAGCTATACAGTTTGGGCTTGAATTTGTGATCCTCCTGTCTCAGTCTCTCAGAGTGCTGGGGTTACATGCATGCACCACCATGAAAACTAATTCTTAATTCCTAAATACTATCTGAAATCATCCCAGAGTATACCTCATTGTGAGATAAACTGGACCAACAGATTGCAGTCACATAGCCAAGATCTTGACCCAGGTTCCTGTCTCCAAGTCCTGTGGTCTGTCAGCTACAACACCAATCCCTTGACCACAGAGTGTTTCTGATCAGCTCTGTCAGGGCACCAAGATATGAGGGAACTAGACATGTCTCACTTTGTGACCAGAGGGAAAAGCAGAGTGACAGAGGCAGACAACAGATGGCCAGAGGGCTGGCTTTGCCAGGCAATTACTGATCCTGGGCAAGGCTCCCCGATTTTAATCACCAGGCCCAGCCTGGACTGAAAGCAGCCTAGCTCTGATTGTTCTGGGAGCACACAAAGTTTTCCTCCAAGTAGCTGAAGGTCAGTTCTAATGAGACTTAAGAAGCAGTGTGAGTACTTCAAGACATGGCATAGTAATGAGTAATCGCAATCTTCAAGGGGAAAGGAAGGCACAGAGCTCTGTGCTGAGAGCCTATTAAACGACCGGGCATAGCTCACTGAATTTCTTCTGATCAACCTCACATCAAGCCAAAATGTCAGTTAATGGGAGCATTTTCTAAAGTGTTGCTTTCAAAGTAAATTTATATCTCATTATGTAAGTGGGTGGTTGTTGTCTTGGGTAAAACATTGGCCCCAAAACTCATAGTTTGCAGAAAGACATCCCTACAATTCTCCTGGCTAACCCATGGGAGGTACTTCCAAGGAGCTTGGCTCTAGACTGAGTTCGGCCATGCATTGTTTCATTTCATCTTCACTCCAGCTCTATAAAATGTGAACTGTTACTGGACCAGTTTTACACAAGAGGAATCTGAGGTTTAAAGTTCAGCCAGTCAGTGATAGAGCTGGAATTGAATTTTGGTACCAAATGGCTCCAGAATTCCTCTTTATCATTAGTACATTATAATCCTAAGATTATAGTTCCACAGTTCAGTGAAAAAACTCAGAAATTTCATGTCTGCTGCTCTCAGCTTGTTCATTTGATTTTTTTTTAATATAAAAATGAATGATAGAGGAGACTGTGTGTTGGTTTTTAGAGGTCAGAAGCAAATGGTCAATGGGGAAAATGGGAAAGTAATCGTTGAATGATGTGTTTTGGGCTATAAACTACAAGAAAGCTATAATTGTAATTTTCTTGATAAAGGTTCAGTCAGAGGTATAATCAATGGCATTGGATAATGGATGTGATGGTGAAGGCCACAGATGGCATCAAAATGGTCACAAACCACGGGAGGCCACAGACATCCATTCCATTCTGGCTCTAGTCACGATTCTAAGCCAGGGGAGACAGAGGTGCCTAGACTGTGCCAAGAAATCAAACTAAGAGAGAGGAAAATTGATACTTTCTGTCTGAGGCCAGTTTTCATTAGGAAAAACTGGGGAAGGGTGTAGGGAGGGTTCTTGTATGTCACCCAGGGAAGATGTCAGGGGAAATCCCTGTCCTGTTAAGACTCCTGGTGCCCCAGCCCCAACTTGGACCACTCAGATGCGACTCTGGGGGTGAGATCCAGGCCTCAGCTTTTTCTGTGTGGCTCTCCAGGTGGCTCTGATGTGCAGCCAAGGCTGAGAACCAGAGGTCTGGAGGAACTGCCTGCTGGGTGCTGGAGGGACAGGTTTTGCCACTCTAGCCTCCATCTGCTTCAGTCAAGGGCCCCAGTTTGCATCAGTGGATCCCAAACACAGAAGCAGGAGCACCACAAGTTATGGGGTGAGGGGTGCATGCAAGAATTAGAACTTCCACAGTCAGGGGCAGAGCTGGGGAGGCAAAGGCCTGGCCAGATGGCCGCAGAAGGAGCAGGTGGAAGGGGCTCTGCAAGCTGCTGTCTTGCCTGCCAAGTGACCAGAGGAAGTGGGACCAGTGTTGGTCAGCAGGGACAATGGTCAGGATGACAAGCTAGAAGGGAGGCAGAGGAGAGGGCGGCCAAGCCAGAACCTGTAGGCCCCTCCACGTCTAAGCATGAGGGCTTTCAAGCAGTGAATGCTGCTGCTGCTTTTGTCTTAGTCCATTTTGTGTCACTATGACAGAGCACCCCTGATGGGGTTATTTATAATGAGCAGAAATGTATTGGCTCACAGCTTTGGAGGCTGGAAGATCTGGAGTATGAGGGTGCTGGTATCTGGTGAGGGCCTTCCAGCTGCATCATAACATGGTGGAAGGTCAAAGAGAGGACAAAAGAGAGAGGAAGAAGAGGTAGACCCATTCCCTCAACAAGGAACCCAATCCTGGCCAGGTGCAATGATGCACACCTGTAATCCCAGCACTCTGGGAGGCTGAGGCAGGAGGATTACAAATTCCAGCCCAGTCTGAGCAGTTCAGTGACTTAGCAAGACCCTGTATCAAAATGTTTTTAAAAAGCTGGGAATGTAGCTCAGTGTGAATGCCTCAGGTTGGATCCACAGTAACACACACACACACACACACACACACACACACACACACCCCAATCTATTCCTGTAGGTAGAGCCTTCCTGACCTATTCTGTTACAATGGTAATAAAATTTCAACATGAGCTTTGGAGGGGACATTCAAACCATAGATAGCACCTTCTACCTCCAAAATCTTCCACCCAGTCCTCTTATGGACACTTTAAACTTGGAACCATAAAGGAAGGGGACTCAGGGAAGCAGACTCCTCAGCCCAGCTAAGCTTTTATTTTTGGTACCAGGGATCGAACTCAGGACCTCGAACTTGCGAGGCAGGCACAGTGCCACTGAGCTAAATCCCTGACCCCCAGCTGAGCTTTTAATAGAATAATTGCAGTGCTACCTAAAGGAAACAGAGATCCACTCAGAGCTCTCTTGATAAGATAGTCTAGTAAACATGTAAAAAATGGAAGGAGATGCTGTTAGATGAACAGCCAGGACTGTAGCAGCCCTACCCAGCTGTATCTGGGGGAGGGAATAGTTTTTGTTTGGAATCTTATTAGACAACTGTCTATTGGTGTCATGGCTTCTGAGGGGGTCACACTGCTGTGCATATGGTAGGCAGAGGAAGCCTGGGAAGGAGGAGGATTGAGATAAAGAAGAGTCAGAGAGAAGATGAGACAGCCCATGAGTGGAAAAAGCTGCCTCATGGCACGGGGAGGGGGCAGGGAAGTAAGTAAGTCAGCCAGGAATAGTGTCGATTTCTTGTTCTAGTTACAGCCATACTGACACCATGATACCCTTGTTAAAAACGAAGGACTTTGCAGAGCCGGGGCCCTCTGAGGAGGTGCATTGGGCCAGGTGCCAAAGATTGGCACTGGCATTTGTGTCTGTCTGCTGTGAAGAGCCCCGCCAGACCCCTTTCCATGATCCTTAGTCCTACCTCCTCAAGTGACTTGAGGAAATGGATAGGGCATTGTTTTCCGTATTTTTGTTGTTGCTGTATGTGGAAAGTCTTCTCTTATACTGAGATAGTATTCAGCATGATTCATGGTAGCCTTGATACAGTGGCTCAGGTTTCACATAAAGGAAACAGACTCCCACCCCAGCACAGTGGCATATGCTTGTAATTCCAGCACTTTGGGAGGCTGAGGCAGGAAGATCACAAGTTCAAGTCCTGCCTTGGGCAACTGTCCTAAAATATACCTCCTCTCTTTTCAGTGCCTCCTCTTCAATGAAAATAGCCTGTTATTAAAAACAAGAGCCTAGGTCCACTGTCTGCTCTTACATCTGCATCTATTCACTTTTTTTTTCTGGTACTGGGGATCAAACTCAGGACCTTGCGCTTGCCAGGCAGGCACAGCGCCACTGAGCTACATCCCTGGCCCTGCATCTATTCACTTCTAAACTCAGTGATTTCCTGGAGGAAAGGAAAGGGGCATTTAATGAATGCTTATGTTGTAGCTGGCACTGGGCTAGCACTTAAAACATATGATCTCTCCTAGTCCTCATATCCACCCTGGGACATATTGGCTGCACATTTGACAGATGTGGCAACCAAGGTTCAGAGAGGGTAAGATATTTTGTGGAAAATTTCACAGCCTGTAAATGGCAGAGCTAGAATGTCTAGGTGTTATTCTGAGCAAGTATAGGCCTTTCTTTTTCTTGGGAAGCAACTGTACTAGAGACAGACATCTAACAGCGAAAAAACAGCCATCAGCTCTCCTTTGTCAGGACCTAACCAGGAGTGTCTTGGATGATCAAGTAGAACTTGAACCCCCTGAGGAGTTGAGGGGCCAGGAAAACACCAGACCCATGTAACTGATTGCTCAGTGAGTAGCAGACAATGAAACAACATGAACGAAGTCAGAAGGGACAGTGCTTTAAGAGGGTGGCTGTCTGGGGCCAGCTGAGCATGCGTAGACCCAAGACACCAACGCACGCACGTTTGCTGAGCTGTCTGTAGTTTCATCCCCTCCCATTCCCCATGGGGCACCCTGTCCCAGAAATCCCAAGAGAGAGCTGGCGTCTTATCTGAAGGAAAATGTGAAAAGGAGGCCCAGCCAAGCACTGTCTGATTCAGCTGACCACCAAATGATACAGACAAGCACTTCTCCATCCCTTTGGCCACACAACCGGGCAGAGAGTGGAAAATCCGTGGGCACCAGGCCATTGTATTGTGCGGGTTACTGGCCTCTCTCTCCCTAGTTCTCTGATAAATGCCTTTCTTGGGAGATTTCAAAAATGATGGGAAGCCAGCAAAGATGAAGCAGTGAGGGAGCCCCACAAGGGCACTACCTCCCCCTTCACGCAGCCTCTCAGTGACCGTGTCTGTCTCAGTCACTGTCCCTCCCACATGGTGAGTCCTGCTTTCGACTTAAGCCTTAAATAAACTGCTGTGGTCACTGAACGTGATGCACAGAATAATGGCCCAAAGAGACATCCATGTCTGGATGAACCTGTGAATGTGCCACCTTTCACAGCCAAAGGAATGCTGCAGATGTGATTAAATTAAGGGTCTTGAAATGGAACCGTTATCCTGGATCAACCAGGTGGGCCATGCATGTAAACACAAGTGTCCTTTGGGTGGCAAGTCCAAGGAGGTTGGACACAGAAGAGGAAAGGTGATAGCGACAGTGTTGGGTGAGCGAGATTTGAAGGTACCAGGCTGCTAGCCTCAGAGATGGAGGAAGGAAGGAGCCATGAACCAGAGAAGCAAGGAATGCAGCTCTGGAAGCTGGGAAGAGCGAAGGAAAAGATTCTCCTCAGGACCTCTGCAAGGAGCGTGGTCCTGCTGACACCTTGCTTTTGGTGCAACAAGACTGAATACAAACTTCTGGCCTCCAGAACTGTAGGAGAATGAGTGCATGTACTTTAAAGACCATGTTTGTAGTATTTTGTTATAGCAGCCACAGGAAACTTAGGCATTTAGTAAAGTGTCTACCCTGCAAGGTGCAGTGTTGCTCTGTCCATTCCTAAGGATGGGACCTCTGTCCTCCCTGCTCACCAGAGAACAGCATTGTCCACACCACTGACTCTAGGGGAGCCCTGAAGTGGGTCCGGTCCTGGGAGAACCAAGAAGGTGTGCACTCACCCATCTACTCAATATGTCCTACCCTGAGCACTTGCACTGAGTTTGGCCATGGGCCAGGTGCCGCCAGCACTGGTGGGAGTGAGAACAGCCCGGCTGGGCCTCCTCAAGGTCAGCCTCCAGTAGGGAGAGGATACTGAACACATACTTAGATTTACAGATGGAGGAAAAGGAGCCCAGTAACGGTGATAGGACTAGACACAGAGCAGGAAGGGCAGGGAAAGTCAGCCCCAGAAGTGACTTTGACCTGAGGCCTGCAGAGCGAGGCAGGTAACCAAGGGCCTACGTCTGTTTGGGCTGCTATAACAAAATGCTAGAGACCTGGAGGTTTATAAAGAACAGACTCTTACTTTTTACAGTTCTGGAGACTGGAGACTCGCAAGGTGGAAGCATTGGTAGGGTCAGTGTCTGGTGAGGCCTCCACAGGGTCTAGCTATGTTCTCACATGGCTGAAAGGGTGAAAGAGCTGTTTTATAGGATCCCTAATCTTCCCTCCCTCCCTTTAATGCATTGGAGATTATGAATCTACACATGAATTTTGGAGACAACATAAACATTCAGACCAAAATACCAGGAAAGGTAGAAGGCATGGAGACTTTCGAAGGTGATTAGGCCATACAGCTGTGGCCTCAAGGCGAGGATTAGTCCCTTACAAAAAAAGATCAAGGAAGCACATTTGGCCCTTTTTTGCCCTTCTGCCTTCTGGTCCTGAGAACAGTGTTGGTCCCCTGTGGAGCTCATGCCAACAAGGCAGCATCTGGAAGCAGAGAGCAACTCTTATCAGACAGCCAATCTGCTGGCACCTTGACCTTGGACTTTCCAGCTTCAGAACAGCAAGAAGTCAATTTCTACTTTTTATACATTAGCCAGTCTGAGGTATCCTGTTGTAGTAACTGGAATAGACTAAGTTGGTGCTAAACTGGGAGCCATACTCTATATGCCCATTGAGGCACCTCCCCAGTAGGGGGAGGTGGGAGGTTCCTCTGGAGACCCAGGACAGAGATGGGAATGTGGGTTTGGCTGGTGGCCATGGCGACAGAGAAGCATGGACAACTGGAAACTATTTTAGGAGGGGAAACGGACGCAATTTGGGATGGACTTACTATGCAAGGTGCAGGTGAGGAAGGGCCCATTATGACATTGACATTGGAATTGCTAGTTTCCATAGATAGACAGATGGCAGTGCTGGGCCATTTGGTTGGCTAAGGTTGGCAGGGATTGTGGGTTGGGGAGGATCGTGGCTCTGGATTGGACACTGAGTTCAGTGAATCCTGGAGATACTAGACATTGTACATTCTTCTGGCTTCTCTGTATTTTCCCTTTAGAAACGTGTGTCTCCAAAGAGACAAATACTACATCACTCCACTTTTATGTGGTACTTAAAGTCATCAGAATCACAGAAGCAGACAGTAGAATGGTGGTTGCCAGAGGCTAGGGGGAGGGACGAATTGGAACTTACGGTTTAATGAGTGCAGAGTTTCAGTTTTGCAAGGTTTAAGAATGGATGACGGTGGTTAGGGCTTCACATTATGACCATATCTGATACCGATGAACATCATTTAAAAATGGCTAAGATAGTGAAGTTTACATTATGTTCATTTTACCACAATATGAAAAATAGGGAAACTATCTGAATGTGTCTGTGGGTTATATTCAAAAGCATGCATAAAACATACATATACAGTTTATTGGAAGTAAGCAGTTACATTCCCATCACCCTGCATCAGAGGCTCTCGTCTGCCCTGTTCCTTCCTTCCCTCAGAGGTGAGCACTATTATAAATTTGCATTTTTATTTTTATAGCTCACCATCCATACATGAATGCCTACATGATTATATGTTTTAATTTTACATATTTTGATCGATCATTCTATAAGTCTTCTGCTCAACTGTTGATTGTATCTTGGTTTGGAGATGCATCTGTGTTAATGCCTGTTGCTCATTCATTTCTACTGCTGTATACTATTCTGTGATATAACTAGACCATAACTGATTGATCCTTTCTACTGCTAATCATTTCTAGTTCTTTTGTTTTTGCTATTGTACATGAAGCCATTATGAACACTCCAGAACATGCCATCCGATGATCATGTGTGAGCATTTCTCAAGGGCAGTGTTTTCCTAGAGTACTTTCTACAGTAACAGACATGTCCTATAAAAACATGTGCTTCCCAATAAAAAACCACTAGCCGGGCCGGGAATTTAGCTCAGTGGTTTTGCCGCCTGCTGTGCAAGCACAAGCACCCAAGTTCAATCCCTGGGAACCAAAAAACAAAAACAAAAACAAAACTCCACGAGCCATGATATACTAATGAGCACTGGAAATATGACAAGGGTACTGAGGGACTGCACTGTAAGATTTTATCAGAACTTAATTGAAATTGAGGTAGCCCTTTGAGGCCAGTGGCTAAGTGGTTATGCAGCTCAGCTACAGGTGTCCCCTTAGAATGGGACTGTGGGTTGTAAACAGGCCCATCTTTACCAGTACTGTGCTGTGGTCTGGAAGTGGTCTGAGTGTCCCCCACAGCTTCACGTGTTGACAATGAGTACCCGCTGGAAGGCATTAAGAGCATGGAAATGCAATCTGGCCACAGGGCCTTTGGAAAGTGATTAGGGATAGATTTAGGTTGTTAATGTGGGGCCTCCAAAATTGAATATTGGAGGCTTCATAAGACTAGGGAGACCAGAAGGACACATGTGCTCTCTGTCTCCTGCCATGCAATGCTCTGCACCACCTTGGGTCTACCAGCATGAAGGCTGTAGCGAGTCTGGGCCCTCATCCTTGGGCCAGAATCATGACCCAAAAGAAACGTCTTTTATTCATAAGTCCCCAGCCTAAGGTATTTTGTGATAGTAACAACAAAAAAAGACTAATACATAATGGCAAACTGTTTTATCTAGGTGGAAATTCCTGAGAATAAACAGGGCTTTTTAAGGATTTTTCAGAGAAACAGAACCAATAGGATTCTTATACATGATAAAGAGATTTATTATAAGGAATCAGTTCATCAGATTATGAAAGCTGATGAATCCCAAGATCTAAGTCAGACCCCAAAGAGTCAGTGGTGTAAGTCCCAATGCAGAGGTTGCAGACTCGAGCCCCAAGATGAGCCAATGTTTTGGTTTGAGTCCAAAGGCTACAAATGATCCGTATCTCAGCTCAAGTAGTCAGGCAGGTGGAGTTCCCTGTCACTCAGCCCTTTTGTTCTAGTCTGGCCTTCAACTGATTGGACTTGGCCCTCCCAGGGAGACCAAGCTGCTCTCCTTAGTCTACCATTCAAACATTCATCTCATCTAGAAAGATCCTTGAAGACACACCCAGGATCACGTCTGACCAAATGTCTATGCGACCTGCAGCCCAGTCCAGTTGACACACAGAGTGTCACGTATGATGATCTCCCACCCAACTCCTCAGAGTCGGGAGGTTCATGGGAGATCAACTACGTGAAAGTCACTCGGAGCCAATAGAATGAAACAGATTCCCAACAGATGGCTTCCAGAGAAGTATTTCCTTTCCTGAACCTTGTTCTGACTGTGAAAGACACCTTAGACAGGAGGAGCTTGTCAAGTTGGGCATGTTTCTTTCTCCATCAGTCCACCCTGGTCCCCAGCTACTGCGCCCCCCCCCCGCAGTACACTTAGCAGCCCCACGGGGGCCTCCATACACCTGCAGCACCTCCACCACGGGCCACTCTGCCCCTGTTCCTTTTGGGCCTCTTCCTTCCCTTGCCTTCCCTCCCACTCTGTCAATTCTCGTATATTTTGTCTAAGACAAACTGCTTGTTCGATCTTCTGAAATTAGGGGCCTCTCTTCCCACCTGGTATGTACAGTGGCCCTGCAATGTGACCTGTTCTTGTGAGGTGCTATTTAAAACCCAGAGTGCAACCGGAGTGATGCAGAGCTCCGCGCGAGGCCGAGCTGTGTTGAGTTACATAAATGCACATGCTTCACTTGCCCCTGGGCCTGAAGCTCTCCTAACACTCTCCAGAATTACCAGTTTATGAAGGGAAGAGAAGCATGGGTTCTAATTTTAAAGTAATAATAATGTTGATGATAATAAAATCAAGACCCCAGGTTAGACTTGATGGTTGAGAGCCACTCTTTCTCAGGGCGGCCCCTCAAAGCCCCAGCTTGTCTCGGGGAGAGCGCTATCTGCTGCAGGGTCTCTGGAGACGACTCAGCAGGCCCAGCACCCCACCCTCCCTCAGAGGCAATGCTAACAATAAAGGGAGGAAGAAAACTTTGATTTGCTTACTCCTGAGGAAAAGCCACCTACTTTCACAGGTATCATCTTATCCCTTGCTACAGCACTGGCAGGGAGAGATCATGGTTCCCATTGTACAGATGGAGAAACTGAGGCTTTAGCAGGGCTGAATATTTGCTCTAGGGCCCACCGTTGGTAAGAAGTAGAACTGGTTGCAACATCAGTTGAAAGACCACATGGCTTGACCCGTGAGATGGACATGCCCCAGACAGCCTGCGTTATACCATTGTCTGACATCTAATGGAACCTGTGCAACCCTGGGCAAATGACTCAACTTCCCTGTGCTTCTGTTTCTCTGTATATAAAATGGTGAGTATGATATTACCTGCCTACTGGGTTGTGGCAGGGATTAAATAAATCAATACCTCAATACACTTAGAGTATTACCCAGCATAGTACACATTTAGACATCCATGCGATTTCTATTGTCCCTCCAATTTCTCCCAGGTTCCCAGGGCCTAACCTTTTCATGACACCAGGCACTTCTTTGTTTTTTGCTTTTTTTCCCCCCGGTACGGGGGATCGAACTTAGGACCTTGGGCTTGCAAGGCAGATGCAGCACCACTGAGCTAAATCCCCTGCCAACACTAGGCGCCTCTTAAGGCAGTGATGGTATGGAGCTCAAGTCCAGCTCTGGAGCTACCAAGCCCAACTCCCCAGCCTGCTGCAGTGCTGCCTTGGGCTGATTAAAAGCCGCCGCTGTGTGGAGCGGGCCGGGAGACAGGGCACTCATCCCCTTTATGAAAAGCCAGCAAGCGAGTGTAAAATGGAGACAGTCAGCCTCGGAGTGGGGTTGAGGGTGATACTTCCTTATCTGAAACCCTGATAAACAGCAGGAGCAGGATGGTACTGGAGATGCTGAGAAGCTGAGCCAGGCAAGCAGAGGCTTCGAGAATTATCAAAACTAACAAGGTGACTGGGGGCTGGAACGACAGGCGAGGAGATGAGTTTGAGGGCACTGGCAGCCTCCAGGACTTCCTGCCTGCAGCGGAACAGGATGGGAGAGGCAGGGAGATGGGCAGCGCTAGGAGGGACAGGGAAGATGGTGCCTAGAGTCCAGGTGGGAAAAGCAGCCCTCAGAACTTGCTGCCTGTTTCAGAGGTTTCATGAGACCTCTAATAAAGACCACGCCACTGCCAGACCTCAGGAGGGAGCCCTCAAAATGCCACTTTGCAAGTCAAACCAGGCGATGACTTAGGGAAGACGGAGAGGAAAGCCATGTGGGAGACCAGCCAGGGGCTTACTGGTGGCCAGGCTGTGAGCCTGACCTCATGGCCCTGGGTTGGGGCCAGCAGCTATGCAGGGGGTGACTCGATTTGTCCTTCCGAGAGTGAGCACTTGGCAGCGGTTATGTGACAGTGTACAAAGGGCTCAGCATGAGGCTGGAGCCACAGGAAGAGCTCAGTCAGCGTTGTGGTGAGAATCTGAGGGGAATAGGGGTCTGCAGCAAATGTCCCGCACGTTGACATTACAAACCGTGACTAAATTAGGGCTCATCACTTTGGGCTCCAAGATAAATTTAAATGAATTGTTCCTGTCCAAAGAAAGGGTATGGAAAAACCCAAAGTGGAATCCATTTGGTTTCTGCTGCACTTAACTAAAGATGGTGAAGCAAGACAAGATGTGATGTAGGACTGTGGCATCCAACCGGGAGCTCCCCAAGCAAAGAGAAAAGGGCTCCGCTCCTGTGTCGGGAATAAACGCAACACAACAGCTTGGGGTTCCAGCCTCTGCCGTCAAAACAAACATCTGGGTTTCAAGTCCTGGTTCTGCCTCACCTTAACAAGTCACCTTGCGTCTCCCACCTCAGTTTCCTCAGACATAAGTAAAAGGAATGGAAGCCAGCCCAAAGGGGTTCTTGTGAGAATTTTAAAAAGCTAAGTGAGTGGGTGTGTGCAGTGCACGCTGTACATCAAGGCATATCAGGACCCCCAGGAAACAGAAACTCTTCTGTGCTTAGTCCTGGGCCCAAGGTCACAGACCAAGGACACGGGAGTGCCAGGGTGACTCCTGAACTCAGCTGAGGTCCAGCAGTTCCCTGGGAATGGGTAAACCTTGGTCTTCTCCTTCCTCAGCATCCTGACAGGAGGAAAAGGATGCAAGGCAGAGCCGGTAAGGGTAGGACATAGGCAAAAGGAGAGCCAAAAAAATTTCTAAACTTTGGGGTGAGTATGGGGAAGGCGGCATCCACCAAACCTGTTCTTAGAAGGATCCACACGTGGCAGAATGCCCAGAACCCAGGACATCGTCAGCCATGTAATGTGGGCTGACTCACACAGGCCCCAAGGCAGGCGGTGGGAGTGAGGTGACTGTTTTGGAGCAGGTGTGACCGAAGCAGTCTCACTGTGGCCCTTATGGCCCGTCAGCCGAGCACTGTCACGTTCTTTTCACTTGGAGCTTCCTCTTCTGAGCCTGAAAATGCCGAATGAGAGCTGGAAGTTTGTTTCCTTGTTACTCTATGCCACGGGCTCCAGCATGTGTGAAATTGTGTATGCACATCCATGAAAGAGTTGTTGGGGGGAAAGGGTGGGCATGTTGCACATTTGGGAAGTGTGAATTGGCTTGACAATACCAGGAGCTGCTCGAGATGTGGGAAAGGTACAGCAGAGAGGAAGGTAAGACCCGGCATGTTTTAGATAGGAAATGCCCGCGAAGGCTGCTGTGGTGAAGGGTGGTCCCCAGAGCAGCAGAGCTCAGAGCTGGGGCTTTGGGGAGGTGAGTGAGGGGTGAAGGCTCTGGCACCATCAGTGGACTCATCCATGGACAGGTTCATAGCTGAATGGTCTCTGGGAGGTGGTGGGAACTTTGGCAGGTGGGGCCTGGTAGAGGAAATGGGTCACTAGTGGTGTGAGTTTGAAGGGTACATTTTGTCCCTGGCAGGTCCTTGCTGGCTCTTTCTCTCTCTCTCTCTCTCTCTCTCCCTCTCTCTCTCTCTCTCACTCTCTCTCTCACTCTTGCTCTTGCTCTCTCTGCTTCCTGGCTGCAGCACCCCGACAACACACTCCCCAACCATGATATTCTGACTCACCTCAGCCTCAAAGCAATGGAGCCAGATGATTATGAACTGGAACTCTGAGCCAAAATAAACCCTCCCTTTTATAAGTTGATTTTCTCAGGTTATTTTGTCACAGTAACAGAAAGCTGACTGACACAAGGTCCCTATCTTCATGGAGTTTACGTTCCTTAAAGGCATTATCTTGGTAAATCTTGGTCTCTTCCTTCTTCCCTTCCTCTCTCCCTTCCCTCTTTCCCTCTTCCACTGATTCACTTATTTAATAAACACTCTGGTTAGAGTGCATCCTAGCTTGGTTGTCCATTACCCTGGGCTTCCCCAAGGTGGAGATAAGAACAGAATTTACCTGCAGGATAAGCCCACATCTGTGGAAGGAATCAGCTCTGAGGAATAGCTGTGCGACTGAATTCAGCATACATTTGGCTCCCAGCCTGTTGGCTTGGAAGCTCTGAGGATGATGGATGGGGAGTCTGTCCAGATCTGAATGTGCCACATCCTCTATCCAGGCTGGCTCAGAGTCCTTTGTGCATCTGGGATTGGTGAGATGGGTGCACCTCTGGGCAGGCTGCATCCTGCAGAAGGCTGAGCTGGGAGGGAGCATTATTATCCTCCGCTCCTGTTTGATCTCCTTCATCATCTCTGAAGTGAGACTTGTGGGGGCCTGGAAGCTGGCCCTTCTCCTGGAGAGGATTGCTGAGCCTTCACACTGTGTCCTGAGTACATGGATGTCCCAGATCCTTTAGATAATTTGATTTATTCAAGTGTCTACTGTTAACATCTGTCCCTAAGCGGTGGATCTCATGGTCTTAAAGGGGAAATTCAGTGAGATCAAAAGTCAAGAGCTTAGTGCAAGGCCTGGCCCAGAGCTAGTGCTTCACAAATGTTATTCTTATCCTTAAGCACTTGCTGTGTGCCGGCAAGTGCCACATATGGGGAATGACATGCACAAAGGACTCGCATATGACAAAAAGGTCAATAAACATAAAGTGGCAGCCACTGTTCCTGCAGCAGCATCCTCTGGCCCTCCTGAGCACCTTTGGGGTGAAAGGATCTTCAGTGCTATAAAGCATCTATGAAGTGTTCTCTGCCAGTGTTTGAAAACACAGGGAGGGTTTGCTTCTGAATGCTCATGGATTGGTTCTAGACAAAAGGGGTGATGTCCCTTATCCATAAAGTGGGAATGTTCTAGAAGCTTTCTGTGAGGGCTCCAGGGGGAAAGGATCATGTACAGGAAGTGTTTAGCACAGGCCCTGGCACATGCCAAGAGCTGAATGAATGGCAGTGGGGAACACGTGGTCCATTTTAGGGGGGAGAGAGGTCATATAATGTCACAGTGAGAATATAGATTTTAAGATAGGAAGAGCTGGTCTGAATCCTAACTCTCCTGTTTACTAGCTGGGAGGCCTTGGGCAAGTTGTTTAACACTCAGCTTTCTCAGCTACAAATTGGGAAAATTATACTGCTGCCCTTAAAATGGTGTTGTGAGAAGTCAGTGAGAGAAAGGACAAAGGACTTGGTGCATACTTGGAAGGGGAAACAAATGTTCCTGCCCCTAGCAGAAGGTTGGGTAGGGAGCTAACAGGAAGTTGGGAGAATCATCCAGCTGGGTTACTTCTTTTGGGTTCATTCATTCTTTCATTCATTCATTCATGCAGTGCTAGGGATGGAACCCAGGGCCTTACTGATCCAAGGCAAGTGCTTTACCAGTGGGCTACACCCCCAGCCCTTTGTTTTATTTTTTCTATAAGCACACACATTTGGTTTTATTTTATTCACTTTTCATGCTTTAAATGCTTGAAACCATGGAGTACGCCAGCGTCACATGAGTTCTGGGTCCAGTGGGCTTGGTGGGAAGGTTGCTTTGGAATTTTTCATGGGACAGGTTACCTTGGCCCCTGGTAATTCCTGTCTTATTTGTGCTGCCTATGGAAGCCAAAGTTCTGTTCTTTGCCCTGTGCACATCTCTTGCCTGAATACGTTCACCTCAGGTGTAGGCATCTTCAATTTTTTTTATTGGTCCATATTAATAATGCAGAACAATGAGATTCATCTTGGTATATTGCTATAGGAGTATTTTGATTAGTTTCATCCCTATTACCCTTCCTTTCCTTTCTTCTCTCCTTCCCTGACCTCCTTCTGTCTCTAAAAGTCTACCTTCTAGTTTCCTGACATCTCTCTTATTTTTTATTTATTTTTAGATTGTTTATGTAAAGCATGCAATATTTAACTGAGTCTGGCTTATTTTGCTTAACTCAGTGATCTCCAATTCCATCTATTTTCCTGCAAATAACATGATTTCATTCTTCTTTATGGCTAAATAGTACTCCATTTACCACATTTTCTTTATTCATGCATCTGCTGATGGGCACCTAGGCTGTTTCCACAGTGTAGTTACTGTGAATTGTGCCACTGTCAACATGGATGTGCACATATTTCTGTATTACAGCACCTTCCCCTTTGATAAGAGCTATGTGCTCTTGATTCAGGAGATCCCCTCCAGTAGCCTGCAAAAATGGCCTGCACCTCCACCTTCTCAATTTCTCTTAGTGGCCTGGACCCTAGCTGGCCTCCATGGGCCCCAAGATGGCAGGAGTAGCCCGTGTGACCTCCTAACCTTCTGTTTTTGTTGTGTTGGTTGTTTTGGGCTTTTAAACTCTCATGTCTGCCAGAGCCCAAGTTTGAAACGACATTCTCTCTTGCGAGGCCCCCTGGAACTCAGGAATGTGGTGCTCTGGAGGCTCTGAGGTTGCCAGAGACCCCATGAGAGGGGCATTCTTCTCTGCCATTTTGCACACGAGGCCACTGAAGCTCAGAGAGTCAAGTAGCCTGTCCAAGCTCACACAGCACTTTCTTTTTAGTCCTAGGCTTATCTGAGCCCAGACTGTGTGCCCTTAATGGCCATAGCGTGCAGTACCATTTCTGGGTCCCCATCTCTCTGTCTTCCTCCTTCTCTCCCTTTCTCCCATCTCACATGGGTGACATGGAAAGCTCTGGGTCTCTGGAGTCATAGTGGCCCGCACTCGATCCCAGGGTCTTCTCTAGGTGCTCATGAAAATCAAATGAGATCTTTTTAATGGCTGTAACACCTCTATCCCAGTGGCCAGCACGCAGTCGGCCATGAGTAATGCTCAGGGTCTCCAGGACTCCTCCCTCCCCACCTCTTCCTCTTCTCTCCCACTCCCCTGCTCCACTCACATGAACCTGAGCTCAGACTCCCGTCTGACCAAGACTTCCCGGAGGCGCTGGATCTTTGCCATCTCCAGCTCAATCTCTTCTGGCATCATGGTTGTCTCTGCCATGGAGATGATGTCCAGCTGATCTGTGCAGGGACAGAACACAGGTGTCAGGACACTGGGGCCACAGGGTTTTCAAGACTCCCTGTGGGGATATACCTTGCCATTGTTCATGGGTACAGCCCTGTCCCAGGGACCAGCACACAAGGCTTGAATTTGCAGTTCTCTTGCCTCAGCCTCCCAGAGCACTGGGATTACAGGTATATACCACCACACCAAGCAGGTGGGTCCATTAAGAGGTAATTAGGGTTAAATGAGGTATTGCTTGCCTGTAATCTCAGCACTGTGGGAGGCTGAGGCAGGAGGATTAAAAGTTCTGGCCCAGTTTGGATGATTTAGCAAAACCCTGTCTCAAAAAAAAACCAACAAAATTAAAAAGTTCTGGGGGTGTAGCTGAGCACACAGGCTCATGACCAGGTAGGCTTTTCTGAAGGGATGCAAGGATGGTTCAACATACACAAATCAGTAAATGTAATACATCACATAAACAGAAACAAAAATAAACAAGACAAAATCACATGCTTATCTCAATAGTTGCAGGAAAAAACCCCTTTGACAAAATTCAACAGTTATTCATGATAAAACCCCTGAAGAAAATAGGTATAGAAGAACCTTATCTCAATCTGATAAAAGCCATTCATGACAAACCGTCTGCCAACATCATATTAAATGCAGAAAAACTGAAAGTCTTCCCTCTACAATCAGGAACAAGATAAGGATGTCCACTATCACCACTCATGTTCAACATAGTACTCAAAGGGCCAGAGATTTAGCTCAGTGGCACCACCCCTGCCTGACAAGCTGAATGAATGGTAGTTGAAGCTACAGGAACTGAATGGAGGCTTCCGGACTCCTGGCAAACTGCTTCTCCTGTCTAAGCCTCAGTCTCTGCATTCGTAAAATGGAGCTGGGGGAACAACATCAATTCCTGGTACAGGAAAAAAAACTCTAGTACTTGAAACATTAGCCAGCAATTGGGCAAGAAAAAGAAGTCAAATTATCATTATTTGCAGATAACATGATCCTTAATACAAAAGACCTAAAAAATTCCACCAAGAGACTCCTAGAATTAATAACCAAATTCAGCAATGTAGCAGGATATAAAATCAACACACAAAAATCAGTAGTGTCCGGTATACTGATAATGAACTCATTGAGAAAGAAGTTAGAAAAATAATACCTTTCACAGTAACATCAATTAAATTAGGTATTAACATGAGGAAGTAAAGACCTCTACAACAAAAATTATAGTACTCTAAAAAAAGAAGATCAAAGAGGACATCAGAAAATGGAAAGATATTGCCTGTTCAGGGATATGTAGAACAAATATGTCAAAATGGCCATACTTACAAAATTGATATACAAATTTAACACAATCCCAATCAAAATACTAACAATATTCTTCACAGAACTAGAGATGACAACCCTGAAATTCATATGGAACTAGAAGAGACCAAAATAGCAAAGGCAGTCCTGAGTAACACAACAAAGAGGAGGTGACACAATCCCAGATTTGAAGTTATACTACAAAGCTAGAGAGACAAAAACAGAATTGTACCGGCACAAACACAGACATGTGGATTGATGGAACGGAACAGAGGATGCAGAAATATCCCTAGGCATACTTGGATATTTATCTTTGACAAAGGGGCCAAAAGCATACACCGGAGGAAAGACAGCCTCTAATAAATAGTGCTGGGAAAACTGGCTGTCCACATGCAGAAGGTTGAGTCTACACCCATGTCTCTCTCACCATGTACTAAGCTAAAATCAAAATGGATGAAAAATCTAAATGTTCAAACAGAAACACTTAATTTTCTGGAAAATAAAAAGGTAAAACTTGACAACGTAGGTGTAGGCAAAGACTTTCTGAACACAACCCCAGTGGCACAAGAAATAGTACCAAGAATCAATACATGTGTTCATATCAAATTGAAAAGCTTTTTCACCACCAGCAGTGTGAAGAGACAACCCACAATGTGGGAAAAAATCTTCACCTGCTCTTCCTCAGACAAAGGTCTACTATCTCGAATCTATAAAGAACTTAAAAAGATCAGACCTCCCAAATTTAAAGCCCCAATCCAAAAATGGGCATCTGAAATGAACGGACATTTCTCCGACAAAGAAGTAGAAATAGCAAATAAATACATGAAAAAATGTTCAACATCACTGGTCGTTCAAGAGATGCAAGTGAAAACAATGCTGAGATTCCACTTCACTCCAGGAAGAATGGCTGCTATCATGAAATCAACCAATAACAAATGCTGGCGGGGCTGTGGGGAAAGAGGAACCCTGCTCCACTGCTGGTGGGAGTGTAGACTGGTACAAGCACTGTGGAAATCAGTATGGAGATACCTCAAAGAACTAGGACTGGAAGTCCCATTTGACCCTGCTATTCCACTGCTGGGGATCTTCCCCAAAGAATTAAAAGAATCATACCACAATGATATATGTGCGCCCATGTTCACAGCAGCACAGTTTGTGATAGCTAAAACTTGGAAACAGCCCAAATGCCCATCAACTGGAGACTGGATAAAGAAAATGCATTTTTAAAAAAATAAAATGGAGTACTACTCAGCCATAAAAAATGAGAAATTAGAGACATTTATAGCTAAGTGGATGCACATTGAGGCGATACTCTTAAGTGAAATAAATAGGACACACATGTATAAATACTGAATAGTTTCCCTGGTGTGAGAAACTGAAAGTGTAAATAAGGACTAAATGTGTAATAGGTAATGTGAAATAGGAAGAAAAGGGGCAAAGGGGAAGGAAGTGGGAGGGCTAGGGGAAAGGATAGAAGGGAATGGGATTAATATGAGAAAATGGAAAAATAGGAACAAAATCTTTGTAAATAGGGAGGACTGGAGGGGTTGAAGGGAGGGCTGGGCAAGGGTGAAAAATAAGAACCAAGAGAGACTGTAAAGGTGCAAATTTCCAATGATGCATATCATTATATTGTATACCTAAAATGTACTGATGATTAGAATGAATAATCGATAATGCAAAATAGGAAGAAAAGGTCCAAAGGGGTAGGGGTAGTGGGAGGGGCAGGGGAAAGGACAAATGATGAGAAATGGAAAAAATGGAAATAAAGTATTTGTAAATAGGGAAGGGTGGAGAGCGTGAAGGGAGGGCTAAGAATGGGGAAAAAATAAGAACCAAGATGCATTATGTAAAGGTACAATTCCCAATGAGAAATGTAATTGTGTTGTATACCTACAATGTACCAATAAAAGAATTTAATTAAAAAAAAAAGAAAAGAAAAGCTTTTTCACAGCAAAGGAAACAACTGAGTGAAGAGACAACCTACAGAATGAGAACATATTTTTTGCTAGCTATTCCTCAGACACAGGACTAATATTGAGACTATACAAAGAATGCAAAAAAAAAAAAAAGAGAGAGAGACCCCTCCAAAATAAAAGGCCCAATCAAAAGATGGGCAACTGAATTGAATAGACATTTCTCAGAAAAGAAGTACAATTGGCTAATAAATGCATGAAAAAATGTTCAACATTGCTGGCCATCAGAGGGATCCCAATTAAAACAACACTGTGATTCTGTCTCACTCCAGAAAGAGTGACCATCATCAAGAAATCAAATAATAACAAATGCTGGCAAGACTGCAGGGAAAAAGGAACCCTTCTACACTGTTGGTGGAAATGTAAGCTGGTGCAACCACTATGAAAATAAGTATAGAAATTCCTTAAAAAATTAAAACTAGAAATTCCATTTGAGGGGCGGGGGATTTAGCTCAGTGGTTCCGCCGCTTGCCTCGCAAGTCCAGGGACCTGAGTTCGATCCCTAGTGTAAAATAAATAAATAAATAAAATAAAAATTCCATTTGACCCAGAGCTTCCCTTTCTAGGTATTTTCCCCAAAGAGTTAGACATCATATTACAGTGATACATGAAAATCTATGTTTATAGTAGCACAATTCGTAATAGCTAAATTTTGGAAATGCTTATATGTCCATCGACACATGAATGAATAAAGTGTGGTATTTTTATATGTGGAGCACTACCCTGCCATAAGGAAGGATAAACTTGAGTCATTTGTAGGAAAATGGATGCACCTTGAAACTGTAATATTAAATGAAATAAACCAGACACATAAGTTTAAATACTGCATGGTTTCTCTTATATGAGAAACCCAAAATATAAATGAAGAGCAAAATAAAAGATAGATAATAGGAAGTACGGAGATAGAATTTTGTTCAAATGGGAAGGAGATCAAGTGATGGAGGGAGGGGAAAGGGAGAAGACAGAAAAGGTATAAAAACATTAAGATGTGTTATGTACATGTACCAACTGCACACAAGGAATGAAATCATTATGCAATGCAAACATGTACTAATAAAAAATAAAAACAGAGAAAACCCAAATAAGTAAACAAAAGTTCTGGGTTCAGTCCCTACTATCACCAAAACAAACAAAGGAAAGCTATAATTAGGTCTTTGAGAGGCAGGGATTAACGCTCAGTTCTCATAAGGACCTGGATTAGTTACCTAGGCAGCAGTTTGTTAGAAGGCCAGTTCGGTTTCCTCCACTCCCTCCCCTCTCTGGTGCACAACTTCTTAGTCTTCTCCTTCTGTCCACGCAGTTATGACAGCATGAGGCACTCATCATGCCTACCTAGTCTGGGGCTTTCCAGCCCTTCTCAACCACGAGCCAAAAGAAACTTTTCTTTATAAACTTCCCATGCCAGGTATTCTGTTACAGCAAAAGAAAATGTACTAAAATACAGGGGGAACCTCTTCTGACAGCAAGGAGAGGCTCAGCAAGCTCCTAGCAACCTGCTTAGGGGATGGTCAGTCCCCACCTCTGAGCTTCTGCCCTCTTTGACCATGGCCACTTTGCCTCACCCTAGCCTTGAAGATAAGGACGACTTTGGGCAGAAGAAAGTTCTATGCTAATATCTTATGGTAATGCTAAGTAATATAAAGAGTAGTAATACAAAGTAATACAAGGCTGTTGTAGAAAGTATAAGTAATATATGCAGGCAAAATATACACATTAAAAAACACCTATAACCCCACTGTCCAGAGAGAACCAATGGGATCATATCAAATTTAAAAATTTCTATGAAGATATATACATATATAAGAAACTATAGATATTACCATATATATGACTGTAAACCTTACCGAGATACCATATACTGCTGTAGCAAAGTACTACTGGCTGTGTGACTGAAAAAATAGCAACGTACTCTGTTACAGTTCTAGATGTTAGGAGTCCTAGATGAAGGGCCAGTAGGGTTGGCATCGGGTTGAGCTGTCTTCCTGGCTTCTAGACTGTTCCCTTCTCACAGCATGGCCCCACTGCCTCTTCTTCATATGCTCACAAGTGAGGAAGGTTAGAGAAGGAGAGCAAGCTCATTCTGTGGGTGTGTGGGTGGGTGTTTTACTGGGGACTGAACCTTTGCACAGAACTATATCCCTGTCCCTTTTTAATTTTTTATTTTGAGAGAGGGTCTTGCTAAGTCACTAAGTTGTCCAGGCTGGGCTCAAACTTGCTATCCTACTGTCTCAGCCTCCCAGACTACTGGGGTTATAGGCATGTGCTACCTCATCCAGCTATGTGTCTCTTAAAAGGACACTAATCCTGTCAGATTAAGGCCCCACCCTTTGCCTTCATTTAACCTTAATTACTTCCTTAGAGGGCTCATCTTCAAATATAGCCATACTAGGGATTAGTGTTTCAACATATGAATTTTCAGTCCATAGTAGTGTGTGTGTGTGTGTGTGTGTGTGTGTGTGTGTGTATATATAATTGAATTTTGTGTCCAGATTTGGGTCCCCTCCCCAAGATATTCTAAAATCTGAAATCCAAAACACTTCTGGTCTCAAGTATTTAGAATAAGGGGTATTCAACCTATATATATGGTTTTATACATACAATATATATAATATATATACATATTTTTAGAGAAAATGTGAGAAAATGTGAAAATGTGCACCAAATTGTTAGTTTAAAATGCTAATATGCATATACACACACACACACACATTTATATACCACTGTATTTATATTACCCACCATTGTGTAGGGCTTATTTTGTAGTGTAGCCTCATTACCTTGTTACCTGATCGTCTCAGCACTCCTCACAAAGCTGTCCTTGGATGCTCCTCCTCAGCAACTGTGTGAAAAGCTGGGTCATTTTCTATATGTGGCTGATCACGAATCTGAAGCATTTAGGTGGTTTCCTACTTCCCCCCACCATGAGCAGCCTTGTGATGCACATTCACAGAGCTAGGTCTTTGCATATATCAGGAGGTTCCTTGGGGCTGCATTTCCAGACTGAATGGCTGAGCTTTGAAGGATGCAGTATTCTAGGGCCTTTAACAGGGAGAGGGAATGACTTTGGGGAGATGTTCTTGCTTTAGTCTGAGGGTTGCATCACATTACCTACATCTGCTGGCTCCTTGAACATCTAAGACTGGGTCTCATAGTTCTGCAGCTCCACGTTTGTCTTCCTCATGTGCAGGTCCATGATCTGGACAGCTACCCTCAGTCTGCCTATCTGTTTCCCTCCTGCCACCCTGGGCCCCGGCCCTAACACCTAGGTAGGCAGTGGGTTCTTTCCTGAAATCAGCTCCTCCCTGCTTGGATCCCAGAACAGTGCCTGCTCCCAGGAGCCCCAAGACACACTTTGGCCCTCTGTGGGACTCTCTTGGCCCTCAGTTCTTCTGTAGATATCAGATTGTTGGTAAGCTGCATTCCCTCTGATCACCTAGCCCTTAACCTGACTATCCCGTGTACCAAAATTACCTGTTTGCCCTCCACCAATCAGAACGTCAAAGGAGAAAAACCATTCCCAGTACCAAGTTGATTCTCACATTAAAATGGGAGCTGATTCATGTTCCCTGAGACAATTCCCAGTTTATAAGAGAAATGACAAAGGTAACAGAAAAGCCAAGCAATTACTTGGGATGACAGAGACTTTGGCATGACAGTCATAGGCCTATTAGAGATTTTTTTCCCCTTTGGGTTCAGTGTCTTGGAGCAATTCTGCTTCTCTGTATTTCCAGAGAGCTCCAAAGTTTCACAGCATAGGCAGCATGGGACCTGGTGTTGAGCTGGGCAGATGAGTATTGAGCAGTTTTATGAAGGGGGGGCCAAGTAGAAAGGGAAATTGTGGAATTGGAGAGGTTACTATGTTCAGGGCTGAGTAAAGATGGCTGAACCCATGCTCACATCTGGTTTGCAATCCACACTTCCTCTCCTCACCGCTGGCTCTTGTCCACGTGGGCATTCAGAGTTGATGTCCTTGTTCATTCACATCTCAGAGCCCAGGCTGGTGCCTTCACAAATCACCCAAACTGGGAGACTTAGAACAACAGGAATTTAGTCTCTCTTAGATCTCGAGACTAGAAGTCCAAAACCAAGGTGTGGACAGGACTCTGCTTCCTCTGAAGGCTCTCAGGGAGACCCTTTCCTGCCTCTTCTACCTTCTGGTGCTCCAGACAACACTTGGCTTGTGGCTGCATCATTCCAACTTCTTCCTGTTTTCACGCGGCCCTCTTCCTCTGAGTCTGTCCTTTTCTGTCTTATCAGATGCAGAGCCAACCCTAATTGACTGTGATCTCAATTGATCTTCATCTTAATTACCACTGCAAAGACTTTATTTGCAAATAGGTCATACTCTGAGGTTCTGGATGGATATGAAATTTAGAAGGATACAAACCACTACAGATGTTCCCCAACTGCACAAAAGTCCTATGCATTCATTAGAAACCCTAGTTTGAATTTTGAATTTGGATCTTATCCTGGCCTAGTGATACACAATCCTATCCTTTCTTGTGACACAGTGAGCCACAGGTCCCACAGTTGTGAGGGTGACCAACCAGCGCTACAGCATGCTGAGTTGCTAAACCAGGATGTTCAATAGGCTAGGAGTGTTAAATGTATTTTTGCTCACAATGGATTTATCTGGGTGTGGCTCCATCAAAACGGAGCACATCTTAGGAGGGGTGATCAAAATATATGGTGAATGTTTAAATTTTTTAAAATTTGCTACCATAAAAGACACGTTGCCATGGATCCTGCTTAAAATCCCCCTTGTTTCCCACATACCTATCCCATCACTTTTGCCACTTTCAGAAGCAGTTCTGGAAGTCTCCTTTCATGAGTGTTTTTACAAGGTGGGATCAAAACTGTGGTGAATGCTCCTGCCAAGTGCCATCCAACAGAAAGGCAGGCTCAGAAAAACAATACAGTGTGTCTTCATCTTATTCACTAGATTTTGCATCATGCAATATCTGGCTCTTAAAGCTAAAATGATCAGGATAGGTAAATATTTTCAATCAGTTCAGGGCACTGAAGGAGCCATGTCGGTATAACTTAAGACACTTACAAAGGAGGATTTCCAGAACTGCTTCAGAAAGTGGCAAAAATGATGGGATGAGTGTGTCTGAAGTAAGGGGGAGTACTTTGAAGGGGACTGTTTTGTTTTGTTTGGTTTGGTTTTTTGGTACCAGGGATTGAACTCAGGACATTCCGCTTGCGAGACAGGTGCCGGAACCCCTGAGCTAAATCCCTGGCAAGTCTTTTATTGTAATATATTTTTAAATTTTTTAAATTCACTATAATTTTTGATCCTGCCTTATTCATAGATGAATGGCCATGGGCTTGCAAGCTCAAGAGAGCAATGTCACTCTCTCCAGAAGCTTCAGTCATCCCACACAGAAGCTCTTTGGAAGCAGCAGAGTCCCAGGAGGCAGCTAGGGTGTGGGGAGAACTAGGGTCTGGCAAAAGCCAGAGTTAGCAATCCTGGTAGGAGCCAGTCAACAGCTGCTCGACCTGACCTCGACAGAACTCCTTTCTCTTTTACAAAATGCAGTTCTAGAGTTTGCTGTGGGCTGGAGGCTTTACATATCTTATTTCATTTAATCCCTATGTAACACACAACGACTCTGAGGGTTAGAGAAGGAAAGCGATTTGCCCAACATCATGGGAACACAACGTTTTTCTTTTTTGTGTGTGCTGCTGGGGATCCCTCCCAGGACCTTCCGCATGCTAAGCTTGAACTCTACCACTGAGTACACTCCCAGCCCACAAAACATTGCAAGGACAGTCTCTCAGTCCCTCTCCCTCTCTCTCTCTGCCCGCCCCTCCCTCTCTTCCTCCTTCCCAGTCACGTGCCTTAACCACATTATACAGCCTGCCTGGGAGAGTTAAACACACGTGTGAATGTGAACATAATTAGTTAACCACATCACAACATAACATTCCTCATTTTTCACATCACGGTTCATACGGGCAACGAGCCTTCCAGGGGACAGATGCTGAAAATGGCAACACATCCTGGGGTGAGGTGTGGGACAGAGAGAATTCATCACACCCCACGAATTGGCATTTTACCTCCATCCTTCGGGGAGGGCAGAGGCGGCGACTGCCAGGCTCCAGGTGTTGCAATAAACATTTAGCTTTGATGGGGGCACAGATTGGGGCTGAGACCAGTTGAAAAGTCTTGCTCAAAGATGCTGCCCATCCCCTAGCAAAAGAAATGAAGTCTAAACCTTGAATCAGATACAGAACCAAAGAGCTGGGCCTGGTGCTACAGGCCTATAATTCCAGCACTTTGGAAGGTAGAGCAGGAGAGTCGCAAGTTCAAGCCCAGCCAGGGCAACCTAGTGACTTAATGAGACCTTGTCTCAAAATCAAAAATTAAAAATGGGCTTGGGGATGTAGCTCAGTGCAAAGGCCTGGGATTCAATCCCAAGTACTGAGAAGAAAAATGAAAAGAATCTTTTCTCCTAGTGTGTACTGTATGTCAGACGTGGTAGTAAGATAAACCCTTATAAGGTTTATCTCTTATCTGCACAGCACCCTAGGCCAGGGGTTGACAATCTACAGCCAGGGAACTGAATTTAGCCTTGTGGTGGATGTGGTAAGTAAAGCTTTATTGGAACACACATCACACTCATTATGTACTGTTCATAGCTGCTTTCGAGCACAGTTTAGTAGTTGTAACAGAGACTGTTTGGCCTACAAAGCCTCAAATATTTACTTCCTTGTCCTTTATGAAAATGACTGCCAACCCCTGCCCTATGTTGTAGATAGAATGATTTCCCTGGTTTAAAGGTTAAGAAAGCCAGGTTTGCTGGGTAACAGAAGCACCTAACTGGCATCAGGGAGCATTTATACATCCCAGAATGTATGTGTTGCTTTACTTGATTCTCAGAACAGCCCTGGGTGGTCAGTACTGTTACCTGATTTTACAAATGAACAAACTTTGGATAAACTTGGGTTCGGGTTGTGTCTGGGTAGCTTCTGGTCTTCAGTCAGGACGTGAATAAATGAATATCATGCCTGGTTAGTTTCCTTTCAGTCTGACCTTCTGTGATAGAAACTGGCTTGATAGGATGCCTTATCCTGACATTTTCCACCTAGAAGATGGGCACCCAGAAGCTGCCAAGAAATGTTTCCTTGAGGAGGATGAATGGTGGGAGGAGACAGGTGGACATTCCACGTGGGCTGGAGAGAATGGTCCTCGCTAGGCCCTGCTGCTCATTTCCAAGCAGAGCCTGCTTGCCATGTGGCGAGAGGAAAGCACTAACGCACAGAAGTGCCCAGGGCTGCAACTGCCATTGCTGTTGCTAAGCTTCTAGGAGCTGAGTCACTTCTCGGGGAAGACAGCTAAATCCATCTTTCCATCCCCAAATGCCACCCCAGGGAGTCACATGCCTCAAGGGCAGCAGCATTGGCAAACAAGAGCTGAGCACCAGGCATGACTGGGAGGTGCTGGCGAGTTTGGTGGTTCATCTTGGAAATGTAAAACTACCCGGGGACAGGAGTGGTGGAGGTGGTGGTGGGTGACAGCTAGCAATCTCCTAGAAACTTTGCATTTAAATATAAGCCAGGACAGTAAGCTGCTGCGGACCCAGGAGAAGTCTTCTCTAGTCTGCTCCAGTCATGGGTCATAAGAGTCTGCAGAGGCTCCCTGCTTTTACTCACTTCATAATTTTACACCCAGAGCTCACTCCTATTAAGCACTTACTATGAGCATTTTCTAGCTCAAAGCCATTCAGTCAATATATGGCAGAGCTAGGACTCCAACCCAGATGTATCTTATTCCAAAGCCCATGCTCTAGGTCAAAGGCTACCAAATAGAGTATCTAGAACTGTGGACAGTGCCCAGAATTCACCGTAGCCACATACTGTCTACACAAGCATCTCGGTATATTTATACTTTTATTTTCATTGCTGGTAATGGAACCCAGAGCCTGGTGTATGCTAGGCAAGCCCTCTGCCACTGAGCTACACCCCCAGCCCTGCATCTTCTTTAAGTAAAAACACAGCAACCCAATTAAGCACCAGTCCCTGAACTGCTCACTCACTGCCCCAAGTACCCTCAGGGACTTCTTCCTGGTACTGACCCAAGAGAGAAATACACCTGAGTCCTATCCCTGTGGAGCCGATATCCCGATGCATTTCAAAAACTCCTGGTGGCATCCTGGCTTTTACTGGCGTCAATCAACCATGCAGGAAAGAAGCTCATTGCATCCCAAACAGCCTACTGTGGAATGTGCCGTACATCTCTCCTTCTCGTTAGAGTGTGAATGTAATGAGAAGGAGCCAGTTGTTTTTAATGAGTCACCATTTCCCAAGGAAATGAAGTAATTGCTTTTAATTCAGGAGCTCCTGGCTGTGCTACCCCTCCAGCCAGCCTTGTGAAGGAGATGCCTCAGGGCCCAGAGAAGAATTATACCTTCCTTTGCACAGCGCCATTCCATACATAATATCTTTATACTCACAAACACCCTGCCAGGAAGATTTTGCAGCTGAGGAAATTGCCTTACCTCCAAATCCTGGCAAAAGTTGTTATTCTCTAACACACCCTTATGCACAGTTTTTAGCGTCTCTCAATTTCTGTTTCTCAGCCTCATCTGTTGTCTAAGAAACAAAAGTAATGAAGGGGGCTCTGGGGTGGATAGGTGTCCCCCAAAGTCCCATGGTTTAAAGGTTTAGTCCACAGGTTGATGCTGTGGGGAGGTGGTAGGAACTCGAAGAAGGGCCTGGTGGGAGGCGTTTGGGTCACTGGGGTGTGTCCTTGCAGGGCCCCGTGGAACCCTAGTCTTTTCTTAAACCCCAACGTCCACCCTCATTTTGCAGCACTGGGGATTGAGCCTAGGGCTTCAGGACTTCATGGGAGCTACATCCCATCCCTTTTTATCTTTTGTATTTTATTTTATTTATTTTTTAATACACTCTGCAGTCCCAGTCTCTCTGCTTCTTTCTTCAGTCTCATGGCACCTTGGGGCCAGTTCTCATGCCCGGGGACCAGGTTGTTTCCAAACTCCCTCTCCAAGGAAAAGATTTATCACCATTCAAGATGTTCCAAAGACTATCACGGCTGAGACTGCAGTTCCCAGGTGTGATTTCCAGAAAGGCTTTCTTTGAATAATGTATGTGTTCCCTCCAGGGTGGAGCTTTGAAAAGAAGATGACACATGAGTTCCGGCAGATTATTCAACAACCATAATGTCATTTTACATTACTCAGTGTCCTCTCTCCAACACTTCTAAGTGACCTTGAATGAATCACCAAGCTACCCTGACACACTTCTCCCAACCCCAAGCTTGAAAGGGCTCAATCTGGTTTCTGGGGCCCTCTCGGAGATCATACAGTGAGTAAAATAGTCTTCCTGCTTCTAAGAGGACTGTTAGGGCTGATGAGTTCAACCTGGAAATTGTTAATAACAATTGACCAGTTAAAATTGTATAAACAACTAAGGTTTCTTAGTACTTCAGCTGGTTCATCCTACTAGTCAAGGTTCATTTTTTTTGGAAATGTCCTCTAGTCTCACAATCTCAGAATGACTTCATGAATACAGACAATTATAAATCTATTCTGAGCTATGATTCATGCATCTTTAACCAAACTCCCTAAACTTGCAATTTATAAACCAATTCAGAAGTAAGCAGAGTGCTCCGGTCACACAAGGATGGTTAGAGAACCAGATGGTAATGCTTAAAGCCATGCTCAGTGGGGCTAAAGTGATGGGAATCTGGAGGAAAATAAATTGGGACTGTCTAAAGTAATATTTCAGTTTTTAAAAATTGCTTAGCCTGGAAATCATGTGGCTCATTTAATTCCTCACAGCCTGGAAACTTGGTGAGAAGATAAACTGTACAGAGAACATTATTTTCATTTGGAAAGTTTAATACTGCAGAGTAGTGTGGGAGGCAACCTCTGGGGAAGGGAGCATGGCCTGTGGTGACTCGGACTGCTGGGAGGTCAGGGAAGCCATGGAGACACACGGGCTGGGTGTAAGCATGGGTGGGCCAGGTTCAAGGGTCATCTGCAGCATGAGAAGCCAGAGGGAAAGTCAAGTAGAAGAAGAAAGCAAACGAGGAAACAGGCTGGACTGAATGTCCACATGAGGATAAAATGAGGCTCTACACAGAGAGATTAACCACAAAGGCAAAAGCACCGGGGCTAGAAGTCCTTAGGGATTTTTTTTTAAAGCTAACTAAAATCCATACTTTGCTCAGATTTTCTTGGTTTGCACCTAATGCCCTTTTTTCACATCAGGTTCTTACTTAGGACCCCACCCGACAGATCTTTATTGTGGCTGTTAGGCCCCTCTTGCATGATAGTTTCTCAGACTTTCCTCATTTTTGATGATGATCTTGACAGTTTTGAAGGGTACTAATCAGATAACTTGTAGAGGGTCCCTTAATTGAGAGTTTTCTAATTTTTTTGATTAATGCTATAATGGATGTTTGTGTACCCTCAAACTTCATTTGTTGAAACTTAATTCCCAGTGTGGTAGTACAGTATTAAAAGGTGGGGCCTTGGGGAAAGTTATTTATTAGGTGGTGAATGGGATAAAAGAGATTGAAGGAGTGTATTCACCACTCTGTCATACAAGGACACAGGCAAGCACTGTCTATGAACCCGGTCAGCTAGTAGCTTCTGGTTTCCCTGTAGAGTCACA
Organism: Heterocephalus glaber; assembly: GCF_053883595.1. NCBI lineage: Eukaryota > Metazoa > Chordata > Mammalia > Rodentia > Bathyergidae > Heterocephalus > Heterocephalus glaber. The sequence goes on from NW_028258175.1 coordinate 14,693,732, forward strand.
CACTTCCTCACTTCTTTCCAATTCCTGAGGACAGGGCACAGCGTTATTGTTATAATTAGGGAAAACATTTCCACACTGAAAGAGAAAGAGGATCACATGCCAGTGGGGCAAAGATCTAGAACCTCCTTGAGCGATTCAGCTAGAACAGGGCAAGCATCCCCGGCTCAGAAATGCAATGGTAGATACAAAATCCAAGTGTTCAAGTCCAGACAATCAACCTGGCTTCAAAAGCCAAAGATAACAAAACCAAATAACTGGGCACAAAAGCCAGGGAAAATCAGGGCCAGTTGGGACACTTCTCAGTCATTGAGTTTGATTGTCCCTCACATCCTTCTGAAAACTCAGGCTCTGCCCTGATGGATGGTTTCTGCCCAGTGGGGCCTCAGACAGTGGCATGACTGCCTCTTCATTCATTAAATATGTTCACCCACAGCAGACAAAGTTCTAGGAGCAAGGAATGGGACGACCCCTCCTACTACGGAAGAAGCTAAGCATCGTCCTGTGAGTTGACAGGACCACAAAGGGAGCAAAGAGGAGTAAGGACCAAGAAGTGATGGGGGAAGGACTTTCAGATAGCAGGGTCCACCAAGGCCTCTCTGAGACAGCAGCATTTGAGTTGACACTGAGTGACCAGCAGGGGCTGCCCGGGAAGGTAAAAGGAAAGAAAGCTGCAGGCAGGTGGAATAGCAAGTACAGAAGCTCTGAGGTGGGAATAAATTTGTAGGCAAGAAGAAAGAAGAGCTGGGTGTGGTACCAGGCACCTGTAATCCCAGCACTAGGGAAACTAAGGCAGGAGGCTCACAAGTGCAAGGCCAGCCTGGAGGACATAGTGAGACCCTGTCTCAACAAAGAACAAAACAAAAACAGAGAAGGCCCGTGTAGGTGGAGCAAGATGAGAAAGGGGAGGGGTGTCACCAGATGGAGAGACAGAAAGGGATCAGATGATGCAACGCCTGTGGGCCGTGGTGGAAAGTTTGGATTTTAGTCCCAGCAGTCAACCTACGGATTTTGACCTGGTTGTGTTTTTTGAAGTGGTTGCATCTCCTATTAGAGATGAACTGTCAAAGGGAACAAGCGTAGAAATAGGAAGACCAGCCTCCCATGATTATCTCAGAGGGGTGCCACAGAACTGAATGTATAGTAATATGTGCAAAGTGTTTAGTCCAAGGCCTGGACCCAGCAAGGACACAAAAGAGGCAATAAAATGAGAGCAGTAAATGAATCACTCTTGCAGGTATACAGGTTCCCTCCTCTTCTTCTGACTTAGCCACAGATACTGTACTTGCAGCTCCCACTCTCTGCAGTTCTTTGCAGAGGAGGCACAGCCCTAGGGAAGCTGTTCCTGCACACAGGGTCAACTGGCTGGATGTGAGGGGGGTGAGGCCCGGGGATCCAAAGCATTGCCAGGCACTCGTGCCTGGGATGACACTGCACTCGGATGGTGGCGTCTGGAACATCAGTCCAGACCTAAGTGAGGCCTGGTACCTGCTGAGTGTCTTCCTTGGCAGATCTTAAATTGGAGACCTGTAACTGAAGGCTGAAATCTTGGGTTGGTTGAGGATGGAGGGAAGAGATACTGGATCCAATGGAGGTCTCTAAGAGTAAAAGAAAAACAGATTGGAATGATGAGTACCATGGGATAAACCAGAGCTGATCCATTGTTTTCAGGAGAAGGTAAAAAAAGCTAACCTCCAATATGGTGAGGAACGGAAAAACTGTCCACAGTGCCCCGAGTATGGAAAACTCCAGTATGAATCATGGACAGCCCATGTCAGAAACAGCTATTTTGAGCCCAGCTCCAAAATTCGGCTCCGCCTGCCTTTATCAAAAGCAGTGAGTGGCTGACCCAGGCTGTTAGCTATTCAAGTCACTGCTTCCCCTAGACAGAATCTCAATCAACTGGCTACTGTGACCCTGCCCCACCTGACTGCCAGAAAATGAAAAGTAAACCTTGATGGAGCTCTGGACTTGTCAAGCCTTGAAGGTCTGCTCCACAAGAAGCAGGAACTTGTCAAAGGGAAGGCAAGTGATTCTTGAAAAGAGAGGGGGTATGAACAACAGTCTGCTCTTCTTGGCAGCTCCCCAAATACACTTTGTTCAAGGTATTTAGATTCTGACTGTCACTATTTGATGTCCCCAAGTGGAGTGGACATTTGTCGATTTTTGCCTTGTCTAATCTGTTTTCTGCTGCTGTCGCAGAAGACCTGAAGCTGGACAATTTGTTAAAAATAGTGGTTTATTTAGCTCATGGCCCTGGAGGCTAGGAAGACCTCGATCCTGGCCCTGCACCATAATGTGGCAGATGGAGTAAGAGTGCCAGATCGGGCCTGTCTTCTTCTTATAAAGCCACTAAAAACTAATGCCCTCATGTGGGGCTCAACCTCCTGACATCATCTAATCCTAATTACCCCCCAAAGGTCTCACTGCAGATGCTATTACCATGTGACTTTGGGGATTAAGTTTCCAATATGTAAACTCTGGAGGACACATATTCAAACCATAGCAACCGACTAGCACCGGCTCACCTCTTTTGGTAAAGAATCTTTATTTCCTTTGAGACCCCCCCCCCCCGCCACATACACACTCCACTTCTACGTCTTGGTGATTTAGTAGCACTAAGCCCACCCAGGTGTGGCTTACACGTCTCACTGTGTTCCATCTCCAAGACCCTGGGGTGGTTCCCACGTGGTTAGTCTGATTCATACTACAAATAGGCACAGAACTTCTACAAGAACTCCTGGGGTAAAGAACCCCTGGATTTACACACGAGTCCTAAGTGCAGAGCCCCCATGGTGAGAAGAGCTGAGAGATGGAGAGAGAGGAGTTACATTTCAGATCACCAAATCAACCACCTCTCAGTTGCATAAACCCATGCATTCCTTTTTGTGTGTCATCTGGGTTGAGTTTTCAGTTGCATATAACCAAGAGTCACGTGAATACTATGTATCTTCTAAGAAAAAAGCATGGGGTAGGGGTGAGGTAACAGGGCCGTGGGAGCTGCAGGCAGGTCTGTCTCCGCCTGCCCGCAGTCAAAAGCCCAATGATGTCTCCTAGAGCAGGGTCTGCAGACTACAGCTGAGGCCAAAGCCAGCCTGCAAGCCAAGAATGCTTTTTGCTTTTTTGTAAATGATTGGAGTGGGGCAGAGGGGCTTGGAGGGACCAAAAGAAAAATAATAGATCTCAGTATGAAAATTACATGAAATACAAACTTCAGAGCCCCTAAGTAAGGCTGTATTGGAAGCCAGCCATGCCCATTCGCTGGCGTATTGTTGACTGCTTTTGTGCTACAACAGAGCTACACGGTTGGGATGGAGAACACCTGGCCTTCAAAGACAAAAATATTTATTATCAGCCCTTGAAGAAAATGTTCCTCTGCTAAGGGATCCTGGGACTATAGTCTGTTTAGAAGATACCCAGCAAAGATATTCTGTAACTTGCCTTTTATAATCTAAGGCATTAAAGGCTTTAAAAGTCAATCTTACAATGATGCCAAACTTAATAAAATAATTGGCTTTTCCTCCCAGGTAAAAGGAGCAGAATTGCTACTATTTTATATAAGGTTGTTTATTTAAGTTTTAAGGTTATAAATCAAAAGTACCATCTGGAATTCAAGTAATACTATGAGCAACAACAATGATACATTCAACTTCAGTACAGTAATGATTTATTTTCACACTATCACAAAACTCTTTTCAGCACCTTTTATATTTTGAGTAATCTTAAAAATAATCTAAGCCATAATTAAAATGAACTATATGGTAATAATTATGAGTATTATTTATTAAGCCATTGCTATGTGCCAGGAAGAACTCTGAGCATTTTACTTCTATTAGTATTTATTAGTCTCAACCACCTTCTCAGGAAGGTACTATCATTATATCCATTTTGTAGATGACAAAACTAAGGCACAGAGCCAGTTTATGTACTTTGCCTAAGGTTACACAATCATCAAATACTGAGGCCAGGGTTCAACCCCCAATAATCTGGCCCCGGAAACTGGACTATGCAGTGGGACAGAACACCACAAGTTTATTTAAAAGAGGTGGGAGCAACAAGAGTTCACTATAGTTTCAAATTTAATTGAAACATGTACTTTTTCCCTCTGGGAAGTGTCTTTTCTGTAATCCATCAATGTGATCATAGCAATTCAACTTAAGTCCTACCTCATTTCCATATCTGATTGGACCAAAGGAAGGCATCTGACCCAACTCAGGCTCCTTCCTTGAGAGACTGGTACTGAAATGAAGATTCCAGCATCCACCTAATTCTAGTATTAAAGTATAAACCTAGTAGCTCTTTGCCACATGTTCTGAAAACCACAGAGAGCCACTCTTCCATGAGAGAGAAGAATTAAGGAGACATGAAGAGAAAAATACCGACAAGAGGTAAAGATGGTAGATGGGAATTTCTTGCTTCACAGCAGGCTGTAGTTCCTTCTTGACATCTAGTAGAATCCCACCCCTGTGTTCTGTAAGGCATCCCAGAATCCTTCAACAAAAATCCCCTTTGGCTGAATAAATTGGGTTTCACTTACCTACAACCAAAAGAATCCTCAAACATTGCCCAATTTAGTCAGTTTTCCATTACTGTAACAAAATACCTGAGATAATAAACTTAAAAGGAAGAAAGGTTTGTTTTGGCTTATACTTTCAGATGTTTCAGCTCACTGCTTGGCTTGTTGCTTTGGGCCTGTGGTGGCACAGAACATCATGGTGGCAGCCTGTGGCAGAGGAAGCCTTTTTTATCTCATAGTAGCAAGGAAGCAAAGAGAGACAAAGGAAGGGTCAGGGTCCCCATATTCACTCAAAAGGCACAGCCCTAGTGCCCTAATATCCTCCCACTTGGCCCTATCTCTTAAAGTCTCCACTACCTCTCAAGAGCACCATGAGCTGGTGAACAAATCTTTCACCCAGGAGTCTTTGGGATGCACTCATCCAAGCCATAGTATGGCCCAGTGAAGAGCAAACCATTTGCCAGTTTTCACATTCCCTAAATCATCGGCCTAGGCTTCTCAAATAATGATTTTACTGGATTTCTGATTACTTCCTTAGCTGAGCACAAACTAGGCCAGATCTCAAGATGACCAGGGACTAGTTAAATAAACCTAGCATGATGTGTTGTACAATCTGGGAACCAGCAAATTGGTTCTAGGCTTCATTGTTGTTTTTCTTCTTGTTGTTTGTTTGTTTTCTTTTCTTCTGGAAAATAAAAACAAATACCCTTTCCTGTTTTCCCCCAACAAAACAGCTAGAGATGGCAGTTTATAGTTGTGATTGAGCTTGAGAACTTAGTGTTTCACAACCAATTACTGAAATAACCAGAGTGGATATAAAATGCTGTTGCATTATTTCCTGTGTCCCATTTCTCAAGGTATAAATAGTTCATAGACCATCCAAATGCTTCCCTGAAGAAATTAAGCAAGAGAATCAGAAAAGAAAGCCTTGGCTTCCAGTGCTGGTATAATGGGATTTGAATGAGTGATAACAAGCCCATTTACAGAAGGAAGTGTGAGGGCCTGAATGGCCACGAGGTTTGCTAGCCGATGGCAAGGTCAACTTCTGAGCCCAGCTTCCTGAGCCCCGTTACCATGAATGACTTCTATTCTTTTACCCCACCGACAAACCATCTCCTGATTGGCCTTTTGGGAATGAGATGTGACCTAGAACTTGGCCAATCAGAACGATCCACTATCACCTCTTCCCTTTCCCTCTACCACAGTAATTGGCTCAGATCTGGGCAAATTATCCAAGTTGGGACTTCTAGTGAAGTCCTTCTAATGAAGCTCTTCTATTAGAGAAGGGTACTCTTTCTCTGCTGGGATTGCCGGCTGACTACTCATTAAGCGTGGAGCTGTGTGGGTCAACACTTGGAAAATACCTGTCTGAGAGTGAAGGTAACACCCAGAGGTGCTGAATAAAGCGGAAGTTGAGAGAATAAGTCCTACTGGGACTCAAACCTAGATTTGTTTGGCTTTAAATCATTCTGCTAGCATGCCTCCTGGTAGAAGGAAGAGCATATAAATGCATAACTCTCCTTTAGTAGAATGTATCCTTGTACGGTCTTCAGAACAGAATCATAATTTAGCTCACTAAAATATATACTTGTAACAGCACCCTTTATAACTGAAAAGCTGAAAACACCCAAAGTTTGATCATAGGGGCTGGCTAAAATTAAATTATTATTTTTTATTTGCTTGCTTGTTGGCTTGTTTGCTTGCAGTGCTGAGAGTCGAACCCAGAGACTTGAGCATGATAGGCAAGGATTCTGCCACTAAGCTACACCCCTAGCCCCAAATCAAGTTGTTGAAAATAATTGGTGGTGTGCTTGAAGCACCAACACCCAACATAGGATAAACATTCAATAAAACAAGGGTAACTACAATGATTATTATGCAATGCATTACTTTTGTAACTAGGAACACAGCAAATACATGCTGTATAATACTTTTTTCTTCTTTTAAAAGTGGGAGAATCCTATGCAGCAGCCTCTGGAAGTCACCTCCCTTCCCTCCCTGGTGGTGACCTCCTCCTCCAGCTGTGAAACTGGAGGTAGCAGTGAGTCATACTGCTTGCCAGGTGCCCTTAGATTGGGGCTTGACTCAGCTCCTTGTTGCTGCGTATGTGGAAGGCAGCCAGCTGCTTCCTTTGCCTTTTTTTTTTTTTTAATGTTCTTTCTTTCTTTAACAACTGTTATCTTTTTATTCTGGATACTTTCTTTTTTTCTTTTTGGTACCAGGGATCGAACTTGGATCCTTGCGCTTGCGCAGCAGGCGGCGAAACCACTGAGCTAAATCCTCGGCCGCTCTGGCTACTTTCTGTAATCCACTGGGCTCAGCTCTCCTTGCTGGGGTTGCCCTCCAGAGGCCACCGACAAACTGGTACAGGGACAGGGTTCCAAGCCACTCACGGCCTGGCTTGGGTACCACCAAGATGTGTTCCTGCTCCCTGATTCTCAGTCCAGGGAGTGTGGAGAGGGTCTCTGCTCACCCCATGGGTCCCTGTTTGGGGCACTGACATCACAAAACAATTCAGTGCAAATGCTGGGCGTCTGTTTTCCTTAGAGACAGAGAGGATAGTACCTCAGCACCCTCACACCCCGGGGGTCCCCACGACTAGGCCTGGCCCGGCCACTTGGGACAGGCCGGGGAGGAGCAGGCTCCTTGCTGGTATCAGTGGAGATGGACCTGTCCTGCCAGGGAACATCTGTCTTTCACAGAAGATCTGGCTCCGGGTCCTGACAGTGTTTTACAATTACACAAATGCTACCTGAATTAATTCTTATTGTCAAAAATAAGAACAACCTAGAAGTATGTTTTTAAAAAGAAAGAGAGTTCCTGCAACACCTCTGTTTTAATTCCACTCCTCTTCCTAGATGGAATCAATCACTAGCAATAATACTTCATACCAATATGCATACATGGAAGGTTTTTATATGTTTTTGCAACAGAAATAGGAACATATTCTACATATTCCATGACTTGCTTTTCTCTTTATTGACATGTCTTGAAAACCCATCCATGATAGTATAAGTAATCTACTACATTCTTTTCCAAATAGCTCGTTGTATTTTGCTCTGAGACACTACCATATTTTAGTGACTTCCTTGCATCTGGACTCTTACATTGTTTCCAATTTTTCATTACTAGACACAATGGACTAATGAAATTCTTTTTTTAAATTATTTTTTATCAGTACATGTTTGCAATACATAATGATTACATTTTCATGGGAAGTTTCTACATGTATGCAACATACTGTATCTTAATTCTTTTTGTTCCCTTCCCCTCCCATCCCTTCCTGTTTCCTACAACTCTTGATCCCTTTCCCATTTGAAAAAGCTCTATTTCCATTTTTTTTCTTTGAGACTCTCTTTTTAAATCCCTTTTTTCTTCCTTTCCACCCTTTACCTCTATCTCTTGTTCCCCTTACACAATGGAGTACTACTCTGGTATAAAGAGGAAAAACTTAAGGGAGTAGGTAAATGGATGCACCTTGAGGCCATAATGTTAAGTGAAATAAATCAGATACACAAATTTAAATATTGCATGGTTTCTCTTACATGAGAAATCCAAAATATAAACAACAAGCAAAATAAAGGATAGATAATAGGAAGTAGGGAAATCTTTTTCAAATGGGAGGAGCTAATGAGATTCTTTCATAGAGATCTTCACTCATTCCTGCAAATATCTGCATAACACAGAATCCTAGAAGAGGAATTCCTGGATCAAAAGATAGATTCATTTAAAATATCATTAAATATTGCCAAAATGCCTTTACAAAAGACCAAATTTCCAGGTTCAGTCTTTCAAGCTGAAGCCCACTTCTCAAAGTTTAACAAAAAACTGTAGTGAGTGTTTGAGGGTAAAGTATTTAAGTTTGCTTTGTGCCAGTATTTTTCTTGGTTTTTTTTTTTTTGGTACTGGGGATCGAACTTGGGACCTTGTGCTTGCGAGGCAGGTGGCAGAACCACTGAGCTAAATCCCCAGCCCTATTTTTCTTGTTTTTAAGGGGCCATGACAAGGGTTAATACTTTCGGAGTCAGCACACTCACTGCCTTGAACACAGGCATAAGATGAAAGGCATATGAAATATGATTGAAATATATGATAAATGTTGAAAATTTTAGAATTTATTACAGTAAAAGACACATTGCCATTAATCTGCCTCAAAATACTTCTCAAAATACCTCGCTTCCAACATCCTTATTGTTCTTTCTGAAGCAGTCTTGGAAGTCCTGTTTGGTGAGTGTCTTTATGGGGTGTGATAAAAAATTTGGTGAATGCTTCTGGTACGTGCCGTCCAGTGGAAAAAGCAGGCTTGTAAAAATATTACAGTGTGTCCTCATCCACCCTTTTCATCCATCTGGTACCAAGCAACTTTTAGTTCTTCCCCCAGAGTCAAAATGACCAGGAAAGACAACATTTTGAATCAATTCAGGATGTCAAGGCAGCCACAACAGCTCAACTAGACACTCACAAAAAAGGACTTCCAGTAACTAAGTTTTGGAAGCAGCGTATATGTCCATCAACAGATGAAGGGTAAAGAAAATGTGATATTTATACACAATGGAGTGCTACTCTGCCATAAACCTGAGTCATTTGTAGGAAAATGGATGCACCTTGAGACCATAATGTTAGATAAAACAAATCAGACATATGAGCTTAAATATCACATGGTTTCTCTTATATGAGAAACCCAAAATATAATTAAAAAGCAAAATAAAAGATAGATAATAGGAGGTAGGGAGATAGAACTTTTGCAAATGGGAAAGGGATCAAGAGGTGGAGAGAGGTGGGAGCAACAGAAAGGGGATGAATAAAGAACTGAGATGTGTTATGTATGTGCACCGTCGACTGGGAAGGAACATAATCATGATGTAATGCAAACACGTGCTAATGAAAATGAAAAATGAAAAAAATTTAATATAAGAAAGTGGCAAGAATGAAGGGATAAGTGTGCTTGAAGTGAGGGGGAGTATTTTTGAGGAAGATTAATGGAAATTTGTCTTTTACCATAATAATTTTTTTAAAGTAAACATTCACCATAGTTTTCAATGACACCTCAAAATTGTACAATTAATCCAAAGGAAAATGCAGGTGAGCTGTACCAGATTGTCTGATAAAGTCCACCTCTGCCCAGACGAGAAGTTGGTAACACCCCGATTGCTCTCTCTACGGCAGAGGATCTCGAAAAGCTGACATTTATTTTATATAATTCTTGCAACAACACTGTAAGTTGGTGACTGTGCTTATTCTGATTTTACAGAAGCACCTAGGGCCAGGAGAAGTTGAGTGGTTACTCAGGTGGCAGGGTTTGAACAGGAGAGAGCTGTAGTGAGAACCTCAGCTACCTTAGGAGAGTACCTTTCTCGTCACCCCAGCAAGCCTCGGCCCTGTGTTGGGTGGCATGGCCGCCAGCATTCTGTCTCAGCAGGTCCGGGCACTGGACAGAACGTAACCATCAACCACCATTAACATTTCACCTGAGGGCTGAGCCAGTGCAGTAGGATGAGGGGGGAAGACGAGCCCAAGAAGTAGAAACAAAATACAGGGGACTCTCGAGTTACGACCCACCTGACATATGAACAACTTGGGTTAATTAGGTTAATGGAAGATTCATCTGCCTCTTGTTGTCTATAGTGTGTACCCAGGTAAGCATCCAAATCTCAGCTGTATTGACTTACAACCAACTTGAGTTACAACCAGCCCGAAAACCAATCAGGTTTGTAAGTCAAGGGTCCACAGTATCATTTTGCAGATTATGTGATTGTCCACATAAAAAAATCAAGAGAATCCGATGAACTATTAAAATCCCAAAGACTCCAGCAGAGTTGCTGGTTATAAGATTAAAACTGAAGAACAAAAGCAACATGATTTCTATGCTGCATGAATTTAAATGTTCGATTAAAAAACGTCACCACCATAGAAAATAAAAATATAAAGTTCTCTGGAACAGATTTAACAAAATATACAAGACTTTGTGGAGAACATTATAAAATTTAAAGGACATAAAAAGAACTATGTAGATGGAAATCTATACCATGGTTATGGATGGGGAGACATAGCAGAAAATCTCAGTTCTCTGCCAGTAGCAATATAACATCAAACAATGGCAACTAAGGTAGTATGGAATTGTCGTGTGGATGGACAGATAGGGTTATGTGACAGAAAATGAGTCTGGGCACAGATCCACATGCACACAGGAACATGCTAGAGGCAGGAGGTGGCATTATGAGTCAATGGGGACAGGATGGACCATTTCCCCATTAACATTTCACATATTTTCATGTGAGAAAAAATAAAATCAGTTCTCTATTTCTTGTCATACACAACAATTCTTGATCATTAAAAAATAAAAATTGTGCAAGCCGTGGTGATGCATATCTGTAATCACAGTACTCGGGAGGCTGAGGCAGGAGGATTGCCATGAGTTCAAGGCCAGTCTGGGCTACATAGTGAGTTCATGGCCAGCCTGAACTACATAGCAAGACTCTATCTCAAAAAAAAAAAAAATTGTGGCTCACCCAAAGAGCTTTTTTTCTTATACAGTTTGAATATTTCTTACCCAACTGGTTAGAACAAGAAGTGTTTCTGATTCCAGATTTTGGAATTTGCATAGGTGCAATGAAATATCTTGGGATGAGACAAAGGCTAAAGACGAAATTCATCTATGGTTCAGATACACTTTAAACACATAATCTGAAGGTAATTTTATATAGTTTTTTTTTAAGTTTGATGTTCTTGGAGGGTGAACCTAGAGCCTTAGCACTGAGATATATCCACAGCCATTTTTATTTTTTATTTTGAATCTCACTACATTTCCCAAGCTTGGCTCAAATTTGTGATCCTCCTGCCTCAGCCTCCCAGAGTGCTGAGATTATAGGTATGTACCACTACATCTAGTTTATTTGCTATTTTGTGTACCTGCATTTTGACTACAACTCATTACATGAGATTGGGTGTGGAATTTTCCACTTGGAGCATTATGTCAGTGTTGAAAGTTCTGGAATTTGGAGCATTTCAGATTTGGGATTTTAAGGTTAGGGATGCTCAACCTGGATATTTATCAGTATTTCCTGTTAAATTAAAACTGAGAAAGTTTAGAAATATTAACTAGTTCAACCTGGGCCACCAAGCAACTGGGCAACTTAGCAAGACCTTGTCTCAAAAGAAAAAAAAAGTGCTGAGGACATAGCTTTGCTCAAAGGCCCTGGATTCAATTTTCATTCCTGGAAAAACAAAACAAAAACCAACCTCACAAAAAAAGGTAGCAAAGGCAGGATTGTAATACGTAGCCTTTTCAGATTACTGTGGACATTCTTATTTTCTACTACACCAAAATACAAAAATAGTAGTTTCTTTAAGTTTAGTTGCTATATGGAATCAGAAGCAGCATCAATGAACTAACTTTTCATAATCTGTCACATGGAAATCCATTGGTCTATCTTATTCTTTGAAGGACCTTTGCTCAAGCATGATTTTGTAATGTCCTATATTGTTCATTTAGAAGACAGTAGCTCACTGAGTTACAGTGACCTTCCAAATGTTGACCCATGATATAGTCTGGATCTGGAAGGTCCCCTGGACCTGGCCCAACACAGACTTGTTTCCAAGAGGTTCTGGAACCTGTAAGAAGTGCAGCCTAGTGGGAGGTCTGCAGGTCATTGGGGTGCACCCTTGAAGGGGATACTGGGATTCCAAACCATTGCCCCTTCCTCTTTCTCTCTCACTTCCTGGCCAAGAGGTGATGATGTGTTGCTGCATGCCCAAAACAGCAGGTCCACCCAATCATGGTCTGAAAGCTCTAGCCACAATCCATACAGGTTGATGATCTCAGGTACAGTGTTTGCTACAAGGACAGAAAGCTGATGAACACAACACATTTCATCATCAGAATCACACGCGCTAAAGTCACCACAGGCCCATCAGCTAAGTCTTGTCTTGGGAAGCTGTCAAACTCATAGTAACTGCTGCGAGTTTTCCAAAATTCCAATTATCTACTGAGAGTTCAAGTTTTATGACTGGCAACAAACACTGTCAGTTGTTTTAAAAAGTAATGGTCTCACTTCATTCATTTTTGAGAAATTGGCTGACAACCACCCAGACTTGAAAAATCACAGCTTCTCAGCCATTCTTTCAATAGTATTTTAAGCAGCAGAAGAAAGAGGAGGAAGAGGAGGAGAAAGAGGAAGAGGAAAAAAGCACCAAGTTCAGCTTGACTCATGGCACAAGTACTTTTCCTCGAGACAGCCACGCACTTCAGAATGACCAAAGGCTCGGGCGAGCTTCCCTACAGGGAGGGCAGTGTCCCATGCATGTCACCACTAGTGACAGAGAACAACTGTAAGCTCTGTGTCTGGAATGCTCCTGGACTCTGCCCTGCAGGTCTGTTCCCTGGGACAATTTAGGGGCGGGGGGAGGTACTGGGGATCAAACTTAGGACCTTGAGCTTGTGAGGCAGATGGTGGCACCACTAAGCTAAATCCCTGGCCCTCCCTTGGATGATTTTAATCTGCACGCTGTCACTGTGACAGACTCTCACTGTGAGTGTAACCGCCGTACATCCCCAGGGCTGGTCTGCACTCCTCTGTCATTCTCCCAGCCCTCGTGTCAGCTGGGCCTAGTGAGGGAGCTGAGCTTCTTCGTCACCTTGCAGCCACAAAGCCCCATGGATCAGCCCTCGAGTCCCCTACTTCCTGGTAGCAGGGGAGCCGGGAAGGAACAGAAGGTACACCCCCACTTGGAAGCCATGTGACAGAGTGAGATTGTGCCCTGTGGTGCTAGGGAAGTGGCCGCAGAACTAAGGGGGAAGCTGAACATACACAAGCCAGCAAGCCCTCCCCGAGAGGGCCAAACCAGGATCTGGAGTCTCATGATGTAATACTCAGCACACCCAGGAAATATTTGAAAAGCGTCACTTGTCATAACAAGAGGTAGAAAAATCACAACTTGAATGAGGAAAGCATCCAATGCCAACACCAGGAGTGAATCAGATGTTGGAATTATTGGACAAAGAGCTTAAAGCTGCTGTCATAAAAATGCTTCAAAGGCAATCATAAATTCTCCATGTGGTCTTGAGCTAGAGATCTCTTTGCCTCAGCCTTCTGAGTAAGCACTTACCTGGCTACAAATTTGTTTGAAGCAAAGGAAAAACCAGAACATCTCAACAAAGGAATCTCAGGGGGGTAAATGTTATAAGAAATAATCAAATGGACATTTAAAAACTGAAAAAGTGCACTAATCAAAATTTAAAAGTTACTAGATGGGCCCAACAGGAGAGTAAACAGGGGGTAGCATCAGTGAACTCGAGGATAGGGGAGCAGTATTATCCAATATGAGCTACAGAGAAAGTGGATTTTAAAAATAAGCCAGGCATGGCGATGCAGGCCTGTGATCCCAGCACTCTGGGAGGCTGAGGCAGGAGGATCTCAAGTTCAAGGCCAGCCTGGGAAACTTAGCAAGACCCTGTCTCAAAATTTTAAAAAAGGGTTTGGAGATGGAGCTCAGTGCAAAGTCTCTGAATTCAATCCCCATTACCGCAAACAAAAAGTCTCAGGGAAGAATAATGTGAGTTTACGTTCAGATCCTCTGAGTTCCACAAGGAGAGAAGAATGACAATGTTACTGACAAAGAACTTTAGGAAATGATGGCTGAAAAATTCTCAAATTTGACAGAGGGCAACCTATAGATTTAATGAACTGAGAAGTTGGGTGTGGCGGTGAATGCTTGTAATCCCAGCACTAGGGAGCCTGAAGCAGGAGGATCACCAAGAGTGCAAGGTCAGCCTAGGCTACATAATAAATTCAAGGCCAGCCTGAACTGTGCAGCAAGACCCTGTCTACACACACACACACACACACACACACAGAAAAAGCTGAGAAAATCCCAAATGAGATAAATCCAAAGAAACCCACACAAAAACACATCATTAAAGTTCTGACAAAGAAAAAAAATCTCAAAAATATCCAAGAGAAAGAAAACATTACTTAAAGGGGAATACCAATTTGAATGACAGTGAATTGCTCCTCTGAAACCATGGCAACTAGCAGGAAGTACCTCAAGATTTTTCAAGTACTAAAAGAAACGAATTCTGAATTGTATGTATGAAATCTATGCAGCAAAAATATCTTTCAGGAATCGAGGAGAAATAAAGGCATTCTCAAGGGAAGAAAAACTAATGGCAATTTGTTGTCAGCAAACCTGCCTTAAAGAATGGCTAAGGAAGTCCTCTAAACAGAAACGAATAATGAAAGATCCTCCAGGTTTGGGAACAGAAAGAAAGACCCCAGAATAAGTAAATATAGGAGCAAATGTAATAGTCTATGTTTCTTATGAGCCTCTTAAGTCATATTTGATGTGAAGACAATGTCTGAAGCCAAAATTAGAACACTAGCATGGTGCACACTGAATTTGGAAAAAACACTTAATTCTACTCAAAACGTGGGTTAGGTATGCTGGGCATATTGGCAAATGCCTGCAGCCCCAGCTACTTAGGAGGCTGAGGCAGGAGTATCAAATGAGTCCAGGAGTTCAAGGCCAGCCTGGGCAACCTATACCTTATCTCAAAAATCAAAAACCAAACCAAAAAGTGAGATGGGTACAGAGACCTAAAGGTTAGTAATTTTGTTCCTGAAGAAAATCCTAATAAATCCTCTAGCTTTACTTTCTCTTTGTTGACTTTTAAAAATCACTAATTTTGGAGGTCACTCAACTGGGCATAATATATTATTAGTCTCCTACCGGCTTGGCTGTAGAAAGCACCTCTGATATGTGAGTTATGAGGGTAATGATTGCCTTGGTTACTTTCAGAGACTTGAAGACTACTCTTGCTGAAAATACTGTTTTCACTTGGGTGACTCGAGCTGGATGAAAACTCTGAACATCGCCGCCCTCAGTGTGTCTGTCTCTTCTATCCAGCTCCACATATAAACATGTTGATCATTTGAGAAGTGTTTTATCCAAAACTATAATACGATGTTAATTTGACCTACATACCTAGCTTCTCTCCCAGCTGTTGAAGGCTAAAGACACCTACCTACCAGCTACCATAACCGGAAATACTAGACTGGGAAAAGGAGCGAAGTGAGGCGGCACCCCAATTCCTAAAAGATCTCTGGTGATTCCCAGGAAAGACATGACTACCCCTCCCCTTCACTTGTCTCCTTGCCTCATTATTCCTATCCTGTATTTGCAATTCTGCAACTCCCTGGAGTTGAGAAGTTGATTTGTGAGCAAAATTCCTTCTTCTCCATTGTTTGGCGGCTGAATAAAGCTCTTTCTTTCTGTGGAATAAGCATCTGGACCTGTGTCAATATGTAAGGTATGATTTTTAAAAATACCATGAATGTTTAAATTTTTAAAAAATGCATTACAATAAAAGACACATTGCCATTAATTCCCCTCAAAAATACTCTCCCCTCACTTATCTCACTTATTGTTCTTGCTACATTTTGTCTTTAAAAAAAATTTTTTTTATTTAGACAGGGTCTCACCATGTAGCTCAGGTTGGCCTTGAATTCACTGTGTAGTCCAGGCTGGCCTTGAACTCTAAGTAATCCTCCTGCCTCAGCCTCCCAAGTGCTGGGATTACTGGCATACACTACCATAACTAGCCTGTTCTTGCCATTTTCTAAAACAGTTCTGGAAGTCCACTTTCTTGAGTGTCTTTAGTTGAGCTGTTGTGGCTGCCTTGATGTCCTAAATTGATTCAAAGTGTTTACCTTTCATGGTCATTTTGACTTTGAGGAAGAGCCAGAAATCACACAGTGCCAGATCCAGTGAATAAGATAGATGTGAGGACACACTGTAATGTTTTTACAAGTCTCCCTTTCTGTTGGATGGCACTCAGTGGCAGCATTCATATTTTTTATCACACCTCACAATGACACTCACAAAAGAAACTTCCAGAACTGCTATAACTTCAGAAGTTACAGGAATGATGGGTAAGTGTGTTTGAAGTGAGGGAAGCATTGTGAGGGGCATTAATGGCAATGTGTGTTTTGCTGTAATAATTTTTAAAAATTTAAACATTAACCATATATTTTGATGACCCCTTCTGTATATTTTTAACACCATTAAGATAGTTACCCGAGCAACCATTGAGAACACTATAGAGGTATGAATAAATCGAAGTGGAATCCTAAAAAATGTCACATAACTCACAGGAAGGTAATAAAAGAGAGAGGAATGAGAAACATTCAGATTGTGTGTGTGTGTGCACGCGCGCGCACGCGCGCCCACACTCATGCTTAGTTCTCTGTTAATTTTATCACACGTGCCAGTTTATGTGACTACCATCTCAGTCAAAATACACAAACAGTTCCATCACCCAGATCTCTTGTGTGTCCAGGGGTGGTATTAGGTTCTCCTGAATGCTAGTTGTATGCCTGAAATTTAAAAACAAAAGTAGCACACACAAAAGGAACACGAAGGTGGCTCTGTGATTCTGGGACATGCTCGTGTTTGGAAGCCCTGGGCTAGGACAGCACGGTCTCATCGCTAAGGCAGGGCCTCCCCAGCAGCTGTGTGGGAGCGGCACCAAGGGTGGGTGAGTGGGGGTGGCTTCCTCTGTAATATGATCCCCCAAAGTGACATCTTCAGGGAAATATTGAAGATGCAGAGTTCCAAGGATCATTGTTAAGGTCACGATAAAAATATATGAGAGGAGGCAGTGTGAAATCCAGGGCCAGCCTATTCCGTGGGTGAGATGACGTCAGTGGTCAAACGAGGGGTAGGGGAAGGTGACTAGGGAGGGGAAGCTCATATTTAAACTGAAACAAACTGGCCTCCAGAACCCTTTCCAGGTTTTGAAACTTTCTGCAGTTGCCTCTTTACAGGCAAAGTCAGATTGTTTGGGGGATGACTCTGCCTAGTGTAAGAATCTAGTGCTGGCTGCACATTGGCCTTCACATCAGAGTCCCCAGCCACCTAACAACAGAGGGGCCGAGTGGACCCAATGCACATCTCCACTGATTCATCCTCAAGAATCAATAACCTGAGTGACTACCTGACATTTACTTGTACAGCATCCCTCTGTAATAGCACAGTATATTTATCCACTTCCCAATTGCCTCTCCTTTCTCCAGAGCCCAGTGAATTAACTGTGTGCTGGAGCCCCAAGGACCTTCTCTCAGATTTGTAAATGCTCCATGGAGACTGTTCTGCTACTGTGCAATGTTGTTTTCCTCCTCCAAGAAGACCTTTCTCTCCCTGCCTCCTCTCCCAGGTATAGCCACCTGTTCTCTGAATTCCATTGTCTTCCATCCCCTCCTGGACATGGCTCCAAACCAGCTTAGGTCCTTAGACTTCAGGTTGCTGGGTTTAGCAAGTGAAACTACAGCATGACCTGTTAGTCTTGAATTTCAGATAAACAACAAAAAAATTTACTATAAGTATGTCCCAAATATTACATGAGATATACTTCTATTACAAAACTTATATTCAAAAATTTATGTTGTTTATCTCAGAGTCAGAGTTAACTGGACATTCTATATTTTATTGGGTAACCTTACTTTAACTTTTCCTTCACAGCACCCATCACAAGTTGACATTGCAATTCTATTTGTATGATTAATTTCATGAAGGTAATGGCGAGGCTGGGTTTTATTTCCCATTTTCTTCCTGGATTTTTGCACTGTGTGTTGGGCAGAGACAGCATGGAATGAACTCTGCAAGTTGATTGGATGAGTGTGAGAAGGAAGAAGAGAGAGAAGAAAGAAGGCTGGGTAGGAATGGAACCCTTGTAGGGTTATGTTCTGCTGCTGATGAATCGCGTGTAGATCCCAGGAAACTCCATGCTGTTTCATACTCTGTGCTGTTGCTCATTCCCCTCTTCACCAGGTTAACTGAGCCCAGGGGTCACTGCTGTCTGAATGCCTTCCTGGGGCTTCCAAGCTAAGTCAGAAGCCTTAGAGCTCCCAGGGGACCTACTCCTCCCTGCCCAATGAAGCACTTAGCATATTGTATAATTATCTGTTAATGTGTCTATCTCACCAGCCCATAAATTCCTTGAGGGTAAGTATGGTGTCTCATCCATCTTGGGAATCCTGTAAGCTGGCAGAGCTCGTAAATTGTTCAGCCAGTATCCACTGATGTGTTGAGATGTAGAGCTGACTGTCTCTTCTCAGTGTAACCCACAGATAACCGCCCTTGCTTTTGCCCTTGCACCTTCAGGCTGGACTGGGCACATCATATCGAAAACACATGAACACAACAAATAGCAAACCTGCCTTCAATAATGAGTAATGGCTTATTTTTGGTTGATGCTTTTGTTTACAGATGGGAGAGAAGGTTATTTTACTCATCCCAGTACAAAATGTCTAAATGTTCTCCCTTGAAATATCCAATCCTCTGTCTGTCTGTCTGTCTGTCTGTCTATTTATCTATCTGCCTCCTTAATGTTCTCCCCCTTGAATCTCCCTCTTTATTGGTCTTTCTCCCTCTCTAGCCAAGAGAGTTCCAAAGTTCCCGCTTCCTACCCAACCTCACACTTTTCATCGGAGGCTCCCTTTCTGAGGTAGGGCCATTTGAATCCTACCCATCACTCCACTCACACACAGAGTCTTTAATCCACTCAGAGAATCCTTCTTGGGAGTCAACTCACAAGAGTTAGAGAAGGCTAGGGGAATCTTTAAATCAATAGCTAGCTAGGGCTTTCTCTCACACCAGAAGATGATACTTTCTATCAAAGAATAGAACTGGCACTAGGGTGGAAAACTATGCTAAATCAATGACAAAAGTGTAAGAATTTTCATATCAAGACCAGAACTTCTCAGAAATAAAGTGTGACAAGAGAGAAACCAGCAAAAGGAAAGGAGACTAGAAAAGGGAAAAAATCAGCCTTGAGGATCAATACTCTGAAGACCAGAAATTCAAGTGTTTAAAAGAAACTCTTCAGCATTCCTCCTACACCTAAAAATAACAGTGCTTCCTCCCTCAGGATGTTTCCTATTGTAGCTGTTGTGATTTCTCCATTGAGGCTGCCATTTTGGTGCACTGGAACATGAGGATATCTTAGAGAGGCGTGGAGAAGAGCCCACTAGCTAAAGAACCTGGGAAGGTTCCAAGGGATGATTCTGAAAATACAGAATCCCCTTAACCTTTTTAAGCATCTGACTCTGACCTCCAGTTGTATCTCATCTCATAGGTCTTCCAAATAATTGATAGAGTCATTTTCTGTAACTATAAACCGTCCCTCTTTATCTTCAGTAACACTGTGGGAGTTAGAGTGGAGTGTCAACTTGATTGGCTTTGGGATCTGCCCAGGGAATCAAGAGAGCACACTTCTTAGTCTGAGTAGGTCATGGAGGTGTAGCCTTGGAGTTTAGATCTGGTCCTTTGCCCCTTCCTCTCTGGCCTGTTTCCCTGTTCTGCTTTCCAGCTGCCATGAAATAAGTACCTTTGTTCCACCAAGCCCTTCCACCAAGATATTTCTCCCTTGGAGCTAGCCCATCATGAACTGAATGCCCTTAAACCATGAGCCAAATCAAACCTCTCCTCCTTTAATTTGTGGGTGTTGGGTATTGTGTCCAGGAAAGCTTACTAATTAATACAAACACTTTTTGTCTTATAGTCTCTTTTGTCAGTGGTGTAGCCCCTCCTCCTCTCTTGTGTTTATTTGCATGGCATATCATTTTTGCATCCTTTTCAATCTATTTATGGCTTCAAATCTGAAGTGTTTCCCTTATAGATAACATATATTTAAGCCTCATTGTCAATCTCTGCCTTGACTGGAGTGTTTAATATTTACATTTGATGTTGTTGGACTTACAACTGCCATTTTCCTATAGATCTCTTTTGTTTCTTTGTTCCCCTCTTACTGCTTTCCTTTACGTTAAATCAATATTTTCTAATGTACTATTTTAATTCCTTTGTGCTTTTTTTTTACTACATTATTATGAGTTATTTCCTTAGTGGTTCCTCTGGTGTTTCTTTCAACTTTTAATTTTCATTAAATCCTCACATTTTATAATCAGCTGTTTTATTCCACAAAGATTAACCAAATATATGTGTGTCAAACTCTGTGGTAGACAGCGGGAATTCGAAGGTGAACAGGTTATGGTTTTTTCCCTCAAACAAATGGAGCGGCAAAGTTAGCCATCCTAATATAGTATGATTAGTGTTACATTACACAGGGTGTGTGGAATAATTGTGGTATCCGTAAGAGCTAAGAGAAGATAAATTGGTTCAACCTATAAGGTCAAAATACTTCCAAGTAGGCAAAAAGGCCAAGGTATTTATTAAAGAATAAATAAGGGCCGGGGATTTAGCTCAGTGGTTCCCTCGCCTGCCTTGTAAGCGCAAGGTCCTGAGTTCAATCTCTGGTACCAAAAAAAGAATAAATAAGAGTTAGCTGGTGAAATAAATGGGGACCAGCTGTTTTAGAAGGAGGGAGAAAATCTGAACCAACATCTGGAGTCATAACAAATTGTGAGCATTGGGAGTTATTCAAGAAGGCCAGGGCAACTGGATCAGAAGTCTAGCTAGGCATGTGATGGGAAAACGAGTTAGAAATGCACGTAGCTGCATATCAAAATTTTTGCTTCATTCTGAAGGTAATGGTGACCAGTTGAACTTGAGCACAGGGTCATACTTGCATTGTAGAAAATGACTGTATCAATTATCTGGACGATCCATGAGACAAGATACATAGCTGGAAGCAAGAGTCAGCTGCCCAGAAATATTAAGGATGTTGTTAAAGGTCAACTAGTTGGTTGGGAGGTAACATGAAAAGGAACCAAGGTACCCTAACTCCTAGTCTGCTGCTTTTCCCACTGTACCAGTTGAATTATGATATTTTATTTCTTTCTCAAGGGTACAAATTTTAATCTCAACATGAATGTTCATAAAATGAAGTCAAACTTATGTATCTCTCACATTTTAAACCTTGCTGACTGCCTTTTACTCAGCAAGTCCACTTTTAAGAATTTTATGCAGAGGAAATAATTAGGCAGATATGCAAAAGGAAAAAAATACATTTATTGTGACATTCTTTTTTTTTTTTTAATTTTTATTATTATTTTTTTTTGGTACCAGGGATTGAACTCAGGTCCTTGCGCTTGCGAGGCAGGCAACGGAACCACTGAGCTAAATCCCTGGCCAATTGTGACATTCTTAATAAAAGCAAAAATGTTCTAGCCTAAATGCCCATCAATAGGGAATTGGTTGGGGGGGAAATAAAGATATAACCAGACACTAAAATTATTCAGTACTCATAGAAGGACACTTCTGTATTTCTGAGATAAAGGATCATGATATATTGAGTGAAAATTGGTTGTATTTAATGCATATGATATCAACCAATCTATTTGCTATAGCTTGTATCTGGAATGCCCAGACTTCTGAGTCTGTGTATTAAAGGCCTGGTCAGCAGCTTGGCACTATGGGGAGGTGGTGACACTATGAGGAGGAGGGGCCTGGTAAGTCTTCAGGTCACTGGGGATGTGCTTTTGAAGGAGATTGCGGGATCCCAGTCTCTTCCTCCCTTGTTTGTTTCCTCCTCCACACTGCTGAGAAGTGTTTGGCAGTGCTCTGCCCTGTGCTCCCCGCCATGATGTGCCGCCTCACCATAGCCCCAAAGCAATGGCGCCAACCAACCACGGACTGAAACCTTCCAAACTGTGAGCCACAATAAACTTTATTCTTTATAAGTTGATCATCTTGGATACTGTGACAAGAAGCTAACAAACTATTTTCTTTAACTCCATATATTAATCTACGTCCAATAAAAGACGGGGATGTGAGCACCAAATTTGTGATGGGGCAGCAGTTTAAGGGTGGGAAATGGCATTTAGTACTTTTTATTCTTTGTATTGTTTGGATTTTTATAATGAGCATCTATTAAGGAGATTTTTAATTTTGTTTTTCTTTTTTTTGGTACCAGGGATCGAACTCAGGACCTTGTGCTTTCGAGGCAGGCAGCGGAACCACTGAGCTAAATCCCTGGCCCCTAAGGAGATTTTTTAAAAAGCTTACTGACAGTATCTATGCAGCCCCAGCAATAAATACCACAAAATTGATTTAATTCCTTAAGTCTCAGCCACCTCACGAAAAAGGAAAATGTCAACTTGATGAGCCAGAAATTGCTATTCACAGTAGTCAGATATTAACTATTGTCCTTTCAGAGAATACAGTGGAAAAATCAGGCCAGCGGTTCCTGGCTTCTGAATACAGGTTAAATGCCTCAATAGTGAATACTGTTTTGAAGGTGCATTCTGTAAAACGGTGACGGCGAACCTTTTAGAGCTTTCAGTGATAAGAAACAGCCCACTGCAGTACGAGTACCATATGTTCACCATCACTGCCTTGAAACAAAACTGCTTCCTGCCTTAATATATGGTTACCATTAACATTATTTTGTTGATTTGATTATTATGCATCCAATAACCCTAGGTCACTCTATGCAAACATTTTCCCCCTCTTGGTCATCTTGCAGTAGTTATACTTCAGGATCACAGTACCTGGCTTTTAAACTACAGATAAGGAGTGTGGAGACCAGTGTGTTGTTGACCTCAATTCTTTAAATCTCCGTAAAGTAGGATAGTGGTGGGGTGACAAACTGCCCTGATGAAAACTGATGGTTTCCTAGGAGGTGAGACTTCTCACACTAAAACTAGGACGGTCTAGGAAATCAGGATGGCTGCACATTAAGAGTT
Organism: Heterocephalus glaber; assembly: GCF_053883595.1. Classification (NCBI taxonomy): domain Eukaryota; kingdom Metazoa; phylum Chordata; class Mammalia; order Rodentia; family Bathyergidae; genus Heterocephalus; species Heterocephalus glaber. The sequence goes on from NW_028258175.1 coordinate 14,716,883, forward strand.
AAGATTTAATCATAGGCCATGGCTCATCTTATAATGACTACAAGTTAGAAAATAGAAAAAAAATCAGACATTAGCAAAATGAGTCATAAGTTTGATATTATGGTCTGATTTCAGTATAACTTGACTTTGCAAAATATGCTCAAACATATTATAAACTAAATATATTCATTATTTCAATTTAAATGAATGAGAATTAGTTTTCTGGCTCCTTTTGGAGGGAGTCTTAAAAAATACTCTTAATAGGGCCGGGGATTTAGCTCAGTGGTTCCACTGCCTGCCTTGCAAGCGCAAGGTCCTGAGTTCGATCCCCGGTACCAAAAAAAAAATACTCTTAATAGCTGGGTGCAATGATCCAGGACTATAGCCCCAGCTACTCTGGAGGTCGAGGCTGGAGGATTGCTTGCATCCAGGAGTTCGAGACCAGTCTGGCAACATAGCAAGACCCCCTTCAGAAAAGGGGGGAGGGCTCTGAGATGTAGCACAGGGCTAAAGGATTTGCCTAGCAGGCACAAAACCCTAGTTCCCATCATGGGCACCAGACACACACACACAAAAGTTAAACTCCTATGATTCTGAAAATTTTTTGACTACAGATACAAAATTTCATTTATTTTAGATTACTTCCATGGTTGTTGGCAGTAGCTTACACTCAGTTGATCCTTGATCCTTAATAAACAGGATAGACTGAGTTTAGATGTCTTTAGATACAGAACAGAGTTTGTTATTATTTGATTAGTATCAAGAAGAGGCGCTGTTGGTACAGTGGTGAGCATAGCTACCTTCTAATTAACATCGAGTGAGGCTTTCACATTAAGGGATCATATATTTCTTTCTTTTTTTTTTTTTGGTACTGGGGATCGAACTCAGGACCTTGTGCTTGCAAGGCAGGCAGTGGAACCACTGAGCTAAATCCCCAGCCCGGGATCTTATATTTCTTCTTTAAAATTGTGGTAAAAATGGGAGCACCTGATATTTCTCTTGATAAATACAGAATATGCTCGAGCTTAATCAAGTAATAGAAGTTGACATGTGAGAAGAAAAGTTTTAATAAATTTTCTTCTCATTAACTTCATTAATTTGAAAAGGAAAAGATATGAACTATAACAGCATTCTTGAGGAGTTCTAAACGAAAGTGAGGAAAAGATGTTTTTTGTTTTTTGGTACCGGGGATCAAACTCAGGACCTTATGCTTGTGAGGCAGGCGCCAGAACCACTGAGCTAAATCCCCAGCCTTGGACAAGATGTTATATTTATACTTTCCATCAGAGGGCTTTGGCCTGCACTGGCCAAATGCATCGTCCTTTTTAAAATAAAATTTATATTTTGGAGTATTTTTAGATTTACACAAAGTTGCAATGACAGTACAGAGAGTTCTCATGTTTCCTTCACTCTTCTACAAGTGTTTAATGTCTTATAGAACTAATAATATAACATCCATATAAGACTGTTCATTAAACTTCACCCTTGATTCAAAGTCATGAGTTTCTCCACTTACGTCCTTTTTGTTCCATTCCAAATTCCAGCCTCCCACGCTGCTCTTAGCATCTATTTGTTAAGTGATCAGAGGGACCTCATCTTAATTGTATTAACCAGTCTGTGTTCCTTGCTCATTAGATTGTACTATCTCTTTTACACAGTCATTTATGTTTCATTCATTCAGCAGATACTAACTGAACACAGTCAAGTTCCAGGAAGATAAAACAGGTGTGATCTGTACCCTAACAGAATGGATGGGAAACAGGCAATGTGCTATCATAAATAGTCAGTAAGGTGATGAGAAAGAAACACTGTGCTGGCAGAGGGGAGTATTGAACTCAGAAGAGGTTGGGGAAGGAGGCACTGATATTTGAGACCTGAAAGTGTGCAAAGGATTTCATCAGATGAGGAAGAGAGGAATCAAAGCAAAACACCCCCTAAATAAATTCCCCCTCCTAGGAACCAAAAGCCAAGCAAGCGCATGGGAAAGGGCCTAGGTGAGGTTGCAGTGGAAGGTAGATGGGATGCCTTGGTATTGTAAAGGGAAAAATGAACCTGAGAACAAGCTAAATTAATTGATAATTGCACTTTTTTTTTCTGGTACTGGGATCGAACTCAGGACCTTGCGCTTGCAAGGCAGGTGTGGTGCCACTGAGCTAAATCCCCAGCCCTGATAATTGCATTTTCATTGCCTTTTCCTCCGTGTCTCCATAGCCCTGGGCCCATGTAGTTGCCACAGTTGCCTCAGGCTGGTTTGTGCTAGAATCTCTTTGCACCTCTGTCCCCACTAGGCAAGGAGCTCTTGGAAGGAAGCAACTGTGCCTTATGCGTCTTGGTTTCCTTCCCTCCTTCCCTTCTTCAGCACCTAGCAGAGCCATCTGCACAAAAGCAATCCAAACGCGTGTTTGTTGAATCAGATTAGACTTCTAGTTATATACCATTCTTGTTACTGTAGCTCCAAATTATACAAGCTACAGCTAATTTGCCACACACACACACACACACACCCCTCCTTTTCTCTTCAGCTTCTACTTCTCACTGATTCTGAGCTTTGTACAGTTCTGCCCCAAGACTTGCTCCCTTCAAACTGTAGGAGGAAAGGAATTCCTTCTGATGTCCACATGGGAGAAAGTGTCCTTGAGAAGCTTGATTCAAAAGAGGAGAAAGAGAAGGTGGAGGATGAAAGGAGGAGGGCATGGGCAGAGACATCTGAAAAGATGTTTTCAGTGGTTATCTGAGACTGGCAGCAATCTTTCAAATGTCATTTGCTCTACTTTATAATTTTCAGGATTTTAAATTTAAAATCATGAGTATTAACCTTCTTTTATTATCAGAATAAAAGCAGCAGTTATTTTTTATTAGAGAGGGGGACATAATTTCACTCCTTAGTTGTCACCTGTGGGTCTTGCTCGGCTGGCATCCATTGAACTTGCTGTCACCATGACACTTTGCTGTCTTTCCATGGGAAATGCACCTCTCCCATGCAATGAGGCTTCTTTGGGACCAGCCATCAAGAGGCCCCGCCTGACTAGCCAAGGGCTGGGTGCTTGTCCTAGCTGAACCAACACACACATGCTCACACATGCCAGCTGTTTGGCTTTGACCTTACCTGGCTCCTCCCCAGAACTGTTCAGCCCCCTTTGGCTCACAGAGCTTGTGCAGTGTCTGGGAAGGTCCCTTGCCTGAGAGCAGCAGCTAGCTGCAAAGCAGCTACCTCCAAAATGAGGCACTGAGACCCAGAGAGAGTTTGGAAGGTTCAGGTTCCTAAGTGCTTATTTTGGGAGCTTGCATGCACAGGAGATAGGATTATTTGCAAACAAGAGAAATTGACTGGTTAACACAGATTTTCTTTCTGTTCTCTCCCAGGTATTTGAATCTTGAGCACAGTGTATCACAGGTGCAAAATAGTGGGACTGATTCAGATTGATGGCAGTGCCCTGAATTTTCTGCCACTTGGAACATTAGAGTTGTCATAGTTCCTCTTCTAAGGAAGGGGTATTTAGCTTTTTCTTTGATTCTGAGGGGATTTCCACATGCTCCCAATACATTCCTTTTTCTCTATAAGGTCCCATGCTTTGCAAACTTACTTAAATAAATTTATTAACTGTGATCCACGGCAAGAAATATACAAGGCTACCCAGTATCTGCATATACGTGGAAACATAAGCAAGACAAAAATTGCACAAAACAATACTTACCCTTGGGACCTTAGATGCAGCCTTCTATTTTCTCCTGCATTTAAAAAAAGGTTGGTTGCAATTTCTTAAATTGAGTTGAAGTCATCAATGTGTTGCCCCTACATTTGGAAACCTCTGAACTATCCAAAGTTAATTTCTGTTGCTCACAAATAATCCTATCTCTTGGGTGTAAAAACACCCAAAATGAATACCTGCAAAAGGAACACTTGAGCCATACAACCTTTTCTCTTGGGCAGTGCTCTGTCTCCGGCTGCGGGACAAGTTCTGTGAACAAAGTCACAGAATGGTGTTGGGAAGATCCAAGCACATGACCAAAGGCAAACCTCCAGAACTTCCTCTTCCCATAGCCGTCAAACAGTCAGCTGTGATGTGACCCCCTTTCCATCCCTGTCATTGATCTAGTCTGAGGGTCAGCAGATCTTCAGGCCAAACCCAGCCCATTGCCAGTTTTTATATTACCTTGGAGCTAAGAATGACCTCTACATTTTTAAATGATTGAGGGAAAAATTTTTTTTAAAAAAGAGATTTCATGACATGGGAATAGTATATGAAATTTCAACCCAGCAACATTAATTCATTCAGGTGTTTGTCTATGGCAGCTTTGGGGCGACACCTCTGAGACAGAGGTAGAAGTGAGTGGTTGCAACAGAGATTTATGACTTGCATAACCTAAATCACAGCCATCCCCTTGGTGTCCCCTGGTAAGTGGTTCCAGGAACCCCCTCAAATGCCAAAACCTCCAGATGCTCAAATCCTTTACATAAGTGGTATGGAATTTACATATAACTATGCACATCTTTCTGCATACTTTAAATCTTCTCTGCATGACTGACAACAGCCAATTCAGTGTAAATGCTATGTAAGTAGCTGTTATGTTGTATTGTTTAGGGAACGATAATAAAAAAAACAGTTTCGGGCTGGGGATTTAGCTCAGTGGTGCCACTGACTCCCTTGCAAGCTCAAGGTCCTGAGTTCAATCCCCAGTACCAAACAAACAAAAAAACCAGTCTGGGGTTAGGAGTATAACTCAGCAGCAAAGTGGTTGCCTAGCATGTGCAAGGCACTGGGTTCCATCCCCAATATCCCATCAAGAAGAAAAGTCTGGAAAAAAAAAAAGATTAAAAAAAAAAGAAAAGTCTGTACAAGGTCAGTACAAATGCAGTTTTTAGAAAATAGTTTCTATCTGGAGTTAATAGACTCTGTGGATGTAGATGTGGAGGACACAGAGAGTTGACTATATTTACCATCTACTTTTGCACAAAAACCATTTTCTAAGCCCTTGTCTAAGCACTAGAAGGAAATGGAAAGGAAAGGCTGAGTCCCTGCTCTAAAGAAGCGGATTGTCTGAGTGAGATGGTGCCCATGGAACTGAATCGAATCAAGGGCAACCAAGCATTAAACTACCCAGGATGGAGAGAGTATAACAGGAAGGCAGAAATGGAATAAATCCTTCAAAAGAAGAGAAGAGGGGGCCGGGGGGGGATTTAACTCAGTGGTTCTACCGCCTGCCTCACAAGCGGAAGGACCCGAGTTCGATCCCCAGTACCACAAAAAAAAAAAAACAAAAGAAGAGAAGAGGTGAAGGGGGGTAGTGGTTCTGGAGCAGCCACCACTGTAATTTGGGCAGTTTCTGGACTTCCATGTAGGAAGAGCTCAGAGATAGCAGTCAGACTGGGGGGTTGCATTTTCCTGTACCAGAGAAGGCATTTGGAATCAATTTGCACATCAAATAAAGGGAATAGGGGAACAGAGAGACAAATGGGACTGACACAAAGGGAATGCAAAATCGAGTTTATGCAGAAAAGACCAAAGGAGGGTCGGGCAACAGCTTGAGGGAGGGAGTAGTAATAGTAACACCAGATATTTATTAGGTTTTTATCATGTGTAGGGTACTGGGATCAAAGCCCCCCCTTAGGCACTGGGAACTGAACCCAGGGCTTTTGCACTGGGCTACCCTCTCCTTTGTTTTTGAGCCAGGGTCTCAGTAATCACTAAACTGCCCAGTCCAGGCTTGAACTTGTGAACCTCCTGCCTATAGCCTCGCAGAGTACTGGGGTTACAGGTGTGCGCCCCTGGGTCTGGCTCAAATCCTTATCTTGTTGAAAGGTCTTGATAAGTGTTATGAGGTGGGTAGGTACATGCCATTTTACAGAGTATCTGAAAGCAAAGAAAGAGATGAATCTACCTGGATCAGGGCGCATTTTAGACCATGAGGAAATGAGGTTCAAGAGGGACAGAAGGTGAAAATCACAGAGGATGAGGAAGACCAGGTAGAGAATATTGAACTTCAATCAAAAGTAAAAACAAGCTTAGCACTGTGGCACATGTCTGTGGGGCCATGCCTGAAGGCTGACTAGAATGGAGGGCTTGAGCCCAGGAGTTTAAGGCCAGCCTCCACAACATGGAGGAAGTCTGTCTCAAAAACAACAACAAAAAAAGAAAAACCAAACAATTGTATTTGTATGGTAGCACGGTGCTGGGCAGTATAGCTTAGTGGCAGACTGTATGTGCAAGGCCCTGGATTCAATCACATGCACCCCGTCCCCAGTAATGGTAGCAGAGTTTGGGTTTGACATCAGAGGCAACGAGAAGCTTTTGAGGAAGAGGATGATGGGGTGAAATGAGAGCGATAAACATCGGTCAGCAGCAGGTCATGCAGAACCAAGGGCAGGTGGTTGTTGTATCATCCACTTAGGTTTTGCACCCCTTCAGAGAGTCACAATATGTATCACCTACTAAGCATCCCTATCCCTAGGCTCGGACATAGGTAGGTCAGTGGTAGCGCATTTGCTGAGCATGTGTAAAGCCCTGGGTTCGACCCCCAGCACTGAAAAAAAAAATTCTTACAGCCAAGAAACTCATCATTAAGTTTCACCCAACAATTTCCAAACGTACTGAGCACATTCCCACCTCTTTTTCTTAGAAGATGTATTAACAGCTGCTATTCCTTGGAACCTAGTTTAGAAAATGCTGCCTTCGAGAAAAGCAAATCACTACAGGGGATTTCTATCTTTAAACCCTGCCTCTGATATGCTCGCTTGTGGTGCTGTCAGATCTTTATACATGAAGCTATGATGCCAAGTTAGTAAGTAATCGCACACAGAGCGGTAGTCTCACCAGCCAGTTCCAAGCTGCTTTGCTGTATTTTTAGATAACAGAAATGGTAACTGAGTAAATACTACAAATCCAGATACCTGATTCTAATTCTACAGAGGCCAAAGTAATTTCTCCTTCAGAGCCATTTTTAGAAGCTTGCCCAGTACCCTTACCTCCCTAGGAAGTGACGAAACTTCCTTCAGTCGCTTAGGATTCAAACACCTTGACGCAATTCTGCAAATATGTACTGAATTCCTACTATGTGCCAGTCCCTGTGTTGGCAGCCATTTCTTCAAAGGAAGATCTATACTCCAAGCAGCTGTCAGCCACAGAATGACACAGTAATGACCCTGAGCTTAAAATACATATATATTGTAGATATTTTTAGTTCACAGAGCAGCTAAATGGGTAACTGGCAAATGTTAGATTAACCCCCCTCTCAGTTTGAATCAAGCTGAGCATCTGGTTGAAGCAATAAAAAGGTCAATAAAATATCATATATTTTGCATCAAGAGAGAACATCTGGATAAGTAATATACCAAGACGTTAAGCCACTTTTCAGCAGCCCCTCTGAGTCCATTCTTCAAGCATAAACATTCAGGGGACCATGTTTCATTTTATGCCCTAAAGCAGTGGTGCTGAACCTATGGCACATATATTATTTGTTTTTCTTTTAAGAGAATAGATGTTAATGTATGAGTTGTTTTTTTCTAAACTAAAACCTCAGTATTCAAGTTTAATTGCAATGTTGGCACTTTGTGATAAATAAATGGGTTTGGGGTTGCAGTTTGCATACTCGGCCTCTAAAAGTTTCACCATCACTGCTCTAAAGGATCATTTTTTAACTGAAAACCAGTAGCTTTCTTTGTGCTGGAAAAATGTGGTTAATTAAGGACTTGAATTTTCTCTGTGTTCTCTTCAGGAGAGAGTAAAGTAGGGGGAAAAAGGGTGTGCTTCCATGGAAAAGGGCATCATCTAAAGGTCACTTCTGCAGGCTGTGCCTGGTCTTTCATTGTCTTTGAGCTATTTCACAACTGTGCAAGTAGTAGGGAATTGATAACAAGTCCAGAATAATTCCTAGCCACATGCAAATTCTGTTCTGTCTCACAGAAATTCAATGGACTTGCATTGTGGAAAAATCAATGGTACTTTCCTTTGCACAGTTACTTCAATACTTATCGTCTATCAATTAGACTGTTCTTCAGATTCTTGTAAACCAGTTATATACTTATTTGGTTGTCTCATTGATAGAGTAGAATTTTATTTTCACACAGGGTTGAAAGTTGCCCAGGCTGGCCTTGAACTTATTATTGTCCTTCTGCTTAAGTCTTCCAAGTAGCTGGGATTATAAGCATATGCTACTGCACCCAGCCATTTTTGTATCTTTGTGACAGGATTTTACCTTTTCCTGAAAAATTCTCTCTTCATAATAACATAAGAAGGTATTAATTATTTTCCCATATCCTCTAGTTTGGATCTACAGTGTCTGCCAAAGGCTCAGGTGTTAAGGCTTTGTCACCAGCCTGCAGCCCTATTGGGAAGTGGTGAAACATTTAAGAGGTGGAGCCACTGAAAGAAAGTTACATCTTGGGCAGGTGTGCCCTTGAGGCAGAAGTTGGGGCCCTGCCCTTTCCCCTTCCTCCTGTTTCCAGCTGCCCTGAGGTGAGCAGCTTTGTTCTACCACACTCTCTCTACTATGATATCCTGCCTCAACACTGGCCCAGAAACAACAAAGCCACTCAACCATGGACTGAAGCTTCTGAAGCTGTGAGCCAAAATAAGCCCTTTCTTCTTTAAAATGTTTATCTTACGTATTTTGTCACAGCAGCAGAAAGATAACACACTATATTTCCTCAAATACGACTTATTTCCTGCCCCTGAAAACTATGGGTGAATGTCTACTACAACTGTCATGTTGTCATATAACCAGCTGTTTCTTTAGGATATGCATTAACTCTTGGATAATTACCTTCCCTAAATACAGTTTACGATGTTTCCTTTTTTCAGAAAAAGATAAATTAATGGAGAGGCTGGCCCACCAAATATAGGTCATGGATCTATCTCTCTGTCCATGACAAAACTTTGAATAATGGTTGTAAATAGCAGTACAGCATCAGTACCTTTTGTATTCAAACAAGGACAGCTAATCTAGGGCAACGGGACAGCTGAGTTAAACTGTTTTTTCCCAGGAGCCATGACAAGCTTACAATTTCAGATTTAATTATTTTACTAAAAGCCTTCAGGTGTTGGCCATCATGGTCTTGTAGAGAAAATCATTTCTGAGGAAACAAACTTTTTTTTCAGCTTAGCTTTGTTTTGAATATATAGGACAAATGGGATCGAGTTGATTTCTGTGACTGCTTAGCCTTTGGGAAAACCATCTTCCCCCTGGGTTTGGGGTTTCTAATCCATTAAAAATGAGGTGGAGAAATGGGCTGATTATATTAAATGACATGGGAGAGTCTAAGGTGCAGCCAGGGATAGGAATCCCACAGGTCTGGACTGTCCCCCACATGAACCATTTTTAGTCTGTGCCCTATAGAAGTGAAGAGCACAAACGCAGGCAATGTATACACTCACTGTCCTCCTTAAGAGAAAGAAAAGACCCCTGAACTTTTAGGGAAACCTTATTTCTCAGTATACCTCCATACAAGGAAATTTACCTAAGAACATTAAAGGGTGAATGATAGATCATTCTTTCTCCTTTCTCACCTCATCAAGAGAAATATTAGTTCCAGTTTGCAAAAATTGAGATGTCATTTGTCACCTAGGGTGCTATAGTCTGCTTGTCTCTTTTATTATTTCCTGTGGACTCCTGGAGGTGGTGATAAAGAGAAAGCAGTCAGCCCCTAGAAACAGATAATGTTCCGGAGCAACGCTGGAGCCCGGATCATCCCTGGGCTGACTCAGATCCTGCTCCTTCGGGGGAGCAGAGCTGAGGGTTTTTCTGTGGAGGGTATTCCTAGTCATCTCATGAAGCGTTCCATTTTCTGCGTTATAAATGGAAGTGACAATTTCTCCATCACTTCAATTTGTTGTTAAGTAGGAAACTTCCTGTGCAGAAATGCCTTGAGGAGAATCAAGTCCATTTTGCATGGGGAGGTTTCTTTATGCTGTGAGAATTTCCTAATTGTATTTCTCTTAGCTTCCTCCTGAGCATATCCAATGGTTTTGATTGTGAGTGTCTTGTGTGTGTGTTTGTGTTATGTGTGAGTATGTGTTTATGTACAGAAGACTGTAAGATATCTATAGAATAAGAGATCAGAAATTTAGGAACAAGAGGGGAACAGGAACAGTCTTTTGACAAAGTATCTGCATCCAAAACTTGATTTAGGATGGAGGTGTAGTTTGGTGGTAGAATATGTGTTTAGCATGCATGAGGTCCTAGGTTTGGTCTCCAGCCCCACAAACAAACAAAACCTAAAGTATTTGTATAAGAAAGGGTGTAAAAAAAAAAAAGAAAAGATGTTAAACTTGATCAATGGTTCTTAACCAGGGGCAATTTTGCCCCTCTAGGAGACACGTGGCAATGTCTGGAAGACATTTTTTTTTTTGTACTGGGGATCGAACTTGGGTCCTTGCGCTTGCGCAGCAGGTGTCGAAACCACTGAGCCAAATCCCCGGCCCTTGGAAGATATTTTTGATCGCCACAGCAGGTAGAGAAGCTGCTAAACATCCTTCAGAGCACAGGATACACACCCACAATGATCATCCAGCCCTGAATGTCAATGTCAAAAGTGCTGAGGTTGAGAAATCTTGGACTAGTTGGACTCCAAATTTCCTTCCATCCCTAAGGTATCATGATACTAAAATGCTACTTCTGGTCCTAATTAAGAAGACTATTGCTATGAACAGAGGTGTGTCCCCCATCCTAAATTCCTATGTCAAAACCCTAATCCTCAGTGTGACTGTTTGTGAAGACAGGACAAACAAGGAGGGAATTAAGATTAAATAAAGTCCTAAATGAATCAGGTATGATTGATGTCCTTTTAAGAAGAGAAAGCAGCATGTTCTCTCTCTCATCCCCTCTTCCTCTCTTCTTCTGCCCTTCCCTGTCTCTGTCCCCTCCCTCCTCACATGAGCACAAAGAGAGGTCACATGACCACATGGCAAGAAGGCACTGTTCTCCGAGCTCAAGTAACTCCAGAATGAAGCCTGTTCACCAGCACCTTGTCCTTGGAGTGCATTTCTCACAGCCTCCAGAACTGTGGGAAATACATTTCTGTTGTTTAAGCCATCAAGTCTGTGGCGTTTTTTATGGAAGTGTAGGCTAATGCACCTGTTTATAGTAATTGTCATCGCTAACGGGTTTTTATGTATTTACTGCATGCTAGGCACTGTGGTGAGTATTATACATAGCTCCTCACCCTGAACTCCCCTGTGAGAGATGGAAAGTATTATTAGCAGGACAGAAGAGTAAATGAAAACCTACAGAGGTTCCATAACTTGGCTAAGATCAACCAGTCAATAAGTGGGAAAGGCGGGCTTTCAACCCAAGGTGAAAAATTCATATATTTATTTAATGACCGTAAGATGCCATCTTCCCACGCTGTCTCTCTAACCTCTCAGAATTAAAAAATTTCAGGGGAAAAAAAGGATGAATAAAAGAGTTGGGACAGGGGGAAATTTCTGGAGAATGTGGAAATAAAAAATCCATGTGTCTTCCTCAAAAGGTTAAATATAGAATTACTGTATGGCCAGCAATCGCACTCCTAGGTATGTACTCAATATGGTTAAATACCAATATCATGAGCTGGGGGTGTGGCTTAGTGAGAAAGCACATCCTTAGCATGGGTGGGGCCTTGGGTTCCATCTACAGCATGACAAACAATAATAAAAATACGCAAATAGTTATCTGTGAATGTTTGTAGCATCAGTACTCACAATAGCCAAAAAGTAGAAAGAACCAAAATGTTCATCAACTGAAGAAAACATTTTAAAAAGTAGTCCATCCACAAATGGAAAATTTGGGAGCCATAAGAGGGAAGCAGTACTGATATGTGCCACAGGTCAGGTGAACCTGTACCTGAAGAGGAGGAGTTCTACACAGGGCCACCTGGAAGAATGTGAGCAATCAGGCTTTGCTAAGGCCCCCAGTCTGGTTCCATCATGTCATATTTGGTCCTCTGGTCATGCTGCACCTTCTCTACGACTGTGCATAAAAATACTCAGGTGTCCTTTCTTCTTTGTTTTTTCATGGCTGAAAGTTCCCATGTCATATAAAACTCATATGGATTGACCAACCCTAATCTGAAAGTCCCAAATCCTCCAAAGCCTGAATGCTGTTAAGTATTGAAATGATGCCACAGGAAGAAAATTCCACACCTGACCTCCTGTGACATATGAGTCACAATCAAAACACAAGGGCACCAGAAATATTGTATAAAATGACTTTCAGGCTGCGTGTACAGGGTTTTTATGTGTGTGTGGGGGGGTGAGTTTAGAGTTTAGACTTGGGTCCCTTCTCCAAGACAGCTCATTATGTATATACAAATGTTCTAAAATCTGAAAAAATCCAAAATCTGAAACACTTCTGGTCCCAAATATTTTGTATAAGGGGAACCAAAAATGTATTAAACAAATGTGTTGTGCTTTTCTCTTGTGAATCTACCTTCTGCTACAGAGAGCTCTGCTATGAACCTAGTAATAGGTGAGGGAAAGAAACTTGTGTCCCCTACAGGTTCATGGGGAGAAACTGCTTCATGGTTTCCTTTTAGTGAAGAAATGTCTTTGAATTAGGTAGAGGTAATAATGGTTGCACAACATTTTGAATGCACTAAATGTCAGTAAATTGTATGACACTTGAAGGTTAATTTTGTGTTTTGTAGTTTTATACCTTATTATTTTTTAAATCTTAATCTCAATGGAGAAGACATAGAAAGCTAACCTAGTCCTGGCTCTGGGTAAGCATTTGAGAAACAACAAAGCCATGTTATAAGGCAGAACTGAGCCTAGGGAAATGGCTTCTCAGCTTCTTGAACGCAGCCTGGCCACCAGGCCCCAGCGGGACTGCTTTTCAGGATTTTGTTTGCACTGGTTCTAACCACCAGGACGTGCTGAGGGTTGGGGGCCTTCACTTGCCTCTCTAAAGAGGATGAAGATGGATGGATCCTGCAGCAGTGGATGGCAGGTCTCCAGCACTCCCAGACAGGAAGATAGAGATGAGGGAAGAGAGCAAGAATTGTGTCTTACAGAAACGAGATCCTGTTATATACATTTCCTGGATGTCATTTTTCTTCCTCTGTGATACCTCTAAGACAACTACTATTGCTGCCATTTATTGATATTGATTGATTGATGCTGGGGATCTAACCAAAGGCTTTGTACCTGCTAGGCAAGTGCTCTACCACGTAATTACACCTACACCCCAATTTACCCCCACCCCCTTTGTGCTGGGGGCTGAACCCAGAGCCTTGCCTGTGCTAGGCAGGGCTCTACCACTGAGCTACATCTCCAGGCCTTTTCAAATTTTATCTCAGGACAGGGTCTCACTAAGTTGGCCAGGCTGACCTCAAATTTCTTCCTATCTCACCCTCTAAGTAACTAGGGATTACAGGCATGTGCCATATGTGCAGCTAATTTGTACCTTTTTAACAGATGCATATCATTTCATAGTGGATGAACAAGTCTGTGCCCAGATTTTTGTACATAGATCTTTGTGTACTGATGTTTTTATTTTTATTGGACAGAGTTCCATATACTCTAGTTTTTTCTCAGGTCATATAACTCTTTCACTTTTTATTTTTCTTTTTTGGCAGTATTGGGATTGAACCCAGGGCCCTGCACTGAGCTAGATCCCATCCCTTTTTATCTTTTATTTTGAGACAGGGTCTTGCTAAGTTGTTCAGTCTGGCCTTGAACTTCAATCCTCCTGAATTTCTGGATGTTTTACTTTTTAATAAAGGATAGTGTCCCAGGAGTGAGATTGCTCTGTCAAAGCTTATAAGTATATTTCATATTTAAAATTTTAAAGATATTGCCTGATTGTTTTCCAAAACAGCTACAACACTCCACAGTATCACCACCAGTGACATGTTATCTGCATGAAATTAGAATGCCTTTTGAATGGACCAGTGTATTCAGTGTGGTTTGCTGCTTTTTAGTTTTGTGGTTTGCTGCTTTTTAGTTTTGTGGATTCAGAAGTCTATGCTCCTTTGAACAGTGCACCTCTTCTGTGCTGACTTCTCAAGGTCCCAAGTTCGATCCCCGGTACAAAAAAAAAAAAAATAGAATTATCCTGTGCTGACTTCTAAGTGTCGGGGAGACAAGGTCCATGTAACACACCAGCCCAGCCTATAACCCATCCTAATATTGTCCTTGTGCTACCAGTTCCCCACAACAGCACCTATTCCTGTTAACTTTGTATCTGATCTGAAAATCTTGTGTCTTTCCTTCAAAGCAGAAAGCAAGAATGCAAATCTAACTGCAGTATCAGGAGTGAACTGCCTAAACCAAATGGGCAGGTGATTCAGATGAACTGACACTCCAGCTAACTTTATTTTTTTCAGTTTAATGATTTCAAAGGTTACAAAACACTATTAAACAATTTGTACCTCAGCTTTGTGGATTACCAGTCACCTGATTCAGCACCTATTAAGTGAATGAGAACCTTCTAAGTGCTGGGGAAGGTGATGGGCAATGGGCATCAGCATTCAGCCATGGATAGGACACTTGGGGTCTCTGGGGTCACCAGCTCTTGCAGGAAGACAGAAGCAAATTGCACTCAGGTCAGCCAGTAAAACTTGGTTTGACCCCAGTAAGACTAACTTCTCAAAGGCCAGGGAAAACACATCTCTAGCAAAACAACCGAATTCATCTCTTGATCACATTTAACTAAGAGGGCAGAATGTCCTGGATTCTGTTTCACAATGACTGGGACAAACAGCATTACCTTTTGGTTCCTTTGTTTTGTGCCCCTGGAAGCAGGGCCTGTTCCCTTTAGACCCTAAATCCCCCAAAGGCAGGGGCTGTATGCGCCTTACTCAAAAGACTACTGTACTCTCAGGAGCTTAGTGTAATACCTGGCATAGAAGAGGCTATCAGTAAATATTTATGGAATGGGTGAATGAATGAATGAATAAATAGACAAATGAATGACTTGTATGTTTGGGAATTTTAAATGAGCAGAATAAATCACATCATTGCTTTCTACTTACTTTCCAACTTGGATTTTTTTTGTGGTGCTTGGCATAGAATCCAGGGCCTTGCAGATTTTACAGATCCTGTTGTAGAGAATACTCCTCATTGTAGGGCTACTTGTTCCTCAGACTTTGATCACAACTCTTCCCATCCATCCTAGCAGATATTTCTTAATAAATGTCAGTGAAACTGAGCCAAACCTTAATAATGTTACTAGCACTACAATTTAGTGGCATGTATATGTCAGATACCATGCTTTACAGCATTGCGCTGTTTAATCTTCAGAGAACTGTACCTATTTTCATAGATAAGGGAGCTGAGTTTAGAGAAGTTAGGCAGATTGGCCAAGATCACAGTGCTGGGAAGTAGCAAAGTAAGGAGTGAACATGGAGACTCCTCAAAGGTAGGGTCTGGGCCTTCTCATCTCTTTGCCTCTGAAGCCAGCCAGGTGCCTAAGTGAATAGTGAAGAAATGAATGGATTGTATGGTGAGCTCCTTTGGGGGAGCTTGTTAGTGGTGCTCTGAAAGGCCACACCAAAAAACAGCCTCTACCTGTGCTGGCCTCCCACCCAAGTGTTCATCCAAGTCATAAGTGATTCACCAGACACTCAGGGTGGGAGTCCCACATCATGAAAGCTAACAGACCCAGAACTTCATGAAGCCAAGGGAAAAGAAACTAGGGGGCAAAAGCCCGTGCATGGACTCTGGCCTTTGGAATCCCCACCTCCCAACGCACCTGAGATGCCTTTCCCTCCTCTTTCCACCTTTTGAAACTCTGTTCACCCTCAGACCCAATGCAAACACTCCTCTGCTCTTGCCCTGAGTACCCCAGTAGGAGCCAATCTCTTCTGATCTCCCACTTCGATTTAGTGTATGTCTTGTTCTACTGGTTTTATGAGTTGTGGGGTCCTTTGTAGCTGTGTCCCCCCTCCCCAAATCCGTAAGCTTCTTGAGAGTAGGGGCTGTGTCTTACTTCATACCTAATCTGCACGGCATCTACACTGTGCCAGGAATATCAGACAGGGGTAGGAACTTTTGGACTCAGAGAGGCCTAGGATCAGACTCAGCTCTGCCACTTGCTAACTTTTCGACCTGCAGTAAGTTTTTTAATCTCTCTAAACTTCAGTTCCCCTAAGTATAAAATAGTAATAACAATTCTTCATGTATTACAGGATTGTCATGAGACTGTAATGAGCTGAGGTTCATAGCTAGAACTGTGGCTGCTATTATTAGTAGTAGTATTTAATAACTAATCAGAAAACCAAAATAGGCATAATTGATTTTCCTTCTATTAACATATAAGAAATAAACTCTTATAAAAGTGAAACAAAGACAAATGGAAATAAGTAGATTTGTTCAAAATACATACTAGAGGGGCTTGGGGTATAGCTCAGTGGTTATGCACTTGCTTAGTATATGCAAGGCCCTGGGTTCTACACCAAGCACTAAAAAAAAAATCTAGATACTATCATATTAATAACCTTCACATCCTTGCTCTTATAGTTCCCATAATAATTTACAAAGTTCAGGGCAAAGTTCTTTGGTGGGGATGGTGGAGAGAGTGTCGCATTGTTAATTCTTAACACAGTACTTGATCTTTCAGAGGCTCATGCTGTCTCCAGCCCTCATCACACTCAAGAAAATTACTACCACTTATTCAAAACGGAATTGATTACAAAGGAACCAGGGAATACATCAAGTGATGTTTACATTGATCGTGGCTTAACCCTCTATGATCTTAATCTCCCCTCAGTAGCCAATGAGATCTTTTAAAAACCAAAACCAGCTCACGTTAGTCCCTTGCTTAAAATATTCCAGTAGTTTCTCCTGCAATGAGAAATTTTTAACCACAACTAGCAGGTCCTAACTAGTCTGGTTCCTCTCTGATTGCTCTCTAGTCTCTCCCTGACTACTGAGTTCCAGTCACCCTGGCTTTCTGTCTCCTACTCTAACATACCAAGGGCTTTTGGAACTAAGCCTGGAATCCTGCTATATACAAGGCAAAATGTCACTTTCTTAGAAAAGCACTTTCTAACCACCATAGAAACTATCCTTCCCCTAGGAAATCTCATAAAACATATATCATGATCTGAACTGTTTGTTTGCTTAGGTATTATCTGACACTCTAAATCCCAGCCCATATCCTGATTTCCCTTCAGCAAAAGCTCCACTTGCGCAGGGACTTGACCTTGCTCAACGCCATATCCATAGCCTTTGAGCGCTTCGTGGCACTTGGAAGACTCTCAACCCCTATTTTCTAAGTGAATAAATGGGAGTGAGGGAGAAGATGGTGGTCATTTCCACTTTGTATATTTTACATGAGCTTGAATTTTTTATGAAGTACATATATTACTGTAATAAGAAAAAAGGAAAATGCTAAAGCAAAATAATAAAATTAACCTGTTTTATCAAACAGAGGAAAACTATACAAAACCTTCCCCCTAAGAATCTGTTAAATTGATTGCCAACAATTCACATGATTTCAGTCTCCATGTTGTTTATTAAACCTGGAACGTTGGTCAGTTTAACGATCTGCTTGCTAGTCTATACACATCCTTGCACTTTTAAATAACCGTCATCTCCCCTGGGTTTATGGAAAGATTGCTGCCTAAGCTTTCCAATTTATTCCAATCTCCTACCCATGGCTCATTTATTTCTACTTTGATACCATTGTGGATGCTACTGCCTCTGGTGGCATTCTCTCTGCACTGGGCTTCCCCTCCCCCATTTCCCTGCCCAAAATCTTGGTCATCCTTGAAGGCACTTCCAAATCTTCCAAGAAATGTCCATAGCAACAGACAACTGTGTTTTTGTTTTTGTTAAAAAAAACAAAACACCTGTGCTTTTTCAAAAGGCACCTTTTTTTGTGTCTCCCTCAATTAATTACAGTTGGTTGAAAGCAATATTTTTCTATATCTCACCACACTGCAATGTCACTATACATTATCAAACTGAGTTAAAAAAAACCCTCACTGCTAGTGGAAAAATATTGTTACAAATGCATGGAAGCAATTGCTCAGAATCTGTCTCAAATGAAAAAATACTAGATGATTTTCAGGGCTTCAAAAGCCTTTCCCCCACACATCCTCCTGTGGAAGGCAGTATATACACAATCATTATCTAGAACTTACAAAGACATGAGAGCCACGAAGAGCAATGGCTAGTAAGCTTGGAATAATCTCTGCAAACACTGTTGGACGCCACTGACATATGCCCTATTACATCAACCATTCAGCATCAACTCTGCTAACTGCATTATGTGCATTATTCTCATTCAATGCGCCAAGAGCCCCAATTCCCCATTACTCTAGTTATCCCCATTTTACAGATGAAGTAGCCCATACAAGGAGGGCTTCAGCAAATTTCCCATGATGACAAAGCTCCAAAGGGGTACAGCTGGTTTGAATTCATTTCCCGACTTCAGAGCTCTCATACCTTTCATCTAAACACTAGAGTTGAAAAAAAGAAACAACTAGGGTTGAAATGAAAGGCAGAAATTAACACAACCTTAACTAAAACCAATGAGTTCTACAATCTTTCTCCCTTTTCAATGCTTTTTAATTTACACATACTCAGTGTTTAGCATAAAATATTTAAATACGTGCAGAAGTCAAAAAGAACATGCCTTCTTTTTAATGGGCTCTTTCTATTCTCCAGCATTTCACTTATCACAATGTTGGTTCAGGGATTGTTATCCATAGAGTCAATAGTACTAATTTTCACACTTCACTAATAAGTAAATGGAGGCCCCAGAAGTTATGGAATGGATTCCTAGATCCCCTCAGAGTTAGAAGAATGCTCCAAAACAGTCACTTTAATCAAAATACGCCTGGTTCCAAATAAGAGTTTGAAGACCAGAACCTACCAGATTTAAGATTAAAGAGTGAGATTCTGAATGTAAACTAATGCAACCACTACAGAAATCAGTGTGGAGATTCCTCAAAAAACTAAAAATAGAAATTCCATTCAATCCAGTTAATGCCTTCTAGGTATCTTCCCAAAAGAGTTAAAGTCATCATACACAAGGATACCTGCTTACCCATGTTTATAGCAGCACAATGCATAACAGCTGGATCTTGGAAATGGTGTTATATGTCCATCAGCAAGTGAATGGATAAAGAAAATGTATTTATACACAACGGAGTACTACTCTGCCATAAAGAAAAATAAACTTGAGGTATTTTAGGCAAATGGATGCCACTTGAGAACATATTAGGTGAAATAAGTCAGACACACAAGCTTAAACATCACATTGCTTTTCTTATATAAGAAACTACAAGACTGGGGATGAAGCTCAGCAGCACAGTGCCTGCCTGGCAAGCTTGAGCACCTGAGTTTGATTCCCAGTACCAAAAAGAAAATATATATATTATAAAATATATAATATATATTAACATATATTATAGAGAGGGAGTGGAGTAAATTAAAGATGAATAGGAAAATAGGGAGATATTTTTCAAATGGCTAAGAGAACAAGAGATGGAGGGCAGAGGAAAGGGAGGGAAAAGGGTAGAAAAACACTGACGGGAGAAAAGGATGAGAATACATAGAGCTTTTGCCAATGGGAAGAGGGCCAAGAGTCAGAGGGAGCGAGAAAGTAGAGGAGAGGTAGGGGATGAAAACAAAAACAAGAATTAAGATGTATTGAATACATGTACCAACTCCCCACGATAAATGTAATCATTATGTACTTTAAATACGCACTAATAAAAAGTAATAAAAAGTGGGACGCTGGGTTAGCTCTTAAAGAAGACTTGGAGGCTGGGCTTGTATGTCAGTGGTAGAGTACTCACCTACAATGCCTGAAGTCCTGAATTTAATCCCTCACACTGGGGGAAAAAAAGGATTTCAAATGTGAATAAATAAAAAGGAAGAAAAAGATATTTAGAGATCCATGCAAAAGCAGAACTATGGGCTTGTATTGTTGGCCAGGAAGCAAGTCTCAGGGTCTTTGATGGTTTGGAAGAATGAGAAAGCCCTTCTGCCAGACTTAACAGTTTATAGCCTAGGAGTTAGAAGTACAAAAATATCATGGGCTAAACTGGTATAAATTGGGCGCTTACTGCAATAAGCTTGAAATTTATATGCTTGAATATATATGCTTGAAATTTTTCCTGATACAATGATGAGAAAATAAAAAGCTATAGGGAACCCACCAACGTTCCCGTTTTAGTCCAGGGTGTTGTTTTATGTAATTCCTTGCAGAGTTTCCTTCTACAGATGTGGTAGCAAAACAGTGGAAGGAGCCAAGATGTCTTGGGCATCACCTTGAGATCTACATACACTGTCTTATTTAATATTCACAAGAAAGCTATAAGGTAGGAACTACTATTATTTACATTTTCATAACACAGAGGCAGAGTGCAGCTTAGAAATGTGCCTAGTGTCCCACTGTCAACAAGGGGCAGAGGGAGGATTCAAATCGGCACTTACTTGAATTTGGGCAGCTTCTGCCTTTCTCACCCCCAGCCTTCTTTCCAGGCCACTGTGAGCTGCAGAGACCCACAGTGCTGTTATACACTTGTCACTGACCTGGCTCTGGGACTTTCTCAACAGACTTAACAAGGTTTCTGAGAACATGAGAGCAAGAAACCTTCATGCTAGGAGGCTGGGATTTAAACAAGCCTGGGTTCAAATCTAGGTTCTATTATTTAACAGTTGTATCACTTCACAAGCCCCAGTGTTTTCATTCCTGCCAGGGGAGACAAAATAATACAAGAGGACCTTGTGGAGATTGAATGAGACGATTCCCTGAAAGTTCATGACAATCTAACAACAAAAGGTAGCCACAGTTGAAATTATTTTGAGCTTGTGAGAAACACAGACCTTCACTCTGAGGTTACGCCAAAGCAACGAAGCCAAAGGTTTGTAAAGAATGAAACAGAAGTGACCCAGGCTTTGAAAGGAGAAAGAAAAAGAAAGAAGGAAAGAGGTTGAAACCCTAAAGTAGCCATCGCAGCAGGTGAGAAACTGAGACATTTAATTGTGATTTTAATTTGAATCCATTAGAATCAGAATACAACTGAGCCCTTCTAGGAAGATGTTGTGATTCATAGTTACAGATGTAGAGAAAGTACACACAGTTTTCTCCCAGGTGAAGACAAGAAAAGAGCGCATTCACCATACTTCAACCCCACATAACTCCAAAACTGGTGCTGGGAAGAGCAGGGAGCACTGTTACCAAGAGCCCAGGTGGGAAGCTGCAAGGTGGTGGGGGCCCGGGGGGCCCGGTAAGCTGTGCCAGAGCAGAGGACTCCACGCCGAGCAGGCCCCGGGTGTGCAGGGACAGCTGGTGACCCAGGGCTCCGGCAGCTGCCTCTACACTTTGAGGGTAAGAGTCTCAACTGTTGTGTCCTATTAATTGCAAACAAAAGTCCTTCATTTATTTCGAGATATTGACACCAGAACAAAACAGAAGAGTACCGGTGAACACAGCCGGTCTGTTTCAGAACTGCCTCCAGGACTATTCCCAAACCAGTCTGTCACTGAGCCAAGGGACAGAGGAGGGTTAGCTCAGGGTTGGCCTTCCCCAGCCCTTTCCCCTTCCCTCGGACCCACCCGAAGGAGACCAGAGAGGTTGGGAATTTCGGGTGTGCCCTGAACCAGGTGCTGGGGGTGGCGAGCTGAAAGCCAGCGGACACTCCCCCTCTTGGGGGACGGGGGCGCTTTCCAGGGTGGCCCTGCCTCTCCAGCGCCCCGGCGCATCCCTGGCAGGCGGAGAAAGAACCCCTCCCTCTGCTGCGGAAAAGCCCTGACTTCCCGGGACTGGCCGCGAGCTGCGGACCCAGGACTCCCAAGTTCAGCCCAGACTCCTGGGTGGGCTGCCTGGCGATTCCCAGAGCCTCTCGGTGAAGCCCACCCCCGAGGGTCTCCCCTTTTGTTTGCGAGGAGAGCGCCACGCTGCGCAGCATCCCCCCACCCTGAAAGCCGGCTGCGGGGGCGTTGCCCTGGGTGGGCTCCCCGCATTCGCACTGGGCGCGCTCCTGAGGCGACCAGGGCTCCCGCTCAAGCATCCCAACTGTTTCCCCACCCCTGCCCCAGTACTCACTTCTCCCCAGTCCCTCTGCTTTCCACGCCGTCTCCTCCACCGCCCCATAGCGCCTCAGAGGCTTCTCGGTTTCCAGGTGGGTGGACAAAGATTGCTTTAACTCCATAGCTGGTCCCCGCGGGCAGGTCGAAGGGTCCCTCTCTACTCCATCCCTACTGCGGGCTGCAGGGAGGGAGGCGGCTTCAGCCAGCAGGGTTTTAAGGGGCTGGACGATCGTGACGCGGCTCCATCTCTTCCGCCGCCGCCGCCAGCGCCCGGGAGCGCCAACTGGTACCCAGGAGGGGGAGGGCTACAGGGCACATGCGCACTGGAGACTTGGGGGGACTTGGGGGCTGGGTAGGGAGGAAGAGGGCATATGATAAACTCTGAGAAGAACGACAAAACAACTAGAATGAGGCCCCTGCCCATCCTGGAGCCGGGGGCCCTGCTTTCATGAGCTGGCACTGTGGGTGGCTTGTGACCTGTCAGCCAGCTGCTAGGTTTTGAGTGGGATGGGTGAGCCCGTCTTTATCTGTGGGCGATGGATCCATCTTTGTAGGGAGTGTGTACACGCGTGAGTGTGGACTCGGTCCGTGGGTTCTGTATGTCTGTTGTTGGCACTTGTGTGCATAATTTAAATGTGAAATGGAACAGGGTGAGTGTGCAAGGATCGGAGAGAGATGAAAATATTTTGGACACAGCGGTTTGGAATAAGAGTCCTTACTTTGTAGGAACACAGGGGTTTATCTCACTGACAAAACGTTGTAGCACTAAACATATAAAGGAAAATCAGCAGCTAGAGTGATTAAAAAATCAGTACAATTTATTGAATGACAACTTGGTGCAAAGCAACTCTCAATAACTCTATGAAACAGATAGTTTGCTTTGTTGTTTCTGATTGTTTTACTGTGCTGGGTGGGGATTGAACTCAGGGCCTTCTACATCCTAGGCAAGCTCTCTACCACTGAGCTACAGCCCCAGCCCTGCTTGTCTTGTTTTACAGAGGGTGAAACTGAGGTGTAGAAAGATTAAGCTATTTGTTCAAATTCTCACATTAACTGAGTGGCCTGGTCAGCATTTGAATTCAGAAAAAATTGAATCCAGATTTAGCTTCTCCCTTATTACACTGACTTTCAAGACTTTACTTAGGAAGTTCTTATCAGGAAGAGGAGAAAAGGCTTTATAGAACATGTGTTACTGGGTTGTTGTCTGTGGTTGTTTTGAGATGTCATCTGGGACAGTTTGTAGTATCCATACAGCATGCAGAAGTGTGAAATAGGCCGGCTGTGGTGGCGCACACTTGTAATCCCAGCACTCAGGAGGCTGAGGCAGGAGGATCGCTGTGAGTTCAAGGCCAATCTGAGCTACATAGAGAGTTTAAGGCCAGCCTGAACTACATAGCAAAACCCTGTCTTAAAAAAAAAGTGTGAAATAGTCCTCTTGAACAAACAATTTAGCCACTTAAAATGTTATTATCAATAATGAACTAAATAACTCATGGGAGGAAAAAAAGAAATACAATGGACTCTTGACTTACAAACTCAATTTGCTCCTCAGAGCTGGCTGTAACTCAAGTTGGTCAATTGCCTTCAAAGTCTCTCTCCTGTACACAGGCAGATCTCAGTGTCCTTGGAGAGACACTGGCCCAGGATTTCCCAATTAACCCCACAGAGGAAAGGATGCTGTAATGTTCCTTCCAGAACTCTTTAAGGGTTAAATCTGTATCTGAGACCATCTGGAAGCAATTTGGGTTGTAACTCAAGACTTTGGTCATAAGTTAAAACTAAAATTCCAGTTGTAACCTAAGTTGTTCATATGTCAAGCTGGTTGTAACTTGAGGGTCTACTGTAGCATAGAAAATAATGAAATATGTAGAACTAGATAACAATGAGAGTACATCAAATTTTGTAATTTTTAAATTTGTTTTGAGATGGGGAATCTCACTATGTTGCCCAAGTAGCTGGGACTACAGGCACAGAGAGACCACTGTGCCCAGCTTCAAAATATCTAAGTTTTGATGTAAGTAAATGTACACCTGTAAGTGCCACCATAGTGTGGGTCTGGAATGTCCACAAAGGTTCATCTATTAAGGGCTTGCTCTCCAGCCTTGTGCTACTGGAAGGTGGTGGAAGCCAAACAGGGTCTCGTGGGTGGCTTTCTGGTCATTGGGGATGTGCCTTTGAAGGGGGTAATGGGACCCCAACCCTTTCCTTGTCCTCCCTTTTTGATTCCTAGTCATGAGATGAGTAGCTCTGCTCAACCATGTACTCCTACTCTGATGTGCTGCCTGGCCACAGGCCAAGAGCAGTGGGGCCAGCTGAGCATGGGCTGAAATCATGAGCCAAACAAACCTCGGTTTGTAAGTTGATTACCAGGTATTTTGTTACAATAATGGAACACTGACTAACATAAATGCATTTATTTTTAATGTAATGCTAAAAATGAGTTAAGTATTCAACTCAAGAGATTTTAGAAAAAAGAACAGATAAAATCTAAGCAACATAGGAAAAAAGAAATAATGATAAGAGCATAAATTAAGGGGACAGAAAACCAAGAAGCAATAGAGGTCAGCAAAAGCAAAAGCCCATTCCTCTGGGAAAAAACCCTTATATACTCGTTAAAATAGGTTCACATAAGTAATATTAAAAATGGAAAGGGAAAGATAATACAAATATAGTAGATTTTTAAAACAGTTGAAATGAGCAACTTTCTTTTAAAAAAACTATCAAGATGTATTTAAGAAATAAAAATGTAAATCAATAACCATTATAAAAATGGAATTGTTAATAGAAATTGTATTTCCCTACCAAGTCACACAAAGGCAACAGACCCAGATAATTTTTTTTTTATTAAATTCTTTTATTGGTACATTGTAGGTATACAACACAATTACATTTCTCATTGGGAATTGTACCTTTACATAATGCATCTTGGTTCTTATTTTTTCCCCATTCTTAGCCCTCCCTTCACACCCTCCACCCTTCCCTATTTACAAAGACTTTATTTCCATTTTTTCCATTTCTCATCGTTTGTCCTTTCCCTTCTTTCCTTTCCCCTGACCTTCCCACTACCCCTACCCCTTTGGACCTTTTCTTCCTATTTTGCATTATCGATTATTCATTCTAATCAATGGTACATTTTAGTTATACAATATAATGACATTCATCATTGGAGATTTGCACCTTTACATAGTCTCTCTTGGTTCTTATTTTTCCCCCTTGCCCAACCCTCCCTTCAACCCCTCCATTCCTCCCTATTTACAAAGATTTTGTTCCTATTTTTCCATTTTCTCATATTAATCCCATTCCCTTCTATCCTTTACCCCAGCCCTCCCACTTTCTTCCCCTTTGCCCCTTTTCTTCCTATTTCACATTACCTATTATACATTTAGTCCTTATTTACACTTTCAGTTTCTCGCACCAGAGAAACTATTCAGTATTTATTCATGTGTAAGACCCAGATAATTTTATAGGTGAATTTTACCCAATTAAATAGAATTCTTTTTTAATTTTTATTTTTAATAGTACATGTTTGCAGTACATAATGATTACATTCATCATGGGGAGTTGGTACGTGGACATAACACATCTTCATTCTTATGTTCCCTTCCTCTCCTTTCCTTCTCCCATCCCTCCACCTCTTGGTTCCTTCCCATTTGTAAAGCAATACACATTTCCTATTATCTATTTTTTATTTTGCTCTTTAATGTATTTATACACATAATAAAAAATTGGATTTATTCTCAAAAAAGAATGTGGTCCAGTGTCAGAAGTCTATAGGTATAATATATTAATAGATTAAAGGAGAAAAGTATTAAGTTATCTCAATGAAAACAGAAAAGTCATTTTTAAAAATAGCAGTGTTATATACTAATATTCTTTTCTTACCAAACTAAGAACAGGACATTTCCTTAACCTTCTAGAGAGTAACCACAAAACATCTACAGCAAATATTACATTTACTTTTGAGCTGCTGTTCTAGTTACTTTTCTTATCACTGAAACACAATGCCCAACACCTACGTCTCTAAGAAGGAAAGGTATAATTTGGTTCACAGTTTGTAGAGGTTTCCATCCATAGTCAGTGGTTCCAAGGCAGGGCAACATGGCAGAGGGGCATGGCAGAGCAGCAAGACCTCATGGCAGGGCAGCAGGAAGGAGAGACAGAGAGAGAGAGACACGCACACACACACAGACACACACACAGAGAAACGGGGGGGGGGAGAGGGAGGGAGGGAGGAAGAGAGAGAGAGAGACAGAGAGAGAGAAAGAGACAGAGAGAGATCAAGGGAGGAGAGAGGGAGATATAGCCTTCCAGGCCACATCCCCAGTAACCCACCAACCAAGCTTCACCTCCCAACACACCAGCCATAAACTCATTTGTGGTCTAATCCACTGATGAGTATCACACACCCATGATCCAATCACTTCCCAAAAGTCCCAACTATGAGTACATGAGGTTTTTGTGTTTTTTTTTGGGGGGGACATCTAGATGTAAAACACAACAGGTTCTAATAGTATCCTCTTTAAAGTTAGGAACAAAATATTGATGCCTACTATCCCCGATTCTGAGAGGTACTAGCCTAGTTAGAGAAGAAAAATAAATGAGTTATAAGAATCGAAATAGGAAACAAACCTTTCTTTTTCAGACAATGTATTTGTGTACATTAAAATGCAAGCAAATTCACAATAAAGCTAATAAAATTAATAGGAGCAAGGTTTTATAAACAAGATAAACATACAAGAATAGTAGTATTTCTGTATAACATTATTGACCAAATTTTAAATATAATCATCACAATAGCAAAAAAAAAAAAAAATGAACTGAAGGGCCGGGGATTTAGCTCAGTGGTGCCGCCGTCTGTCTTGCAAGTGCAAGGTCCTGAGTTCGATCCCTGGTACCAATAAACAAACAAACAAACTGGGAAAAAATGGTGGCTGGGGATTTAGCTCAGTGGTAGAGTATGTGCTTAGAATGCCCAGCACCTAAAAAGAAAAAAGAACTTAAAAAATGAAGGAATGTATTTGCCATATCCAAGGGTAAAAAGAATCAGATTCATAAAGATGAAAATACCGTTCAATCAAGTTCCAGTTGAAATATGAATAGGGAATAAGAGTTTAAAATAAACTTTGATAAATTGACCCTAAAATTACATGGAAGAACAAAGGACAAAGAATAGCAAGACAATGGAGGGTGGTGGTGAACAAGGTAGGAAGAACTTAACTTTCAGGTATTAAAACCTATTATAAATCCTTAAGATATATAAAAATTGAGATCCTCAAAATAGACCCACACATATTTGGAAAGCTGATGACAGGCGAGCTATTATAAATCAGTTCAGAAAGGATAACCAAATGGAGTATTAAAATGAAATTTCATCCTTCTATTTCTTATCACACACACAAATAAATTCTGATGGTTTAAAGACCTAAATGGGAAAAGCACATTTGGAAATTTTTGTCAGATAATAAGAGAAAATGCCAAATGCTTTCATCACTTTGCAAGGGAAGGATGTTAATTAAGATACCAAAAAAACAAGTCTTGGAGGCCAGAGAGCATTTGCCTAGCGTGCACAAGTCCCTCAGTTCCATCCCCAGCACTACAAAATAAACACACAAAAATACAAGCCTTCAAAGAAAATATTGATATGTTTAATTACATTGATTTTTACTGAAATTCACCTAACATAAAATTCAGCATTTTAACGTGAATAATTCTGTGACACTGTATTTTAACAAAGTTGTGTAACCAGCACCTCTGTCTAATTCCAAAACCTTTTCATCATCTGCTAAAGAAATCTCAGTGAATCCCTATGAATTACAGATGCCAGGCACTCACAGGACTTTTGTGCCTGCTGCTTCCACATAGCTGCCTTCGGTGTTCATGCATTCATTCCTTCTGGGGGCTAATATTCCCCTGTAGGACTATGCCACATTCAGCCACTGATGGACATTTGATTTGTTTCTACCATTTGGCTATTGTGAATAGTGCTACAATGAATATTTTTATACAAGTTTAAATATTTGAGTGACTGTCTTAAAGCCTTTGGGGTATATATCTATAAGTAGAATGGATAGATAATCTAGTAATTCTTTTTGTTTGTTTGTTTTTCTGTTTTTTGAGACAGAGTCTTGTTGTGTAGTTTAGGCTGGCCTTGAACTCACTATGTAGCCCAGGCTGGCCTCAAACTCTGCTGCAGCCTCCCAGATCATCTAGTAATTCTATGCCTAACTTTGTGAGAAACTGTCAAATTAGTTTCTGTCAGTGGTCAACCATTTTATATTTCTATCAGCAACATATGAGAAGTTCAGTTTCTCTATATGCTAACTAGCACATATTTTTCATTTTTGTGTTTATAACCATTATTAAGTCCTATTTTATTGTAGTCTTAATTTTCACTTTCTTACTGACTAATGATATTGAGCTTTATTTGATATGTACTTATTAGCCATCCATATAGGTATTTTCTTCTGAGAAATATCTACTGAAGTCATATAGTGGAATACTATCCAGTAATGAAAAAGGTCAAACCACTACCCCCAAAATGATTAATCTTACAGATATAATATATAAATAAATGGATATATGTCCTTTAAAATAAAGATGGCTGGTGGGTTCAGGGGTCTTTGTCATGTTATTTCCTTACTATTCTCTTTTATTTTTTACTACTGAGGATTGAACCCAAGGCCTCATGCTGAGCTACATCTCCAGCCCTTTTTTAGGTTTTACCTTGACTCGTGGTCTTGATAAGTAGCCAAGGCTAGCTTTGAGCTCGCAATCCTCCCACCTCAGTCCCCCAGGTAGCTTGGATTACAGGTGTGTGCCACCAGCCCCAGCCAAAAACTTTCAGAATTGTCTAAAAATAGCCAGATCCATTGGATCAAAACAAATTCACCTCCCAGGAATCTGCTTTTCAAAATATATGAAATACTGAAAAATATTTTCATGCAAGACTTTTCTTTACAATTTATGTAAAATGTGGAAAAACTAGAAGTCCAATATCCTATAAAAGAGAAATGGTGAAATAAATTACAGTATATGTGTAATATAACATTGTAAAATGATTTAAATGATGTTTACAAAGAGTTTGACATGTCATAGGAAAAACAAAACACAATTTAATCAAAATATAAAGGGAAAAGTAGGATACAAATTGTAATATAAACTGTGGGCTATTGTTCTTGATTTTTTTGGCTAAGATCAAGTGTACAATGAGACTTTGCACATATTAATTAGTTCATGGAATGATAATGGTAGAAATTAAATAAAAATACTTTGATTCCAATTTTATGTGTTTACAGTACACATATATACACATCTCCAGGGGAAAAAACTCATTGAAAACACATGTACGAAAATGTTGATAGTGGCTACCTCCTCATAATAAATGTTTTGTTTGTATTCTCCAGTGTTCCCTCAGGGTATATGTATTGCTGTCACCGTCAGAAAAATCAATAATGTTTTTAATGCATAGAAAATAAAATCAGTAGAAGTGAAGGCACAAAATATTATCAGTGGTTATTTCTAAAATTGAGATTTGGGACAATCTTTTCCTTGCAAATTTTCTAAATTTTCCAACCATCTATATTGAGCAGATGTTGTTTTATAATTCAAAAACAAGGCTAAACTCAGTTTCTAAAATTGTGTGAGTAATGCCATTTTGTAACCCTAGAGGACAAAGCCTTCCCTGCCGCAGCAATGGCCAAAGGCCTGTCTGTTTGTATTAGCTTAGGGTGATAATGCTGCAAGTTCAGTAACTGGCTGAAGCAGCCATCTGTGTGGATGATTAAGTGCCTCCTCCTGCCCTGGATCCTCAGCCTGGCTGGGTGCCTCGGCTCTGCTGGGATTGCCAGGGACTCAGGGGGATGCTGGGCGATTACAAAGAGCCAGGGCGCAGGGGTCAGTGTGACACACTTTTATAACTGTCATTTTGGTTGATTGAAAGGGCGAATAATGCAGTATCATCCTGGTAATTCGATATGTACTTTATCCAGCCTGTTGACAATTTCAAAGTTACATGACACTGAGCTTATCAGAATAGCAAGATTTTCAAAAATACCAGGTTTGAAATCTGGAGGACCTGAATTCAAGACCTGACTCTGCCACTTGTCGGCTGTGTGATCTTGTGTGACATGCCACTTTTTTTCTCTAAGCTTCACTTTCTTTATCTTTAAAATACTAATGGCCACTAATTATCCCAGGGGACTATTGTGATGATTAAATAAGACAGTGCATGATATCTGTAACAATAAAATACTTATGCATGCTATAGCATGGTACATCTTGAAACCACTATGCTAAGAGAAGGATGCCAATCATAAAAGACCACATATTGCTATGACTCAATTTATGTGAAGTGTTTCCTGTATCTATGGAGAAAGCATATCAATAGCAAATGTATAAAGAAAGATTAGTGCTTGCCTAGGGCTGAAAGTCAAGGAGAGGATGAGCAGTGATATGATATCTAAATGGACACAGGGTTTCTTTTTGGGGTAATGAAAGTGTTCTAAAGCTGACTACAGTGATGATAGCACAACTCTATGAATATACTTAAAAACTACTGAATTGCATCCTTTAAAAGAATGAACTATATGGTATTTGTATTAGTCAGCTTTTTGTTACTGGAACCAGGTAGTTGACATACACAGTTTAAAGGATAAAGGGTTTATTTTGGCTCATGATTTCAGAAGTTTCAGTCAATGGTTAGCTGACCCCAAGGCAGAAACATCATGGTAGAAAGGCATGGCAGAAGAAAGCTGCTCATCTCGTGGCAACCAGGATGCAGAGAGCAACGGGAAGAGCCAGTGACAGAAGAAGGGACAGGAAAGAACCTTCACAGGCTTTCCCCCAGGGCCCCACCTCCTCCAATGGGACTCCACCTCCTAACAGCACAGTCAGCTATGAACATCAGTGGATTAGCCCATTCATGGGGTGAGCACCCCAAGATCTACCACCTTCCAAAAGCCCCGCCTCTGAACACATGAGCTTTGAAGGAGATATTTTTGATCCAAACTGTAAGTATGTGAATTATATCTTAACAAATGTTGTCCCCCCAAAATGACACTGAATGGGATCTAAATATTTGAATGAAGGTGCATTACCGTGAAATTAACATAGTGACTGGGGCATGTGTTCGCAGTTTTCCAGCAAGGAATTCCAGAGGTCTGGCCGCACAATCCACATCTGCCCTGGTCCTGGCTGGCATGTGGTAGCACCTAATGGCTGCTGTCTACTCCAGCTTGTGGGTTTTGTTATATTTTTGTGTTGTTGCTGAGGATCAAACCCAGCACCTTGTATGAGTTAGGGAAGTGCTCTACCACTGTGCTATACGCCAGCTCCATCTTCTGAGCTACACACCAGCTCCATCTTCTGTGTTGATAGGGGATCCTTTGGGGTCCGGTGTCTGACTGGAATTTCCAAAATAGTGACAGTAATTCTAAGAATCCCCCAGTTCATTGCCCCATTGCATCGGCCCAACTCAAAGAAACTGGACTGAAAAAACAACTCCCACCCACCACCATGTCCATCCTCCTCTGCACACTGAATTTGTACTTTGTCCAGCTTTATCATGAGGTTTAATTGAACTAGCCATTTTGCTACTAGCAAATAGACTATGTCTTAGTAAAACTGTAATTGTACTTCTGTATCTGGCAGTGATAGTTTCCATTGTTCAAGATGTATTTGTGAAAGAAGATCAGAAAAACAATCTCCTATTCCTATGATATTTCTTTCATTTCATGGAAAAAGGGGAAAATGTGAGTGTGGATATGCAGTTGCATTGTTTGAATTCTTTTTCCTCTTACAAAATGGGCTAAGAGGGGCTGGGGATGTAGGCCAGTGGCACCACATCTGTCTGGCAAGCGCAAGTTCCAAAGTTTGATTCCCAGTACTGGGGGAAAAAAATGGGCTAAGATCCCCAGTTTCTTCTAGTAGATCGTTCTTTTCTAAAAGCCCATCATTCATCTACCTTATCTCTGGTTCCTTGGAAATATTTTAAAAATCAGAAATATTTCATGGAAGGAAGTGGCTACCTATTTGAATTGAACACCTTCTCCTCATAGCCAGTATGATACCCCCATAACTATTAAGTATGATTCTATGCATGAATCTCTCTCAGGCACAGCCTGGCAGCCACATGGGGTGATTATAGAAACAATAGGAGCTGCCAGAGAAGAATTTGTCTGGACTCAATGGAAAGGAAAGGGAAAAAAATCATCTAGTGATGCAAAGAAATATAAGAAGTGTTGCTTCTATATAAGAGTGAGAATTCTAGAAAACATAATTGGTATGAGAAGTATTAATTTTAAGATTCAGAAGAGAACATTCTGAAGATTAAAACTATAGCTCTGAATCTAAGTAGCCTGAGTGAAAATCCTGATTCCATGTTGGAAGCTGCATCACCTTACACCAGCTTCTCAAGCTCGCCAAAGATCCATTTTGTTTCCTGTAAAATGGGGTGTCCTAATCACTTTCCTCATTGCTGAGCCACAATACCCAATGCCCACAACATAAAGGAGGAGAGCCTTATTTGGACTCATGATTTTTAGAGGTTTCAGTCCATAGGCAGCTGGCTCCAAGGCAGAAACCACATGGTAGAAGGGTCTGGCAGAGGAAAGCTCCCCATGTCATGGTGGTCAGGGATCACAGAGTGAAGGGAGGAGCCAGAGAGGGAGATACACCCTTCCAGCCCACACCTCTGGTGACCCTCCTCTTCTGACCAGACCCCATCTCCTAAGAGCACACTCAGCAACTGAACTCATTAGTAGATGAATCCACTCATGAGTCTAGCACTCCCATGATCCTATCACCTTCCGAAAGACCTGCCTCCAAGTGCATGAGAATTTGAGGGACATTCTAAACCATAACATAGGGTAAATAATAACCTCTGGCTCATAGAATTGTTGTAAGGATTAAAATTAGACTATCTAGGTAGCCAGGCATGGTGGTACATGCCTGGATTTCCAGTACTCTAGGAGGCTGAGGCAGGCAGGAAGATCAACAGTACAAGCCCAGCCTGAGCAAATTAGTGACTTATCAAGACCTTGTCTTAAAATAAAATATAAAAAGAGGTTAGGAGGGGCTGGGGATTTAGCTCAGGGGTTTTGTAGCGCAAGGACCCGAGTTCGATCCCCGGTATAAAAAAAAAAAAAAAGAGTTTAGGAGTCTAGCTCAGTGTGAAAGCCCTGAGTTTAATCCCTAGTACCACAAAAAAAAAAGAATAAAGAAAAAATCTAGGAAATGTGTTAGCATAGTGCATGGCACAGAATACTGAACAAATATCATTATTCTTATTGATATGATATTTATTATCAGTCCTTGGAGTTAAAAGCTGACTTAAGTGTTGTGCTGTACTCATCAAAATGTCAAGATCCTCTTTACATAAATTCCAGGGTATTTAAGTCTATGTAGTCATTACACTTGTAATAATAATATTCCTAATTTTGTAGACCCCTTCCAGGGAGATCAGTGTTAGCTAATATTAGCAATTTCCTATACTGATGGCCAACAGATAACTTTGAAGTTTTGCAGATAAGAAGTCCCAGGAAGCAATGAAAGACACTTAGAAAGTAAAGGACTAGAAAACACAAGACCTCAAATAGGATGCATGTTTCCCACACCATCCCCAGCCCACTCCATGTCAACTGTTCTGCAAGGCAGATTCAGAGAAGGCGGCTACACCTCCATCACAGAGCGGAGGACTGCTCTGTTGCCCTCTTCCCCCATCAAATCTGGGATGTTTTGTCGGCTCTGTGCATAAAGGAAGACTGTGATCAATGTTTTAGGGTGACATAGCTTTCCTTAAACAAATCTAGAGTTTCTTGGGTGTCAAAAATAAATATAGATGGAGTAGAATAGATCTCATGGCTTATGGAGAGGTGAACATAAATTATGAGGGCAAAGGCAATTTTCTCTAACAATGAAATACTATATATATAGAATACAATAGAGTACATCTTTATAATAATTTGCATATGATAAAACAATAAATAGTAAAATAGCACACTGAGGTTTTAGCTGGTGTGTTAAAAGTATCCCCTATAGAGCACAGTGGTAAAGAACTTGGGCTTGGCAGCCAGACCACCCAAGCTTGTAGTCTAGCTCCACCGCAGACTAGCTGCGTACCTTGAACAAGTCACCTCCCTTCCCCTCTATGGAAATTTCTCTAAGATTTCTGATGGCCTACTCATTGTCATGTCCAATTCCTTCCCTTCAGTCATCATCCAATTTAATCTCTCTTAAAAATATAATACAGTATTTTGGGCCACATTCTCCTCTGAGCTCCCTACCTGTAACAGGGACCTGGAGGCTGGGCCTGCAAATGGCCAATGGGTGACTAAAAACAGGACAAAGCTTGCTCTCTCTGGTCAGCTCTGCACAGAGGCGTTAGTCACTTAAGGAGCATCCATAATGTATGGGTTATTAGGCCTCAGTTTACCCAGCCTGTCTCGTTCTCCTTCAAGACTAAGGACACCAAAATAAGAGTAACTAAGTTTCAGGATTTGCAGGGAGATTGATCGAAGCTTTTAAGATATCCAGTCCCAGGCCCCCTGCAGCAATGCCCGGAAGTCTCTAGTTATTGTCCTAATCCTGCAGTCACCTTGGATTTCACGAAAAGCTGAGCCTTGCAAACCACCCCATGTTGAGGTCACCCCCTAAGTAGGAGCAATTACCCCATGGCAGGCACCAGGGCTGGCTCCCTAAGTGGGAGCCACCATTTCGGGATGCAATGTGATCATGGCTCTCCCAGGATTTCACAGAACCAGTCCTGAAATGCTGATGAACCACAACTTGGCCAAGATTACTGACACTACAGGCTCCATGAGCCCCCCAAGGCTTCATTCCTCTTTTCTGTCAAATCCCAAAGTTTCTGTCAGCCCGGAAAGACAAATTCTGAACCTCTTCATCTGTGCTCCCTAGCATGGCCATGCTGATTAAAGCTCCTTTCCTGCCTTTCACCACTGCTCGTCCCCAACTGCCATTATGGGAGAGGTGGCTGACCCTGCTCTCTTGGGACCCCTGGAGCCAGACTTTTTCCCTAAAACTCCAGTGATAGCCCCACCTGACTTTCCGGATCTTTCTCTCCTGGGACTCCTGATTCTTACTGAGAGAATAAGCTCCCAAATCTACGTTTCCAAGGGCCGGGGATTTAGCTCAGTGTTTCCACTGCCTGCCTCGAAAGCGCAAGGTCCAGAGTTCAATCCCCTGCACGAAAAAAGAAAAAAAAAGTGAGCCTTAATTATCAGTTCTTTTTTTTTTTGTGCCAGGTATTGACCTTGAGACCTTGTGCTTGTGAGACAGGCGCCAGAACCACTGAGCTAAACCCCGGCCCCATTAATGATCCTATTACCTCAAAGAAAATGGGAAAAGTGAATAAGAAAATAAAATTAATGTTCCATGGAAATAGCTGAATGATATAAACTGTTGATTTATCAGACAAATGTGAATGCACATGACCTCATAGTTAGAATGAAAATTCAGAAAAAATTTTATTCTGCAATGCAAATTATAAAATATTAGTTCAAAAATATTAGTGTGAATTTTTTGTGCTGTTTTCAATGAGGGCATGTCACTTTTCCAAAAATAACATTAAATATACAGTAGTTTGAAAGTAAAAGAATGAGTTTTACCTATAAATCACCACTCAGGTCCCAAAATGAGCTTCTCAAAACATTAACGTTTTTATAAAGGCATTTCTAGTTTGATACTGCCTATATCTTGCATCACAAAGGCCTCAGGGTTATGTCACCATTGCATGTCAACTCTTTGACATTCAATGTCTTCAGTAAAACCTTCTGTGTCTTTCTCTGTCCCCATCTGAACAATATTCCTATCTTCTTGCCCTATCTAAAATCCTGCTCTATCTCAAAGTATACTGCTTTTTTAGCCTTCTAGGTCAAGTGCTGTTTTCCTTCCCACATTCCCTCCTCCTACTAGACCTAGAAGTGCAATAGCTGTTGGAGTTTTTTCCTCAGTGCCACTTCTGGGTCATTTTCCTGCCCGACTTTCATAAAATAACTCTCCTTTTAATCTTCTGTCATCAGATTATATCACCTGTTACTTTTCTTTGTTTTATCATTAAATTAATTCTCTGGTGACTTTAATCTGTTATTATTTTCCATTTGTCCCACTATCTTTTCATTCAACTGGACCCTTGTCTTAATTCCTGATGACTTTACCATATGGGTGATC
The DNA here is from genome assembly GCF_053883595.1 of Heterocephalus glaber. NCBI lineage: Eukaryota > Metazoa > Chordata > Mammalia > Rodentia > Bathyergidae > Heterocephalus > Heterocephalus glaber. The sequence continues at coordinate 14,753,008 of NW_028258175.1, forward strand.
ATTTTCATATCTAACATTTCAAATCTTTGATCTCTCTTTCAGTTTGACTCCCACTTTAGTAGTTAATTTAAATATACACGCCTTCAAAACCTCAATTTCAAACTGTTTACTATTTAACCCACTATTCAGGTACCTTTCACACCACTACTCCAACATTTTTTCCACTCCTCTAACCCTCTAAGAGCAATAGTTAATTCAACTACCTTTTCATTGTCATTGGAATCCCGTATCCATGGCATTGCTTGAATGTTTTTATATTAGATTCTTAAAGATTCATGATGTATCAGCAAAATCATTCTCACATTATTTCTCATTTCCTGTTACACCAATGTTCTTTTTGGCATCTCTGCTCATCTTAGAAAACAATTCAATAAATCTAACTCTCCAATTAAACTACACTTACAAGTTTACAAGAAGAGTCTTGGGGAGGGCCGGGGATTTAGCTGAGTGGTTTCACTGTCTGCTGCACAAGCGCAAGGACCTGAGTTCGATTCCCAGCAAAAAGAAAACAAAAGAGTCTTGGGGAAAATATGTGACCAAGACTGTTACCTTTAGATTAAATCTGTGAGGATAAACATGGTCTCTTAATGCTACATGGAAATAGTATTACATTTATCCAGTCTGTTGAATATTCTTTTACTATCAAACATGAGGATTCATGATTTTTCCGCTGTCCTCAAATCCAAAATATTTTCTAATTTCTCCCATTGTCCCCTCAGAAAAACAAATAGGAATAAACGAGTATTCTCACAAGTGAATCCACTAGGCTAGGTGTGTATCTACCCCTATTGCATGCCTTCCTTCCTTTTAGAACACATGTCCTCTTCTTTTGGCTCTCTTAGTTTAATTTTTATCATTGGGCACATTAGTTCCATCAACTGCCATGACAAACTGGGAGGCTTGAAAACCTGTAGGTTTATGAATAAAGAGTTACAGAGACTAGAACTCCAAAATCAAGTTGTCAACAGGATTGCTTTCCTCTGGAGTCTCAGAGAAGTATATGCTATAGGCCTCTCAAACATATCTTCTGGCAGTTTCTTGCAATTCTTATCATTTGGCTTATGGATTCATCATTCCAATCTCTGCCTCATTCACTCTTAGTCTGTGTGTGTATTCGAATTTCCCTTTCCTTATAAAGCAATGCTAATTGGATTAAGATACAACATAAGGTCAGTATGACCTCATTTTATTTTATTATTTATTTATTTGTTTATTTATTTATTTATTTTGGTACCGGGAATCGAACTCGGGCCTTTCTGCTTGCAAGGCAGGTGGCAGAACCACTGAGCTAAATCCCCGGCCCATGACCTCATTTTAAATTCATTATGTTTTTCAAGATTTAAAGACACTATTTCCAAATAAGGCAACTTTCAATGATGCAAGAAAAATGAAAATACTACATGTTCTTACTCATTTGTGGGAGCAAAAATTAAAGTTTGATCCCATGGAAGTAAAGAGGAGAATAATGTTCAATATAAAATAAGAAGTCAGAAAAATTAAGAGTGGTTGGAGAATGGGTATACAATACATTTACATTGCGAGGACTAGTTATGTTAGTTGTGTTGTGGCTAGAACTCTAGACTAAATATTTTATTATCTGTTAAAAACAACTAAAAGATAAGAAGCTGAAGTAACACATCACATAGAAATGATAAATATGTGAAGAATGGAAATGCTAATTACTCTGATTTGTTTTTATATATTGTATGCATATAGCACATTATTTTTTTGTATTCTATAAATATATCCAAATATTTTGTGTCCATTAAAACTTTCTTTAAAATATTGAATGATATGCAAGATAAAACAAAGAAAGTTGGCTTTCAGAGAAATACATACTAAATGCTTTCAAAGATTTGTTTCAGAAGAAACTGTGTAAGGAGAAATTGGAGTAGATATGTACACAGGAAATCAGGTGAATATGGGATAGTTCCATCTGGATTATTTGACATATTTTAAATAACATCATTTTTTAAAAAGCAAAGCAAAGGAAACCATATTTTTTTCTCACACCTCTACTCATAAGAAATCCACAGAACTCTTTCAGGATTTTGCTGAGTAGGATATTTTGGGAATCAGGTAATAAGGAAATGATAAAATTTTGATTGTCAAAAACTGTGCTTAGAAATTTGTAAGTATTTCTTTACTAAAATTAAAAATTATCATGTCATCTATATATATAATAAAACAAAACATATATTAGTAAAATTATTCAATTAGATTTGAGTTTAAAAGAGTGTAGTACTTTTAAATTTAAAATGTGATAAAATCTCAATGACATTAACGAATGAATTGTAATGAATTACTTCTTCTGGGGTCTGAAAGTTGCACTGTGAGAGGTCACATGGTATACATATAAAGAAAAATTGCTGTCTATCTGCCATAAGAGTTTTCATTTCCATAATGAAAATATTCACTTTTACAAATTTCCAGCCAGGCAGAATTTGATAATTTGTTCTAGCCCAGCTCTGTCTCTATAATTTTATATAACTATATACATAGCTATATAATAAATGTAAATATTAGTTTAATAGACATTTTTGCTTTGTTAAATTTACATATCAGAGAATATGACACATTCAAATGATTTTGGAAAAATATTACTAAAAATATATGCAATATTTTAGGGAAAAAGCCTGAATGTGAAGAAAATGTACTGGATTAAAGCTGCTCTTTGTAAGGGAGCTATTTATAGTATTCTAGTTTCCTTATATCTCATATAATTTTCCCATTCATGAAAGCACTCCGGTGGACCTGCACTCCCTGCACTCCACTGCCGCCGCTGCCTCCGGGAGACCTGGACAGGTAGGTGACAACCATCTCCAGCCCAGTCCGGGGAACCTAGCAGCAACTCAGCCTGCCCCCTCCCCCGCAACACCTCAAGATTGATGATGATGATGATGATGATGATGATGATGATGGAGGAGGAAGAGGAAGAAGAAGAAGAAGAAGAAGAAGAAGAAGAAGAAGAAGAAGAAGAAGAAGAAGAAGAAGAAGAAGAAGAAGAAGAAGAAGAAAGACAATGACAAAGAAGAGGACAATATTAAAAACACAGAGCCAGGGATGTAGCTCTACGGCGCTGCACCTGCCTGGCAAGCACAAGGCCCTGAGTTTGATATCTGGTATGGGGGTGGGGGGGATAAATCATCAAAAATTTTAAATGGGGGCTGGTTGTGTAGCTCAGTGTGAAGAGCCTGCTTCAAACCACACACCCCACCCCACCACCACAGGGTCCGAGGGGAGGCAGGAGGCTGGCTTCGGCTTCCAGGCCAGCTTGGGCTACAGAGTGAGTTCAAGGCCAGCTGGAATGACACAGCGATGCTCTGTCTCAAAACACACACACACACACACACACACACGCACGCACGCACCCCATTAGAAAAATATCCTCAGTACCAGGCGTGGAAGACAGGCGTGATGACACACACCTGTCATTCTGTCATCCTAGCACTCCAGGAGCCTAAGGGATGCAGGTGGGCAGGCAGGCAGGGGGGCAGGAAGAGTGCCAGGAGTTCCACACCACCCCAGACCACACAGCGAGACCCTGTGACTCTATTGAAAAAAGCAGAGTCAAAGTCCAGGGTCCCCAGTGCACACCCCCGCCCGGGAAGCATCCGGGCCATAGCAGAGAGGGAAAGGAAGACCAAGGCCAGATGGAGGACACGGTCTGTCCGTCGTCGTCGGAGAGCAGAGACAAGTCTTTTGTGCCGCCCGACGGATAGGTGTGTCCGTGTTCCATGGAAGTCAGGAGAAACGGAAGGACAGACAGCCAGAAATCCGGGGAGGCTCCACGTAGCCTGTGACCTGAACCCAGAGTGGAAGGGATGCTTCCACCACTTCCTCAGAGAGGAATCCAAACTCACCGCACCCACCCGGGCCAGTGAGGATGAAGGCACCCACCCATGGATCCATCCATCCATCGATCAGGAGGTAAATATAGCACATGGGCAGGGCAGGGCAGGGCAGGGCGGGAGGAGGTGGGGGAGAGCCACACGGGGCGTGGTTGGCTGATGAGGACAGGGCGGGCGGGAAGGTAGGCGCAGCTCCAGGGTCAGGATGGGAACCAACGGAAGTGGAAGCGGCGGTGGCCTTAAACAAACAGCCTCCCGGAGGACCGAGGATGGACAGCCAGCCAGCCAGCCCGCCCGCTGCACATTTGCAGGTGGGAAGCCACCCAACGCGCCACGCCATACCATGCCATGTCATCCATCCGTCCGTCCGTCCAACCCCTCCACGCATCTGTGGGCACATCGCTCACCTCCTCTCCCCTCACGCAGCCCGGCCTGCCCGTCACAGTGTGTTCCTCCCGTCCAGGGGCCGGGTTCCCACTCCACCCGCGCCATGACAGGGCCCCACACTGCCTGCCCGCCCTCCTGCCTGTCTTTCAAATGAATACCCGCCCCTCATCACACCACCACCCCGCTTGGCTTGGCCGACCACACTCAGTCACACCGGACATTCTCCTATGTGTGTCTGCTGTCTGTGAATGCAACAGGGTGAAAACACATCTTCGCCCCGTCTACACACACGCAAGACTGAGCAAGGCCACAGGAGGGCCCCCCCCCTCCCTCCCTTCCTTCCTTTCTTTCTCTCTTTCAAAGCACATTTATTTATTTATTTTCTGGAACGGATTTACATTCGTAGGAACTTTGAGCAGCAGGTAGATAGTGCTCCCAGGTCACTGGCTACACTGATAGATGACAGATGAACGCACGCACGCACGCACGGCCAGAGTGGTCCGGGAACCGCTGTCACCCCAGCCACCGCAGTCGCATCCAGCCAGCCTCTGGGACCTAGCCAGCCGTATTCCTACTCTGCCCTAATCTGGTTTGTTCCTCTCTGAGGATGGGAGCCAGAGTTTCCCCGTTCGGGGAGGCTGACCGAAAACGGTTGGATCAAAGATGGGCACCAGCCTGACCACCGGATATTATCAGCAAGGGCAACACACCCGAGGACCTCTGCCGCGGGGGGGGCGGGGGGCGCCTGCCTCGGTGTCCGCGTCCCCCTCCACCGCTCTGCCCCCCTCACCTCCAACAGAGGGGCTGCCCTTCCCTCCCGGGTGGGCCAGCTCCTCTCCCTCCGGCACCTCTCTGGAAGCAGCTTGAAAAGCCTCTCCGTGGGGTTTTCCCACCCACCCTCGTGAAGCTCGCCCAGACCATGGCCCGGGAGAAGATACAGGACACACGAAGGCATGGCTGACTCTGCCTCACGCACGCACACACGCGCATGCCTGCGCCCCTGGGGTCCTTTCCCTCAGCAGTGCGGGTTCCCGATCCACAGAACAGGGGACGCCACCGGCCCCGGCCTAGGTTGGGCCACCAGGGGGGCCTAGTGGGACAGGCCGAGGCTTCCGCGCCAGACCAGAGTGAGGGAGGGGGCACAGGAACGGCCGCGGGGGGGGGGCACCACCACGTGCACTCGCACCGCGTCGGGGGTGGAGCGCAAGTCAGGATGGGTGGGCGGGTGCGTACGCTTGGACAAACGGGGGCCTCAGGCGGGCGCCGTGCTGCACGCCCCACACCCGTCATCCCGCCGCTCACTCGGGAGTCTCAGGCAGGAGGATCGACACGAGTGGAAGGGCAGCCTCACGCTAACCCGAACCCCAACCCTAAGTCACACACTCGCTCGCTCACTCGCTCGTACAACTGTGTCATCTCCACTCAGTCGTTCACCGAGGTCCTCTGCGTCAAGGCATCCTACGCAATAGAGACGGTGGGTGACCAAACGCGCGCATGTTGCTTCCCTACATAGATAGATCGATGGATGGATGGATCGATTGATCCTTGATGTTGTCCTCCGTCCTAGTTACTGCATCGGATAGAGAGCTATCACGTCGTTTGGCTACCAGCATTTTCTTTTCACACAAACAGTGGTGTTGAAACACACAGACGAACAAATACAAGGCACACCGAACCCACCAGTCTTTCCTCCCTCCCTCCCTCCCTCCCTTCAGCATGCCCCCCACACCACAAGAACTGCTGGCTTTGAGAGGGATCCTCATAACTCAGAACAGAACGCAAACCTGCAAACCTCTCAAGACTACCAGTCCTTTCTGTGTGTCAGAGAGAGATGGGGGGAAAGATACAGGGAAAGCCAGAGAGAGAGAGAGAGAGAGAGAGAGAGAGAGAGATGGGGGGAAAGAGAAAATAAGTTCATCACCTCAGAGCAAAGACAGATAATATGTGGACATATGACATCAAACTGCTCCTTGACTCGTTCCCACAGTCCGGAAGATCTGATGGTTGAAAGTTACTGGCAAAGAGGATGTATCTCCTTTTCTAAATGCTCACATCAGTAGTTAGAACTGACCGCCAGCCTTTTTTCTTTTTCATCCCGGGTGTTCATGTCGAGTGTAGTTTGCTGTGTTTGATCTCACTTCCGTGCTATTCCTTGTTAATGGGTATTTTATGAATTTATCTCATTCCCTCACGAGGTTAGTACATAATAGAAAGGTACGTATAATACAGTGGAGTGGGATAAGCAGCTGAGACCTAAATTACGGTCTTAGGTTTCAAATATTTAATTTTTTCCTATACACCTCATTGATAAAAAGTATCACTGTTTTTAAAAATTCAATTATCCTTTCCTGGATACATCAATAAAGCCCTTAGATGGTGCTGGGGGCAATGTCTCCATGAGAGACATGGACGTGGGTTTCCTGGGTGACCTAAAGGAACTATTTGTATGTCAGCCTCACTCTTCCTCGGCAAAGCAGGGACTACGTAGGGCAGGAGTGTTCAGGGAGGTGATGCAGCTCACTGGGCAACAGTGGGCCTCTTCGCCCCTCAGCAGGATCCTATACGACCAGGATTAGAAACAGGAGGATGAGGACATGAGCAGAGGGCCACAGTGGAGAGCTGCTGGCCAGAAGCAGGGCCAGGCCCACACAGACAAGCAAGGATGCAGCTAGTGCTCACTGGCCCAACACCTCCCCCTTGTGGTCCACATGCAGCACTGCACTCGTGCATGGCCAGGCACAGTCTCAAGCGCAGGGCTGCATCAGCACAGGGCTGTGGGTTAAGAATCCGTGCAAGAGGAGGACCAACGCTGTAGGCATCAGGGTAGCTGAGATGGAGTAGAGGGCTGTGTAGGAAGACCCCAGGACTTTGGATGAGACCAAACCTCGGAGAACCTGCTGGGTAACCACGAGAAAGCCTTCATCGCCTATGCTGGCCTGCCTTTGCTTCCCCATACTTCCATGCTGCTGGGCCATCTGCTACCCCTTCCATACCTTCCGCTACCCTTTCCAATTTCTTTTCTTTTAAAACTCACCTCGGACTCTACCGCTTCCACTCTTTCCCAGACTCATAAGTGTGCAGCTTCTCTTTTCTGCATTTCCTGTAGTTTCTTACTTACTGAGATAGGGTCTCATTGTGTAGCCCACTTTGGCCTCCCGACTGCCACCTGCCTGCTCCCATTCTGAGAGCTGGGGTTACAGGCAGGTACAGGCAACCTTGGGCCTTCTCTTCACCTGGACAGATGTCAGGGTACCCTGCCTTCACAGCCATGACATTCCCTCTGTCCCCTGGGTGGGCATCCTGAGGTGAATGTACTGTCACCACTGGCCCTAGGCTAAGTGTCTGAAAGGGGGTCTGCTCATGGACACTAGTCACTGTCGGTCATCACTGCTGAAGGGACCACAGGATACCAGGATGAAACATGTGTGGTAGCCCCTGGCACACAGGCAGCACAGCAAAGATTCCCTGCAGCGCTGTTTAGGATCCCACAGATCTCGGGGAGGTCTTCAGGCCCCCTGAGTGCACACTTCCCTAAGCCACCCTACCTCTCTGCCTGTCTCTCAGCAGCTCAACTCTTGAGGCCACTGTTGGAACGCTTATGCGGAACCAAAGTACACTGCAATAGTACAGCTAGGAAATAACACCCAGCAAACAAAAGCAGCAGAAATATCTAGTTATCTACCTCATAAAGTATTCCATAGCAAGACATTGCAATGCTAAGAAACACAGAAGGCCATACACTGAGAAATACAGTCTTCACCAAGAAATCCCAGCTGCTACTTTATAATGGTGTCAAAAACTGCCTGTATCTCCTTTTGCTGCTATGAATCTGTGACCTGCCAGTGAAAATGTGATGTAAACTGCACAAGAAAACATTGAGCTGTCCTATGAACCAAAGCTCAGCTGCACTTTGTTCTTGGCTGCCTCTCCTGACCAGTGTCCTGGATCGTGACCAGTGTCTCTACCTCTGGAGCACCACACATGGGACCGGGGGACTGGGAGGAGTATGGAGTGACCACTACTAGTGACAAATCTACCTGTCAACCAATGAGAAGAGGAAGATAATGGGCTTCACCGTGGGCTTGAAAGGCTGAAGTAAAAGGATGTTTCTGCCTTTGCCTTCTGCAGTTGCTCTCTGGTTTTTCTGCAATTAATTTCATTGTGGCTATCTTCCTGGAGTGCTCAGAAAAACCATTGCTCTTGCATCATTAGAGCAAAGGAGGCCTTGCTTTGTGTCACATGAGCCATGAGTGCAAACTTATGCTAGAGTGTTCAGAGAAAACACAACTACAAACCACTTCCATATGCCAAGACACAAATTGGCCAACTAATAGAGAAAGCAATTAGGCCACAGAGCTCAATGCTCAAGAGAGCCAAGCTCCAGCTTCCCAGCATCTCTGTGCCTGCCTGCTTTCTCTCCTGAGAGCTGAGATTGCAGGCCTCCTGGGGGGCCTGCAGGCAGTGGGCAAAAGTGAAAGCACATGGAGGTTCTCCTCAGACACACAGATCTGACTGCTCACATTCTTACCACCTGACTTCCTGGGTCAACAGCTACACCTTCCTGAACACACTACTGGTCCTCACAGTCACTGAAAAAGTGACATCAGATGGCAGGTAGCACAAAGCCAGTGGTGCTGAGCCCCAAGGTAAATGGCAGCACATCCCTCCCTGTGTCAGGAGCTGAAGAACAAAGCAAGAGGCAGCACCTGCCTCCAAAGCCTGAGCATCACTGTGGGCTTGAAAGGCCACAGTAAAGGAGCCACCCTGGAGCTTCAGGGTGTACTGTAAACACAGCTGGGCTCTGAGTTCTCCTACCCAGGCACTGTCAGCCAGGCCCACCCTCAGCCTCTGTCCTTCTGTGCTCCAGTGCTCCCAGATAGGACCCCCATGTGCATCCTCTCTGAACTGTGATTCTCACCAGAAGTTCTGCCTTCTGCTTGGGGACAGGATGAGCATGAGTCCCTGTGGATTCTTGTACTGAAGAGTTTTCCTGATTGGAAAGTGGTGACCTGGTGAGGAATAGGGCAAAGTGAAAAGAATCCTGGGCTTGGGGCCTGGCAGGTTGGGTTTAGGTCTGGGTGCCCAGCCCTGAGCCAGTCACTTGTGCTCTCTGATCTGTCTCCTCTTCTATTAAAGGGAAGGGAAACTCCAGACACAGCTTCCATGTGCCCACCCATCCCTGAGCTCTGAGAGGCATAAAGCACTCAGGGCTGCTGTCCCAGGCATAACCATTCCCCACAATCATGTCCTCACAGCTCAGATGCCAATAAGCTGTTTTAACTTCAAAAGGAGGCTTTAGACCACTACTGTCCTCACAGAGAAGAACAAAAATCTGAGCTAGAGGCTGAGGGACATAGGCTCCAAGCCCAACCCCACTCCGCACCCACCGGCAATATGGGGTTCTTGACAGGACCAGAGCTAAGGTTTCCTGAGTGCCTGGCTCCTGAGTCAGAGTTCACCAAATTTCTCTGTTCTCGGTAGTCAAAGCAGTGTGGTCTTGTCTAACTCTCAAACAATTCTGGCTCCCCCCTCCCCCCAATAAGTGGCACAGCAGTGGCAGGGACTGAGAGCAACTGAGCTTCCAGGGTGGAGTAGCTGGATCCTGGAAAACATAGCTGGGTGCTTGTGTTGGTTGATTGCTTGAGTCAACTTGAGTAAGTAATGCCCAATTTAATTGGCTCAGCAGAGTTCTAGGTGTGGAAGACCCACCCTAGGGAAGCTTATTGCCAGAAGAGAATAAAAGGGAAATGAAGAAGGAAGGTTTGCTTCTGTTTTCTTTGGGGGAGCTCCAGTCTTTGCTTTCACCTTGGACATCATCTCCTGGCTTCCAGTGCAGACTCTTCAGCCTCCAGCACCTACCTTTCACCCTTCTGGCACAAACTCTTTCTTCTGCCTTCCATTACAGACCCTGTGGCCCACTGATATGGACTCACACAGGACACTACACTGAGCTCCAGCACTTTGACTGGATCCTTTGAATCCCCAGTGCAGACAGACCTTTTGCCCTCTTCTACATCTGACTCTGTGGGTGGCCATTGTAGGCCAATCTTGCACATTATTGTATATTTATATACCTTATATTAAATCTGTTTTCTCTCATAAGCACTGACTGATACCTTGGTCAAGAACTAGGCAGGAGCTGGGGATGTAGCTCAGTGGTACCATGCCTGCCTGGCAAGTGCAAGGTCCTGAGTTCAATCTCTGGTATGGACAAACAAAAAATCTGGAGGCAGAACCTGCTTCTAAGGCCTAGGCATGGGGCCTCAGAGTGTATTGCAAACACAGCTGAGAGTAATCAGAGAGAAAGGCGGTTACTCATTAACCAAGAGGGAATAACAAAAGAGAAAAAAGATTAAATGATACAGAAGAAATAGAAAACAGCACAGAAGAGAGACGGGACACCCTGCAAACTGCACTGCTAAAAGCAGGTGGCCAGCTGCCATCCAAAGACAAAGTGAAACTAAAACCTTTTCACTCACAGAGAAATGAAAAAAGTAAAATCGCAACACACACTGTCAAAATCCAGAAGATGGTAACTACTTGGAAAATCATACTCCAACAAAATAACAGATTTTAAAGAAATGAGCATATTCCTATATACATACAAATTACCAAAAATAACTCAATAAGACATAAAATATGCTTAACTACTTATAAAGCAATAAAGTTGACACTGTAATCAACAATCCACCAACTGAAAAAAGCCTGCAACCTGATGGGTTCACTGATAGATTCTACAAAGTCTTTAATGATGTTCTATCACCAATATTCATCAAGGTCTTCAGAAAATTGGAAGTGTTCCAAAATATATTCATAAGGCCAGGGATTTAGCTCAATGGTTCCGCTGCCTGCCTCATAAGTGCAAGGTCCCAAGTTCAATCCCCGCTACCAAAAAAAAAAAAAAAAAAAATATATATATATATATATTTTTTTTTTTTTTGTGGAAGCCACTTATCATGTGGATCCCCAAACTGGATAAATGCCCAACTAAAAAAGAAAAATATATGCCAATCTACTTAATGGGAATCCATGCAAAAAATATTCAACAGGAGCCGGGCATGATGGTGCATGCCTGTAATCTCAGCACTCAGGAAGCTGAGGCAGGAGGATCATTGCAAATTCAAGGCCAATCTGGGTTACATAGTGAGTTCCAGGCCAGTCTGAACTACATAGTGAGACCTTATCTCAGAAAAAAATATCCTTAACAGGATATTACATAAACAGAATGTAGCATATCATCATACATCATGATCAAGCAGGCTTCATCCCAGACGTACAAGGATGGTTTACCATTAATAACACAATAAATGTAATGCATCATGCATAAACAGAAGCAAGGTCAAAAGCCTTATGATTGTGTCAGCTGATACAGAAAAGGCTTAACAAAATCCAACATCTCTTCAAAATAAACACTCTGAAGAAAACAGGTATAAAAAGACCATACTTGACTATGATGAAGGTGATTTATGGCACATCAATATTCAGCATCGTACTACATGGTCAAAGACTGAAAGCTTTCACTCTAAAACCAGGATCAAGACAAGGATGTCCACTATCACCTCTCCTATTCAACACAGTAGTTGAGACATTAGCCAGAGCAATTAGGCAAGAGAAAGAAATAAAAGGGATCTCTTTAGGAAAGGAAGAACTCAAATTATAATTATTTGCAGATGAAATGACACTCTACATAGAAGATCCAAGGAACTCCACCAAAAAACTCAGAATTCATAAGCAACTTCAGAAATGTAGCAGGATACAAGGTCAACATACAAAAATCATTAGCATTTATGTACACCAATAATGAACTGAATGAGAAGGAAATCATAAAAGTAGTATCACTCACAGTAGCTTGGAGAAAAATGAAATACCTAGGGATTAACCTCACCAAGGAAGTGAAAGACCTCTACAAAGGAGATCACAATGCTCTGAAAAATGAGATTGAAGAAGACAGCAGAAAATGGAAAGATGTCCCCTGTTCCTTTCCCAAAATTGTCATGCAGATCCATTGCCGTCCCAATTACAGTACCAACAGTATACTTTACAGAACTAGAGAAAACTATCCTAAAATCCATATGGAGACAAAAGAGACCTGGAATAACAAAGGCAATTTTGAGCAACAAGAGCAAAGCAGGTGGAGGCACAGCAATACCTGACTTCAAGCCATACTACAAAGCAACAGTGATAAAAATGGCATGGTATTGAAACAAAAACATATGCATTGGATAAATGAAATGCAATACAGGATGCCGAAACTTCCAGACACATTCAGCTATTTTATTTTTTGTTTTAATGGGGACAAGGGCTCACTAAGCAGTTTAGGCCAGGCTTCAACTCACTACATAGCCCTGGCTGGCCTTGAACTCATGGCAGTACTCCTGCCTCAGCCTCCCACGTGCCAGGATCATACATGTCCTCCACCATTTCTGGCTAGTTATATGATTTTTGACAACAGCATACATTGGAGGAAGATAGCCTATTCAACAAATGGTGCTTTGAAAACTGATTATCTGTTTGCAGAACACTGAAACCAGGCCCTTATCTCTCAGCAGACACTAAATTAAAATCAAAATCGATTAACAAGCTAAACATTAAGACAGACACATTGAACCTACTGGAAGACAAAAAGACAAATGTTTGAAGACATAGGTCTCAGAAAGGATTTTCTAAACAAAACCTCAATTGCACAAAACATAAGAGCAAGGATCAACTAATGGGATTATAGCAAACTGAAAAGCTTCTGTGTAACAAAAGAATCAATCAGTACAGTGAAGAGACAACCTAGATAAAGGGAAACATTTTTGCCACATAGTCCTCAGACAGAAGACTAATACTGCTTCTAGAGTATGCAAAAAGCTAAAAAAAAATCAGACCTCCTAAATTTACAGACCCAGGCAAGAGATAGGCATGAGGCCAGGTGTGGTGGTACATGCTAGTCATCCCAGCACTCAGGAGGCTGAGGCAGGAGGATAGCCGAAAGTTTGAGGCCAGCCTGAACTACATAGTGAGACCTTGTCTCAAAAACCAAACTTAAACAAAACAAAACAAAAAGGAAATGGGCAAGAGAACTGAACACTTCACAGAGGAAGAAATACAAATGGTTAGCAAATATATGAAAAAATGTCCAACATCTCTGGCCGGAGAAATGCAAATTACAACAATGCTGAGATTCCATCTTAATCTGGAAAGAACAGCAATCATGAAGAAATCAACTATATCAAATGCTGGCTTGGTGGTGTGAAAAAGCAACCCTTCTTCACTGTTGCTGGGAATGTAACCTAGTACAACCACTATGGAAATCAATATGGAGATTTCTCAAAGAAATGAAATTAGAAATTCCATATGACCCAGCTATCAGCCAAAGGTATTTCCCCCAAAGATTTTAAGACATCATACGATAGTGATACCTGCATACCAATGTTTATAGCAGCACAATTCATAATAGTTAAACCCTGAAAGCAGCCTGTATACCCCTCAGCAGACAATTTGATAAAAAAATGTGGTATCTATATGTAATGGGATACTACTCAGCTATAAAAAGCAATATGAAAAATGATGAGAAATGGAAAAAATGGAAATAAAGTCTTTGTAAATAGGGAAGGGTGGAGGGCGTGAAGGGAGGGCTAGGAATGGGGAAAAAATAAGAACCAAGATGCATTATATAAAGGTACAATTCCCAATGAGAAATGTAATTGTGTTGTATACCTACAATGTACCAATAAAAGAATTTAATACAACAAAAAAAAGAAATATGAGATATCTGTAGGAAAATGGATGCACCTGGGAATATAAAGTAGAGTGAAATAAACCAGACACACAAGCTTCAATATCATATGGCATCTCTCTTTGTGCGAGGCAAAGTACGAATAAAGAATAATAAAGGATGGCTAGAAGGACCCAAGGGGATGTATTTTGCAATAGAAAAGTGGTCCAAGAGAAGAAGGGTGAGGGGTGAGGAGGAGAGGGAAGGGGAAATAAATAGAATAAAGATATGCCATGCACAGGAACCTAATAATCTCAACTAATGTAATATGCCATAACAGGAGCTAAGATTAATGAGATGAAGAATGAAACCAAAAATGAAAACTGAGGTAGAGACTTGAGGGGGAGGGGGAAGAAAGGGGATTTTAAAAAGAGATGAGCTGTATTATGTACACAGAGCCATTCCCAGGACGACTACAAAGTACATGTACTGCTAAATTGTACTAATAACACGTTTTAGGACAGTTTTAAATACCTGACCACCCATCTCCGTATCCTTCACGTGTAGATAAAATGGGAAATCTGACATTCATAGATGAATCTCTGTAAGGATGCGAGCACAGTCTCTGGTCTAAGAAAAAGCCCAGGCTCTGAGCTGCAGGGGACCATCTGCACAGCTGGCCTGGCCCAGCACCAGCACACCTGCGGGAAAGGGCCGGAGTGGGGCTGCAGGGGAGGGACAGCGCTGCCGAGGGCTCCTGGGTGACTCCCATCCAGTTCGTTCCTTGAGCATCCCCACCATGCCATGGCCTATCCTTAGTCACTTGTCCCGAGGACGTCCACAGCCATCAGCACCGAGGGGGTAAAAGCAGGGGGACTGGAAGAGGCCAGGATGACAGACCACAGGGCACTGGTTGGCTTTCCCCAGGTTTCTCAGAAACAAGATCATGCGCCTCCAGAGTGCTGTGCCAGCTTCCTGGCCAAGTCGGTCCTGCTTGCCACTGCTCTGGAGAACTCAGAGTCCTAACTGCACAACACAACCAGGCCCCTCAGGTCACTGCTGCAGCGCTTGGCATCCTGACCAAGTCACCGTACTGCACAGCGGGGCAGAGCGTGACGTTCTCCGCAAGCACCTGTTGGCCGGCTGGGATTTAGCTCAGTGGTTCCACCACCAGCTGTGCAAGGGCAGGGACCTGAGTTCCATCCCCGGTACCAAAAAAACAGAAACAAAACCACCTGCTGGTGCTCCCTGTCGCCAGGAAGGAACAGCAACGCGAACTGATGGGGACACGCAGCACACGGCCATGACGGTGCCAGCACCACTTTGGGATCAGCACCCACAGCTTACGCACAACAGAGCGGGGGACAGAGTGAAGCGACTCCAGCGTCTGCCAGCCAGCACCCCACTACACAGGCCTCTGCATGGAGAGCAGCCTGTGAGCCCAGGTGGGCTGACAGCGACCCGATGGCATCAGCACCTGTGCTCAGTCAGCGCCTTTCTTCTGACCTGATTTGACTCTGGTTTTGAGCAGAGAGAGGGTCAGCACACACCTCTGGGACACTCTGTACCGCACTGTCATGGGGCTGCCCTGGTAGACAAGAGGGCTCTGGGCAAAGAGCCAGCAAGCTACAGCTGAGCAGTGTGTGTGGGTGGATGAAAGGGAGCATCCCAGGCCCTGGGGGACACTGGAGTGGAAAGAAGGGACTGGTAGCAAAGGCTCCTGAGAGTCCAGAGCTGGGTCCACCTGCCAGTGACCAGGAAGGACCCAGGGAGAAAGCATCCTGGCCTGAGCCTCCCCAGGGACACTTCTGACCACCAAGCCCCAGACACTCCACTGGGAGACTCCAAAGGCAAGGCTGGGCCAGCACCAGAGTGAAGGCTGTGGACTCAACAGTCTTAATAACAGCTCAAGTCCAGCTGTCTTGCTGCTTTTTACGCAATGCTTAGTTAGTTATGACTCACATTCAAGAGACTGGGAGCTCAGTATTGATTCCACCACTCACTCAAAGTAAGCCAGGAGACATGTAGACAAGTTCTCTGGGCACTCGCCCAGCTCCAGCACTAGTCAGGGAAGGGGAGGGGCTCAGTTAAGTCACCGAGTAGTGTGAAACTCAAGCCCCGCCCCTAGACACAGGCTCCCAAGGCTATGTCCCTGCCCCTCCTCAGGCCACAGGGGCAGCCAAGGACCCCAATTCCTAAGATCTCCCAAACTTCGGACATTCCATGTCTCCACCTGAGGTGACAATGGCCTCCTCCAATCTGCTGGGGAACTCGATTTTCCTGCCTTTATTTCCTCTCCCTCCCTCTTTCAAAAGCCGCTAATAGTTTCATCAGTAGAATTCAGCCCCAAGCCCCTTTACACTCTAATAATACACATTCAAATTAACAAAAATGCAAGAAAAGAGGGTGTGGCCTGAGCCTCATTCCCCGAGCCCGGAAGACCACGCACAGTGAGTTTTCTGAGGAGAGGACTACTGTATGCAGCTAAGCCTGTGCCCTGAACCCTGGAGGCCACTCACCAGACTCTGACACTGCACTGGCTCACTTTCACGAGTTTTCATTGGAATTTCCACAGGAACATTCCAGGTCCCATTTTTTTTTCAAATAAAATCCAATGCATTGACGAAACAGCTCTTACCTGTTGCTTAGCCTCTGTTTCCAGCTGTTAATCAAATCTTCAAGTCAGGCACAGTAATACACACATATAGTCTCAGCATTCGGGAGGGGGAGGCAGGAGGATCACAAGTTCCAGGTCAGCCGGGGCTACAAAGTGAGATCCTGTGTAAAAAAAAGGTCTGATTAATCCAGATGGGAAAAACATCCCTTACTCTCATCTCATATGAGCCCGCTCAATTTTCACCTGGCCTTTTATTATTTTATGATGTCAGAACACACTCCTGTTTATCATATTTTTGTTGTTCAGGCTAAGTGACAACCAATCTCACTGGTAAAAACACCACTAGCAGCACCCAAAAAACCAAAACCAAAAACCAAAATGAGGGGTGGCAGACCCATCTGTGTTGGTGCACGGTGACCCCAGAGAGGCTCAGAAGCTCCAGTGAGAAACAACGGACTGGGGAAGGTGCAGCAGGCTCAAGAAAAGCCCACCGCTCCAGTGAGCGGGAAAAGTGGAGGGGGATTCACTCTGAAAACGACTCCTTCCACGTGGCAGCCTGGAGGTGGAGAAGCAACCCAGTACATGGCTGCCATATTTGAAAGGCTTTAATCCTCAGCCATTTTAAGAAGGGGTTACTTGTTTGACTCTGAAGTACAGAGCAGCTGTAGCTCACGGTCTCCGGAGTCACTGACCGCTGTGACTGGGTGGCAAATGGCTGTAAGCAGTAGTAACGGAGGCAGCATTGGCTAGACACAGAGCCCCCCCCCTCCCCGGAAGTTCAAGCTCAGGCCTGGAATGACGAGGGCCCTGCCCTATCTGCTGAGAGGCCAGGCCAGTCCCGTGGCTTTTGCAGAGTCTGGTCTGAAGTGCTGGCACTGAGTCCGGGCCCACATCCAGCACAGAACTTGGTGCTGTTTGTTTTCTTCATCTACCAGTGTGACCAGGGGCCTTAAAGCTAGGAAGGGCAAGGCGTGACGTAGGGTGCACAGAGGCACCCAGAACCTGGAAGAGACTGTCGTGGGAATAGGCATGGAGTAGACACAGCTGACCCAAGGAAAGGCAAGGGAGGACTCGGCACTCATTCACAGAAGTGTTCGTATCCAACTCTGCTGGCAATGCGAATAAACCACTCATTTAAAAACATGGAGGAATTTCTTTTAGAATTGTTCCCTTTTTTCATTGTTTTGTTTTGTGAAGGTTTTGGGTTTGTTCTTTTTAGTTTTCGTTTAATGTTAATGTTTTTCAAATTCTTTTTTCTGTTGTTTTCTGTTACTTTTATCTCATTTTATTAATTTTCTTTCACTTAACAGGATCCATTATCTCATGTTCCCTTCCTCCTCACTTTCCTTTTTAGTATAGGTCAGATTTTACTTCTTTCGTCCTCCTGTTCCCCACTGTTTCTACCTGTACTATTATTAATATTAATGTACACTGATCTTTAGAAACTTAGTTAACTCCATGCTATGATTGTTGAATTCTCTTCTATTGCTAATGGTAGTATAGCTGTTGTTCTTAGTACATACTCACTGTATATCAATATTTGGATTGACTTTGTGCCCATATTACAACTGTATATGTCTTTTCTATGGTTAAGGGTGCTACAGTGGTAGTTTGGATTGGTTCTTATGACATGTAATATCCACTTTGTTTTTGACCCCTGGGGGTGTATTTTGAGACAGGGTCTCACTATGCAGTCCCGGCTGGCCTTGAACTCACTATGGAGCCCACTTGTCCTCAAACTCCTAGCACTCTTCTTGCCTCAGGCCCCCAAACATTGTTGCTCAGTTTTTGCTATTGCCAAGGAGCACAATTGTTACTATTAATTGGTTTTCACTGTATGCCTAAATCTGGTTTGTCTTTGTGTCCTCAAATACACGTGAGACTTCTGGGAAGATGGCAGAGTGATAAACAGCAACAAATTAACCTCTCCAAGATTTGGAATCCAGACACTGGAAAATAACAACTTGAAGAACAAAAGGAGGGAAGAGGACCCCTGGGAGCCAGGAAGGATCTGAAGGGCAAACTGGAGCCCACAGAAAGTGAATAAACAGACCACAATGCAGAAAAAGGAGGTGGTGAAGTGCATTTTCTCCCCAGCTCCCAGCAGGAGAGAGGAGGATTAAATCTGCTGAGACACTGAGGGTGGATGACTTGAGGCCTCCAGGGAGAAACACACCAGTGGGACAGAGCAGTGGATGCTGTGTGCCACAACAGCTGGTGAGTGACTCCAGTCCAAGCCACTGCTGTGCCCCCTGGAGAGGGTGCTTTGTTGGGACTGTTTTAGAGAGGGTGCTTCATTGGGACTGTTTTAGAGAGGGGACAGCTGAGCACAGGACTTGGAGCAGTGGTGGGTTGACTTAATCTCAGGGCTCCTCATATAGATATCCCACAGTTACTGGGTGAGGGACAATGGAGATGTTCAGGGTCAAGGAGGTGAGGTCAAGCTGGCAAGACACCAAGAGTGTTGTAGGCTGAACAACTCAGGCCCCAACCCCACGACCAGAGGCCAGGATCAGCCTGAAATTCTGTGGAGTGGAAAGGCCCAGAAAGCGCTATTCCTACTGCAGGTGTGCCAGGATTATCTGGCACCCTGCCCTAATCCTGTGGCAGGAGTGCTGGCACCATCCAGCTTGGATCTGGGAGGCCTCTCTATCGTCCTCCTGTGTCTACCAGTGACAGTGGAGGCACAGCCTGAATTGGACGCTACCCAAGAACTGCAGAACCCAGGAGGTAACCACAGGCTTAAAATCACAGCGATCTCTCTCTCTTTTATCCTTTCCTTTGTGGGGAAAGATGGGGAAGAGGCAGGGAAAGATAAGGGCCTTAGTGAGGTGTTGCAAATCTTGACTGGAGGGAGTTAAGTCTCTGCTAGGGAGAGCAATTAAGAGAAGCAGGGAGAATTGATAAGCAGCAGGCTTGCCTCGAGTTAGGGCCCTAGTTTGCTCTTCTCCACCTCCAGTGAAGCCCAAAGGAGACAGAGTACTGAGGGGGCTGTAGTATAAAAATTCCAGTATATAACATATATACTGACCTGGACACTCACATATTCATATACAAAGATGTACATATATTTTCTTAGTCTCTTAGGATTAGGGTTAGGGTTAGGGCTAGGGTTGGGGTTATTGTCAGGGTGATAGGTAGCATGGAAATTGAAATGACTGTGTCTTCCAGAGTGGGTTGGAAAGTTAGTATTAGCATAAGTTCGTTGGGAGGGTGAGGAATAATGTCGAATAATGTCACATACCTGTGTATTGGAACTTGGTCCAGTGCCTTAGGGTTAGGGTTAGGGTTAGGAGTAGGTTAAGTTTAGGGTTCCTATTCATTTACCTTATGTTTGGAGTGTGGGTATGATTGTTAGGGTGAGGATTCCTCTTTTCGTAAGTGTCATGTATAATGCGGAAATATCGGTACCTGAGAATGACTTAGGGTTCCAGTAGGCTTAGGCAGAGGGTTAGGCTTAGTGTCAGGGTGATAGTCTTGAAATTGAAATGCCTTGTCTTCCAGTGTGGCTTGGAAAGTTAGTATTAGCGTAAGTTCGTGGGGTGAGGGATAATGTCGAATATCATGAACCTGGGTATTGTGATTTGGTCCTGAAACTTAGGTTTAGGGTTAGGTTTACGGTTAGGGTAAGGGTCAGTGTGATAGATAGCATTGAAATTGAAATGCCTGTGTCTTCCACTGTGGGTTGGAAAGTTAATATTAGCATAAGTTCATGGGGAGGGTGAGGGATAATGTCGAGTGTCAAGTACCTGGGTATTGGGATTTGGTCCTGAGGCTTAGGGTTAGGGTTAGGGTTCAGAGTAGGTTTAGGTTTAGTGTCCCAATTCATGTACCTGACGTTTGGAGTGTGGGTATGATTGATAGGGTGAGGCTTCTTCTTTTCGTAAGGGTCATGGATAGTGCGGAAATAGTGGTACCTGAAAATGACTTAGGGATTGGGTAGGCTTAGGGCGAGGGATAGAGTTAGGGTCAGGGTGATAGGTAGCATTGATATTGAAATGCCTGTGTCTTCCAGAGTGGGGTGGAAAGTTAGTATTAGCTTAAGTTCATGGGGAGGGGGAGGGATAATGTCGAATATCAAGTACCTGGGTATTGGGATTTGGTCCTGTGGCTTAGGATTAGGGTAAGGGTTAGGAGTAGGTTTAGATTAATGTTCCATTTCATGTACCTGACGCATGGAGTGTGGGTATGCTTGTTAGGGTTATGGTTCTTCTTTTCGTAACGATCATGGATAGTGTGGAAATAGCGGTAACTGAGAATGACTTAGGGTTCATGTACATTAAGGGCTAGGGTTAGGGTTAGGGTCAGGGTGATACATAGCATTGAAATTGCAATGCCTGTGTCTTCCTGTGTGGCTTGGAAAGTTTGTATTAGCATAAGTTTGTGGGGAGGGTGAGGGATGATAACGAATGTCAAGTGCCTGGGTATTTGGATCTGGTCCTGTGGCTTAGGGTTAGGGTTAGGGTTAGGAGTATGTTTAGGTTTAGGGTTCCAATTCATGTGCCTGACGTTTGGAGTGTGTGTATGATTGTTAGGGTTAGGGTTCTTCTTTTCATAAGGGTCATGGATAGTGTGGAATTAGTGGTACCTGAGAATGACTTAGGGTTCAGGTAGGCTTAGTGCTTGTTTTAGGGTTGGGATCAGGGTGATAGCATTGAAATTGAAATACCTGTGTCTTCCAGTGTGGGTTGGAAAGTTAGTATTAGCTTAAGTTCATGGGGAGGGGGAGGGATAATGTCGAATATCAAGTACTTGGGTATTGGAATGTGGTCCTGCGGTTTACGGATAGGGTTAGGGTTAGGAGTAGGTTTTGGTTTAGGGTTCCAATTCAGGTACCTGATGTATGGAGTGTGGGTATGATTTTTAGGGTTAGGGTTTTTGTTTTCATACGGGTCATGGATAGTGCAGGTTAGGGTTAGAAATTCTTCCCCTACACATCAGACCCTCAAGGTATGACTGGCCTGACATTCGAACTACTTGGGTTAATTAGGTTAATGGACCTAAGTCTGCCTTTTGTTATCTATAGTGTGTACCCATGTAAAAATTCAGATCTCAGCTGTATTCACTTACAGCCAACTTGAGTTACAACCAGTCCCTGGAAACCGATTGAGTTTGTAAGTCGGGTCCACTGTATTTGTGTCTATTCTTTGTTGTTGTTGTTGTTTTTTTTTACCAGGGTTCGAACTTGAGTCCTTGCGCTTGTGCAGCAGGCAGCAAAACCACTGAGCTAAATCCCTGGCCCTTGTGTCTATTCTTTGGATTGTCTTTTAAACTGGTTAATACCTTAACATTTTTCAAATTTTTAATGAGCAGAGTAAAATGTTTAACAAATGTTTACTTTTGTATAGGAAAATCATGATTTTATCATTTAAAAATTATCTTTTAACACCATGTATGAGATCCTAAAATATGGTTACTCTTTGCTACCTTAAATCTAGTTGAATTCTCATTATATTTTCCTATCAATATGAAGACTACAAAGGATCCAACTTGTGGATATTCTCTTCTCGCATAATACACACGCACACAGTACACATGCCCATAAACACAACCCCCCAAATAAGCAATAATGGTTATCCATAAAACACTTGAAAATCCATGTGTAAGAAGCAAACATTCTCTAGTGCATGGAAGACACAGTTCTGGTGATCCATCAGGCAGAATGTGTACTATCTCATCTTGAATGGTCTATTTGGGTTACTTCTCCATTTTCAGGAGTTCTTCAGGAATGTAGAATAGATGGTTTCTATTTATACCCCGGATTTTTCTTGGCACTGTTAACATTTTGGACCAGACGCTTCTTCAATGTGGGAGCAGTCCTGTGCATTGTGGGAAGCTTAGCAGCTTCGCTGGCCTCTACCCATTAGATGGCAGTGTCACATCCCCCAAATGGCTCCAGACACTACCCTGGCCAAAATTGCTCCACTTGAGAATCCCTGATGTATTTTATGAAAGGACACACAAAATAACTTATCCTATAGAAGAGGGAGGATCTCTCCAAAGACATGTGTATACTCAATTAACATATATCAGCATGGATGGGTCTCAGTGGTAATGTTGTGTGATCACAGCAAGTTACAGAATGATTTGAACAGCATGACCATATTTATGTAAATTTTAAAATCACAAAACTTACAGTGTATATTGCTTATAGGGCCATGGATGTGGGGTGAAAATCATAAAACCATGAACATGAATAGACACCAACTTAATGAGTTTCATTGTGCTTGGGAAAACAGGAAGGAAATTAGGATAGGTTATGTTTAAAAGAAAAGTCAACTCTTTCTATAATGTTTTTCTCGCTTTCAAAATAGGTCAAAAACACTATTGCAAATGTTACCTTTTTTTATCCAGCTAACTTATATAGAGACATTGTTATTCTATAAACTATTCTATAAACTTTATTTGACAGAAAAATCTATAAAAAGATATGAAACATGCAGCTTAAATTTTCTATAGTTCTTTGATGCTGTTATTTTTCAATCATCTGTTTTATATTGTTCCTGTTACTGCTTGCCTTCCTAATTAAGAGTAGCTTTGAATTGGCAGTGTTTTATACAGCAATTTTCTGGTTCAGACTCTAATGACAACCATAATATAAATGTTCTCACCTTATATTTGTGGAGTGCTTTATCTTTTCTCAGTACTCTTACATCTGTCTTCTCATTTTGTGTTCACAATTTCTTTCACCATCAATCTTAGTTTCAAATATATTCACCATGTTAATGCATGTTTCATCTTTCTATTGCAATTACCTTAAGTTTGGGTTACTGACCCTGAGATACCAGATCCCAGGGCAGTTTACATAGGAAGTGACCCACAAAACACTGGCAGGTAAAGTGAGACAGGGAGAGAAAGAAGTTAAGAGGCAGCACGTGTAGAGCAGCTTACTGTTTAGGGGTATTGAGGCTCAATTTGACTCCTTTGTGTAAACTCCTGTGGATGGCTTTCACAATAGAAAGACACAGTGAGTCATTTGTGATAGAAGTTGGCAAAACCAGAAGTACTTATTATCAGGCCCTTTACTAGAAAAGTTGGCTAACCTGTGCTCTAGAGCATAAAACTGGGAGAAGCATCCATATTTTCAAGAGTTTTGAGAGTTTCCAGTGTGAAGAAATGTGCAAGAAGGAAAATATCCATAAAAATGTCATTTCTAAAGAAGTGGCTTGGGGACAAAGTAGTACTTCTATAAGAACAAATATTGATCGTTTGCCCTAAAAAATGATCGAGATCCAAGCAGACACTTGAGACAGTTATAACTCTACTATGGAATGAGTTGGAAACAGTTCAGGCTTAGGAAATAGTGATCATTCATTGTGCCAAACAACAACTAATTAAAGATTATGGTAGTAATTAGCCAAGACTATGTTCAGGCTGGGAACAGGAAGAGATAGTGGTAGCCCATAATGACTGCAGAAAACTAACGAAGCTTACCTGTCATTCCATGAGAGGAGAAAACAAAAACAACAAAACTAAAATCCGTGAATGAAAGAGAACATGTAGTGTTCCCTTCCTGTGTCCTCAGGGTGATAAGAAGGACTGAAGAAGTAAAATCTACCTACTGCAGGTAGGTTTAGAAGGTATCTAAAAGAGATAGCTATTTTTGTTAAATAGACTGGTTGCCTGGGGGCAAGCAAGAATGAATGACAAAGAGATGTGAATCAGTTTAACTTTGGGCAGCCAGGGGGTTCTTGCCTCTTAGGAGCCCCAGCATCTGGCTCATCTTGCATTTATTCACCTAAACACTGGTACACGCAATCAAAGTAGCACATGGTTCATCTGCTTTCCAATATCCACTAGTACATTGTCTGGTAAACAACTTAATCTTAGGTGTTCTGGCTTTTCCCTGGAACCCGCAATATGGAGTCACCCTGAGTGCAGCCTTTCTCCTTTGTGCTCAGAGAGGCCAGTTAGGCCTCGCTTCTCTGGTCTCTGACAGCATAGAGTTGTTCATAATACTCTTGATTATCTTCTTCATTTCAATGAGCTCAGTATTGATGTCCTCTCTTGTTTGTGATATTAGTAATTGACCTCTTTCTTTCTTTGTCTTGATTAGCTTGGTTAGGATTTATCGATTTCATTGATCTTCAAAGAACCATATTCTGCTTTTAGCAATATTTAAAATTTTTCTTATTTTTCAATTGTATTGATTTATGCAATAACTTTTATTGTTTTTTTCTTTTGTTTGCATTAACATCATTTATTTCTTTATCTTGGTACCAGGGATCGAACTTGGGACCTTGCACTTGTGAGGCAGGTGGCGGAACCACTGAGCTAAATCCCCAGCCCTTGCATTCATTTTATATTGCTCTCATTTGTGTAGCTTCCTAAAGTGGAAGCTTAGATTACTGTTTCTTTTTTTCTAATGCTATGCTTTCAATGTTATCAATTTTCCTCTATGCACTGGTTTTGCTGCCTTCAACATATTTTGATAATTTTTGTTCTCATCATTTACTTTAAAATATTTTAAAGTTTCTTGACAGTCTCCTGCTAAATGTCATTTGGAAGTGTGTTACAGTCTAAATATTTTGGGAATTTTCTAGCTATGTTTCTATTATTGATATCTAGCTTAATTTCCTTGTAGTACAAGAACAAACTATGATTTGTTAACATCTGTCCTGTGGCCTTGAATGTGGTCTGTCTTAGTAAATGTTCCCTGTGAGCTCCAAGAGAATTTGTTCTGCTTTGTTGGAGGAAGTATTTATTAAATGTCAGTTACATCCAATGAATTGATGGAGGCCTTTCATTCAACTATGCACTTCCATTTTTTCTTTCAGCTGCATCTATCAATTACTGACTGAAGAGTGTTGAAGTTTCCAACTATAATAATGTATGTGTCTATTTCTTCTTGTAGCTCTAATGATCTTTTTCCCCCCATATTTTGATAATCAGTTGTTCAGGTGCATATATGTTAAGATTTACTATGCCTTCTTGGAGAGCTGACTCCATTTATCATTATCTATTACAATTCTTTATCTCTGATTCTTTCTTGAAGTCTGCTTTGTCTGAAATTGATATTGCTAGTTCAGATTTCATTTGGTTGTGTTGCCATGGTATATCATCTTTCTCTATCCTTCCACTTTTACTTATGTCAAATGGAATAATGTAGAATAGAAAAGCTATACTTGAATTTTTTTCAAAAGCATACTCTGACAGTCCTTACATTTAAATTGATATATTTAGGTAATTCATATTAAAAATAATCATTGATATAGTTCAGTTAATCTCTACCATGCTTGTGTTTTCTAGTCGTGACAGTTTTTCATTTCTTTAAAAATCTTCCCTCGTTTTTCTTTTGTTTCATTGTTAATTTTTAAATTTCAAGTTCTTTTATTGGTACATTTTAGGTATACAATTCATTTACATTTATCATTGGGTGTTTGTACCTGTACATGATGTATCTTGGTTCTTATTTTTTTTCCTCATTACCTGTGTGCCCTTCACCCCCTCCACCCTTCCCTATTTACATAGACATCATTTCCATTTATTTTTTCTTTTCTCATAGTTTTCCCTTTCCCTCTTTATCTTTCCCATTCCCCTCCCTTCACCCCTTCGTCTGTGGACCTTTTTTCCTATTTCAAATTATCAATTATTCATTGTTATCATTTTAACCCTTGTTTACACTATCAGTTTCTCACACTAGTGAAACTATTTGGTATTTACACATGTGTGTCCTATTTATTTCACTTAAGAGCATGGCCTTGATATGCATCCATTTAGCTATCAATGACTCTAGTTTTTCATTCTTTTTCATTCTTTATGGTTTTTATTAAAAAACCCCACCTTTTCTTTATCCAGGTTCCAATTGATGGCCACTTGGGCTGCTTCCAAGCTTTAGCTATTACAAACTGTGCCGAATTGAACATGGGGACACATGTTTCACTGTGGTATGATTCTTTTAATTCTTTGGGGAAGATACCCAGCAGGGGACTATCTGGGTCAAATGGGACCTCTAGCCCTAGTTCTTTGAGGTATCTCCATACTGATTTCCACAGTGGTTGCACCAGTCTACACTCCCACCAACAATGGGGAAGGATTCCTTTCTCCCCACAACCCTGCCAGCATTTGTGATTGGATGATTTCTTGATAGCAGCCATTCTTTGTGGTGTGAGGTGGAATCTCAGTGTTGTTTTCATCTGCATCTCTTGAATAATGAGTGATGTTGAACAATTTTTCATATATTTGTTTGCTGCTTTTACTTCTTTGAGAAATGTCTGTTCCCTTCAGGTGCCCATGTTTGAATTGGGTTTTTGAATCTGGGGGGTGAGTTTTTTTTGATTCTTTATATATTCTAGAGAGCAGTCCTTCTGTCATTTTTCTTGCCTTGTTTCTTTAATGAATACATTTTCTCTCTTCACTTAGCACATCAATTATACCTTTTAAAAATGTTAGTGTGGGGCAAGGATTTAGCTCAGTGGTTTTGCCACCTGTTGCACAAGTGCAAGGACCAGACTTCAATCCCCAGTACCAAAAAGATAAATTAAATAAATAAAAATTTTAAAAAAATGTTAGTGCTTGTCACACAGTTTGCAATATATATTTACAGCTTATCTAAGACCACCAAGTCTAAGTTGTTAGTTTCAAATAACACTATACTTCTTCTCTGCTAACATAGGTACCTTATACCAGAGCATTCTCAATTCCCCCATGCTACTACTCCCTATGCTAGTGGTGGCAAACCTATGGCACTTGTGCTGCAGCAGGCTGTTTGTATCATTGAAAGCTATAAAAGTTTCACCATCCCTGCTACTGTTGCTGTCACTGATTCCACTCATTCATAAATTATATGCACCCAATATATTGTTGCTACTAGTACTTTGAGCAGTTATCTAATGGATTAAGAATAAAGTGTTCTATTTTACCTTTCTTTATTCCTCTCCAATGCCCTTTCTCTCTCCCTTCCCTTGTTACTCTCCTCCTCTCCCCACCTTTTTTCCTCCCTCTCTCCTGTCCTTCTTCTTTCCTACCTTCCTTAATTCCTTCTTTCCTTTCTTCTTCCTTGGTCTCTTTCTTGTCATATTTGATTTCTATCTCTAAAGAACTTATTGGAACATTTCTTGTCTAGCATATCTGTTGGCATTACATTTCTTCAGTTGTTATGTGAAAAAAATTTTTTTCTTTAGGTCAGAAGGAAAGTTTTGGCGTACAAAGAATTTTAGCATTGTGTGGATGGGTTATTTGTTTCAACAACTTATATAGTTTACTGCGTTTTCTTCTTGCTTACATGATTTCTGAGAATGCTGGTGTAATTCTTAACTTTGTTGTTCAGTAGGTAAGGTCTTACCTCCCTGCGCTTTACAAGATTTTCTTTGTTTTTGATTTTTACACACTGAATTTGATATGTGTACTTATAATTTTTTCTGTATTTACCTTGCTTATTGTTGTAAAGGTTCTTGAACCTGAGATTTGGTGTGTGTCCTTCATTTTAGAAAATTCTGAGCTACTATTACTTCAGTTATTTTTTATGTTCCTCTCTTCTTCTAGAGTTCCCATTATGGGCCTGTTACGCCTTTTGTAATTGTCCCACAATTCTTGAATGTTCTGGGATTTTTTTTTTGATTCTTTTGTTTTCTCTTTGTCTTTCAGCCTAGGGAGTTTCGATTGACTTATCATCCAGCTCACTGATCTTTTCCCCAGTCATTTCTAACCTGATCATCCTTCAAGGCAGTCTTCATTTCTGCCACAATGTTTTTTTGTATCTCCCATTTCCTTTTGTTTCTTTGTTAGAGTTTCCATTTCTTTTTGATTATGTTACTGAACTCTTCTTTTTTTATAGGTATTAATTTTAGGGCATAGTTGTTTTAAAAAATGCTGGTTTTCATTGTGGGATTTTCATACAGGCATATAACATATTTTGATCATATCTAGCCCCCTATTACTCTGCTTCACAGCTACTTCTTCCTCTTCTTTATTCCCTTTCTCTGGTCAAGTGGTGTCCCTCCTGCTTTCATGTGCATTTTTAAAAAATCCATGTACTTATTTTCTGAGTCTGGCTTATTTCACTTAATGTGATGGTCTTTATGTCCATCCATTTTCCCACAAATGACATAATTTTGTTTCTTCTATGGCTGAATATCACTCCATTGTGTGTACATATCATATTTTCTTCAACCATTGATCTGTTGATTTTCATCTAGAGTGATTCCATATCTTGGTTATTTTGAATTTGTGCCACAAAAAACAAATATATACAAGTTTCTCTATAGCATACTGACTTTAATTCTTCTGTTACCCATGTGTTCTTAAATGTTTTCTACTTTTTCCATTGGTTCTTGCTCTGATTCAACTCTACTCATTGCATTTTGATTCTGGCACCATCTGTAATTTACAAGTTAATTGTTTAGCCCTCCACAAGACTGCCTCTTACTCTAGATGCCAACAGCAAGTGTGGTCCCCATATTTTCTATGCCTCTGACTGACAAAGTATAAATTTTGAAGTCCCAACAACCACTCCCATTTTGATAATTCACTCTAATGATTCACAGAACACATTACAAATGCTGTACTGCTGGGGATTTAGCTCAGTGGTTCTGCCACCTGGCACGCAAGTGCAGCTTCCCAAAAATGCTGTTCTTACAGATACAGTTTTATTATGAAGGAAACACATAAGAAAAGTTCTGGAAGGGCCGGGATTCAGTGCTCTTGTATCCTTTCTATGGAATCTGGATGTAGCATTGTCTGTGCACCACAGCGTGTTCATGATTTGGGATGCTCCACTTGGTGTCCCAAGTTTTCATATGGGCTGTCATCACACAGGCATGACTGTGTAAACCCCTGGGCATGTGACTGAGTTCAATCTTCAGTGCTTTCTTAGACTGGCCCAGGATTCCTGCCTTCGAATCATGAGTTTGGTCTCTCTAGTGACCAGCCCTGATCCTGAAGGTAATTAGGCATTTACCGTGAGTCATTTCATTAAGATCAACATTAACACAAACATGCCCATAACTCAGGAAGTTTCAAGGGATTTTGAAATTCTTTGCCAGGAATGGGATCAAAGACCAAATAAATTTTTTAGCATACCATAAAACCTTTAATATATCAATCACAGTTGTAAGCTTCTTATCTGACAATTTCAAAATCTGTGTTATATCTGAATCCAGTACTGATGCTCATTCTGTTTCTTCAGATCGCATTTTCTTCTTGCCTTTAGTATATCCAAAATTTTGTTGTTGGGCACTGAGGCAGTCAGGCTATCAGTATAAAGATGATATTAGTCTGGCCAGGACCTGGGTGTTTCCTGTTTAAGGTTTATTATAACTGTGCACCAAAGATTCCATTTTTCTCTAATTTCCCATTGTTTGCCACTTCCATGCTGTCTCCAAGTCTCCTAAGAACCTCTTCTTAAATAGAATGTCTCTCTTAGGTGTCTCATTTGTAACCCACTGTTTTTGTATAGGAGCTCTGTCAGTGTAGGGATAAGAGTTTGAGGAAGGGAAGCATTCCACCTTAAAATTATATATCAGTTTTTTAATGGACTTGAGTTCCCGAGTTGTAGCCATCAGTAACTTTTCTCAACTTTTTTTTCCTATTATGCAAGACAGAAAATCTAGAATGACTAACAATGTCTAGTTGCTCTTCCTCTTCATCAGATACAGCTGTAGCAAAGTAGCTTCCCTTGAGCACAGTCTCATTAGAGAAAGTAGAACTGTCTGGGCTTCTTTCAAAGTGGGTAGTTCTGTTCTTCACTGCTCACAGAAGAGAAGATTGTCTCTCATATTTTACTCACCCCTGGTGGGTCTTCTGAAGGCCAAACCCACAGCAGTATTATAGGAGGCCCCCTAAAACTGGGTACAGTGGATTTTAACTCTGGAGTTAGTCTGAAGTCAGCTTTCAGCAGTTCATCAGTTGCTGTTTATTTGTTCCTACCAGTTTCTATCTCCATATGTCTCTGGTCCCGGTAAACTGTGATTCTCTATAATTGCATGTCTGTCTGGTTTTTGCTGTGGCAGTTTGTGATGTGACCTCAGTGCTCTTGCAGATCTAATTAAAGTTGCTGATTTTTAGTTTGTTCAGCTGTTTTTGTATAGTCAGAACAGGAAAGATAATTTCAGAGCTCTTTGTGTGTCAGAGCTAATCAGGAGGCATGACCAGTATGCAACTAGAAGCAGGGGCCTGAAGTCCATATGTACTTAGGCCATGGCCCATGGGGACAGACATATTGATTACTTCCAGTGGTCACTGACTCCTTCATAAAACCAGCTTTTCAGCTAAACTGCATTCTACAAATGTACTACTTGCTAGGTTACTGGTCAATTAAATGCAGTCTTCAAAAGAAAGACCTTTTAGTGAGATTTGGCTTTGTGATTTGAACTGGCCTTTTTGTTTCCACTCTGTCCAATCCCAGAGGCCTTTTCAGCTGATGAATGGGGTTCTCATATGTTCTGTGCATCACTATTACTCTTAATGTATTCTAGAACATGATTTTTCTGGCTTGTAAGCATCTCCAACCCAACTTATGAGTTTTCAGCTCTTTGGATTTAAATCAGAAACATTTTAGTAAGTCTGAGCCCTAGAGACCCACTACTAATAAGACTATCACTAGGATCAATGGATGAAGGGGTGTGTGCGTTCAAACCTGTATCAGTGATTTTATAAATTTATACCTATGTTATAAATTTATGTATCTGATTTCTATGCTAGGTCTAGTTATATATATATATATACACATATATATACACTTATCTAAATCTTTTTGAACAATTATATAATAAGAATTATTTAATACCTGTCTTTGTAAGCACATTTATAAACTTTTGACATGAGATTTGTAAGTTCCTAACCAGCATTAATATTATATTAAGAAATTTGTAATAAAAGTGTCTAACATTTCTTTTCATAAAATATATAACAGTTTAGAAAAATAGTGTATTTTAAGGCATATGTGGAGCAAACTGACATATTCTTTCATCTACAAAAGTTGCAAGAAGTTCATGAGAAACAAAAAGATTGAGTTGTCAGTATTCATAGTGCTTCTCCCTGTTCTTTTATTACTTTGTGCACCAGCATATTCTGGTAAATGCTTAATAACTGGCTCTCCCAAAAGAAATGCTCCAAGTGTGGAATCTATTAACTTCTTTAGTGCAAATACCCCCATAATGGTCAATTCCAGGGCTGCTTAACACTGAGTAGCAGAGGCATGCACTAATCAGATCACATTAGGTCCTAAGGACTGACTGGAGCATTTGCTGCCTGTAAACAGGAGACAAAAGATTGTTAGGGGCATCATAACTGTCTGAGAGTGTTGGGAGTAATGCTACATAATTCTAGTGAAAAATCATTTGAGTAGGCCTAGTTCTCCTCCCTGCAGCCAAGCTAGGACATTCCAGACATAATTGCATTTTGGCTTCTGCTCAAAATTGAGACCTCAGTGATTCCCCCCCCCCCCCCCCCCCCCCCGCCATGCTGCAATCTCCAGGACAAGACCACACCTGTGGGAGACGCCTGGGAAGAACCAAATCTTCATCTGCATAATTCCTCATTGTTCTTAGATTTCCACTGCCCCCCAGCTTTTTGTTACACCTTGTTTATCCCAATGTGAAGTACTGAACTCTATTTTTCACTTGTTACATTTGTTTCCCCATGTACTGAATAAAAAATACTGCAAGCTAGAGGGTTTTTATCTTTGCCGCCCAGAGCAGCACTGATCAGACCCAAAGCTCAGCTTCTTCTCCGTCTCATTTGTCTACCTTTCCTGTAATTCGCTGTGTGCTGCCTTGGCTCACAAAAGACTAGGACTTACTGCAGAGGTTCTGATAACATCCCCTTCCCCTGTTCCTTACGTGAGAGTGTTCATATTTTACAAAGATGAGGGGAAAGTCAGAGGTTGGGGCTGGTGAGGCTTCTCAGTGATTTTTCATGGAGATTTTGCTGGTTTCTGAGTGATGATGTGGGCTTTAAAAATATATGGACCATTTGATTTTCAGATACCTAGGCAATCAAGGTGATATTTGTGTTATCATGCTTTTTGTGTGTCAGGTAGGAAAAAAATTGTCAGTTGGGAAATAATGCTTTTTTTTATTCCTTAGCATTCAGAGTTTAAATATAATGACTTTAGTAATAATCCTACTAATAACTGTATGTGTCTTGGTAAGATATCCTATTTTTTCCACAGTATTGACCATTTAATCATTGAAGGTGTTATGTGAAGAGAATATGATGACTCTGAGAATGTTGCTGGTACTGAAGTTTTGATGGGATCCAAAGAGTGTTGACAGTTCCCTAGAGATGAAAGTGGACCAAGGTCATTTGTTGGTATCTTGATAGAACAGACTGTGTCCTTAAATGTATTTATCACATGGATCTACTTAGGTTCCGGTCAAGACATCACTGTGTACATACATGTTTATTAATGGAGCTTTCCAGGTATCCAGGCAAGTGATAAGGAAGGATAGATAACACCCTTGACTAAGATTGAGAAACCATGAAATTAGAACTGTGACACTGGAACTTGTGTTCTCAAGTCTTTTGCTCTCCCATCAAGCTCTTTCCAAGTGCACAGAGATGAGCTGCTGTTACATTTCTCATTAAAGATGTTGTTTCCAGACATCAAGGTAATTAATGATACTGTTGAAATTCTTCTACTGAAATTGTTTTTGGTATGTGTGCAGATGAAATAATGGCCAGCTTAAGTGGGAACACTCAGCTTAACTGAGGGTGATTCTGCATGTGGGTGACCCATCTAAGGATTGTTGCCAGAACTGCACAAAAGGAGGATAGGAGGGGAGGAACGCTGGCTGCTGATTTCCCAGGAGAAGCTTTGTTGGAACTGGAACTCAGTGGCTTTTCTTGCTGTTGCTCCCTCAGTGGGTGGGTGGGTAGGGGTGCTGGTCTTTGCCTTTGTCTTGAGCATCACTCCCTGGTTCCAGTGCAGATCCCTCAGTGTTCTGGCACAGATTGTTCACCCTGCCGGCATAGACTTTTTAGCTTCTATCACTTGCCCTTGGACCTTTTGGTGCAGATTCTTGATATGAACTTGCATGAGACATTGCTGAGGGCTGTAGGCCTCTGGTTGGACTCATGTGGAATATTATGTGGAAAGATCTATTGCACTTTTCTGGGTTTGACTTTTTGGGAGAATATTGTAAGACAGTCCTATATATTTGTATATCCTGTGGTAAATCTGTTTCCTTAGAAACACCGACTAGAACAGTATGTTTATAGGTAAAAAATAAATTTGTAACAGTAAACATGGATTTTTCTTTATTTGCAGGTATAGACATGCAATAAGATGTGCACCAAACCCTGGGATTTTTAGATTTCTGTCAAGACCTTATAGTAACCCTTTCAACTGTTGGTCAGCACACCATGTAGGTAGGTGGTTTCATGTAGGTTCTGATGTAGGCCCAAACCACAGCACAGCTTGGCAATCTTACTGGTTTTACCTTCTCAAGTGTTCTTAAAGATGTATTTTCTAAAGCCTTTGCAGATTTCTATCATGAGATCACAGTTAATCTAACATCAACCTTTAATGGCAGACATTGCTGTTATGCAAACAAGTGCTGATGTAGACCAAAACTAAAGCACAGACCACCTGATCTTCAGATCACATGAGGCAAGTGGTTATGGTTTCCCTACCACTTGCCATCACGATTTCTTTGCCAGTATTCAGGTGAGGAATAATAACATCCTTAGGAACACTTGAAACCATGCAGTTTCTTTTCTGTATTTCAGAGAGAATGTGTAACCCTGTAAGGAGGTTGCACATATCCAAATATTTATCACATAGTCCCAACTATAGTAAACATAGGAACTAGGCAGATATTCCATGAAGAAATGTTGTCTTATCTGACATTATCCTTGACCTTGGAGAACCACAAGAATCCAGGTAGAGTCCTGTGATCATGGTTGTAATAGAAGCTATTCAACAGTTCCTGGTAGGTTGTGTCTTGATTCCTGTCAAGGGTTAACAGTGAACTTAAAAAGTTCATTATCAGGAGATATTTCTGTATTAGAGTAAATATTTTCATGTACAGCACATGCCAGACCGACCATTAGATCATCAAATATCTGGGTCAGTGATGTTTGTTTCCCTACAATTTTTATCATATGATTAAAAAAAATAAGTATGTAGAAAAGGAATGCAGTATTTCATATTCTAGAAACCATATTATTGCATTATCTTACATTTAGAGAGAATTTACCCTGGGAATTTCAAATGACTTTCATGTACTCAGGTTATTATTATGCATTTATGCATCATGGTAGTTAAGTTAAATATTAGCAGTCATGAGATAATGAGGTTTGGAACAATGATGTTCATCATAAAATAATCAAGAATACAAGTAGAGTTGATGAGTCCAGGTAGAAATGAAATCTTGCAATAATGACAATAAAGAAAGTTATTTGAAGGGTCCCAGTAGAAAAGTTTTACCATACATATACTTGTCACCCATGTTTTTACATTTCCATGCAGATACGGTGGTAGGTCTCATGATGACCAACAGTGGCAGTTTGTTGTATCCATGGCCATGATGATCAACAGGGATACTGTAAGTGTGGGGTTCTTACATTTATTTTAGCATGTTTCCTGTACATATTTAGTAAAGGAATGATTCTGTTTACCACTGCTAGTAACAAGTAGGTTATTATATAAAGTTTTGATAAACTCTGAATTTAATCTTAGGAGGTGTGGAGGCATATGCAGGGATCCATGTAAGTTATTCAACTGATCCACATCACAGTATTGACCATAATTTTTTCTACAGGTAGCCAGCCAAGAGAAAATGGTGTGAAGAACAACATCTCTGACCTTGAAGTTCTAAAGATCTAAGTACTTCAGTTGGTTTCCCTGATGATGGAGGTGACCAAAATTTTAAAGTTGTCCTTTTTTTCTCCCCTCAGGTGAAAGATGATGCGTCCTAAACACACATCTCAAAGTGTTGTCTAAGATTCCAACAGTTATTAAATTATAGTGATTGAACTTAAGAATGGTAATTTATGAAATGTTATGACTAACCTGGTAAGTAAGAAATTGTCCCTACCAAGATGCTAACAAATAACCTTCAGATTTCTTGGTAAAGTGGATGGGATATCTAACACAATGTTGCCCTGGCTTTTTTGGCAGGTATTCCATTAAGTTTTATTCTAGTGTACAGGTTTTGTTGACTTGAAATCATTAGAGGCATTTCTTATTTTTTGGTATTTGTATCATGAATGATGCTTTTGAACTCCTGTGGTAACCTCTGCTTAGAACACAGTTCAAAATATGATTTGTCAGTAATGCTTTTTGTAAATATGAGATTGTACTATGGACTTATTTAGAGATTGTGATAGGTTATTGTATAGGGATGCAGGTCATTGACCATATTTCCTATCCCCTAGTATTGAATATGGGAATTTTGCTCGTGTTTCTTCCAAACAAGATGGTATTTCTTAGTAGGCTTTTACCTCAGTGTTCAGCTTTAGCCATGTAATTGTGATAAGAATATGATTTGTCATGTTGAATGCCATGACCAAGGGAATGTGTCAATGTCTTCTTTGAATGACATAGGTTCCAAAATCATTTTTTATGATTTGATTTTCAAGTTCCTTTGAAGACACTGTGATTATCCTACCCATGGGAGTGAGTAAAGTCCATAGAGGGTTATGAGGTAAGTGCTGAGGTACTCTAAACCAGATCTTCATCTATAGAGGAAAGGGATGAGGGTGTCCTATTACTAGATTTAGTGGTCACTGCTCATATAAGAAATAATTTTGTCCTTCACAGTTCTAGTAAATATGAATTTGTCCTTTATATGCCATAGGGAAAATTGGTGTTTTAGCAAGGACTGCTGAGGGAGTGATTATGAACTGGTTAACTGAAATAATTGTGGAACTGTATGACTGCAGTAAGCATAGGTTAATTTCCAGGGTGTGGAGATGACAAAATATGGGCTCTCTGACAATACTGTTTTTGTTTGGTGAATCCAAGTATCCTGAGGAGTTTGGCCGTCCTTTAGCAATGGACATTAAAAAGGGAGTGGGCTCATGTTCTGACACAGCACCTTCTATGCCAAACTGGCTTTGTATATTTTTCAGATGCCCTTCAAGAGAACACAGTGATCCAGAAAAGATGGTTGTTGCAGTCACCCTAGTAACAAGGTAAATGATAAAATGGTCATAGTCCAGTGAAGGCTGTTTGATCTTCTATAATCCTGGCAAGTTCCTAACTAGGTGCTCAGACGTTAAGGTCTTGGTAGTGTATTTGTCTGGGATGATATAGTCACTCACTAGTGACATCTCATTTTCAACAATTCATTTTATGACTGTATTAGGTTTTATTATATTCCCCCACTTCTAGTGGTACATGTTTTCAAAACATATTATCACCTTAATATTACAAGGATACATCAAATGTCATTGCATCTTTTCTGGAATGTAATAGATATAATATGCTTGTATTGCTACTGGTGGAGAAGAGATTTATGTAATTTTCACTGAGTCCATCTCTGAAATATTGTCCTTGGAAGGTTTGCATGTATCACTGAAGACAGACAACACTCTCTTACAAGGCTTTATCCATGGAAGCCTGCAAGTATCTAGATAATGTAAGTGGATGTTGAAATGATGAAGTGACATAGGGAATTTGGAGTTGTATAAGTGCAAATGAGACATATACCAAATCAGAAGTCTATGACAAGAGTCCATAGATAGGTGAATACATCACAGCAGGCAAAATAAGTTTGTAAAGTAGAACACTAATGATCTCTCTATAAGTGCTAATGTGGGCATGCACCACATCACAGGAAATCAGATCTTCATATACAGGGATGAGTGATGAGGATGTCCTTGACACTTGTTACTGAGGTTTTGTTATAGGTACTAATGGATGAAATGAGAGACATGATGAAAATATCTAGTGAATGCAATACTGCATTTTGTATGAGACAGAAATGAATATTGAACCTGTACAATTTCAGGGATCCATCGCATCATGGTTGGATGTAGACATGGTGGTGTTACAATACAACAGTAAACATTGAAAAATTTACAGATGGCTATATTACACATTTGGACATGCCAGAGAATACAATTTACATAGAATTAAGGACTCTATTAACACATAGCTGAAGGATGTCTTTCTGTTTCTGGGTGAGGGGCAGAAAGAGTCAGTGACATGGAAGAGCAAGATGAGAGCTAAATGACAGTTTTCTGTAGGTGCTTTCAAGTTAATGGAAGTGATCAATTGAATGAGTGTGTTGAAAAAACCTTGAACAAACCAAGGAAAAACAAAAGTATAAATTACAGCCCATTGGCACCCATCCAATCTTCAATATCCAGGTGGCTAGCATAAGGGTAATAGCCTAATGAGATGTTGTCATATACTGGATTCTTATGCTGGGAAGGTCGCTGTGACTGTCGAGTTCTGAGCTGACCCCACATTCACACATCAGAGACCTTATTTTCAGACGTGATTTTCATTGTTGATAGTGAAACTCTGAGGTAGTCTCCTTTATTTGGCAAGTGTGAGGTTAAGGGTCTCATTCCTATCAGGGTGTAGAATCAGGTGCTACTGAATCCAGGCCAAAAGTGTGCCTTTAAACTGGCCATTGTAAAGGAGAACAAAAGAGGGTGGATGGGGAGAAGAAAGAAGAAAGAAAGAAAAGAAAATAGAAGAAAAAATAGAAACAAAGCTTTTGTAAATAAAGGAGAAGGAGAGAAGTAGAGGGAGGGGAGGAGAATGGGAAAAACAGAAGAAGAAAGATACATCATGAACAGGTACAAATTCCCTGTGATGAATGCTATCATTATGTTTACCTGAAATGTACTAATAAATTTTTTGCTTCAAAAAAAAAAGAACAACAACAACAACAAACTAGGCATTGTAGAGAAAAAGCAAGGATTCAGATAATTATCCTAGAGTAGTTCCCTGAGATACAGATTGTAACAGTTTGTCCGGTGTCTACTCAGGAGTGTCCATTTTCTCTTCTCTGGCTTTCAGTGTGCATAAATGAGGGTCCTTGTAGTGGTGATGGACCCCTGAGTAATCCCATGATGTGCAGATGGAGAAAAAGAAGGGCATAGGATAAAGTACAGGATGGGTTCTTTCGAGTGTGTTTTCTAGTGACGGGTCCAGACCTCACAGCCAGGAAAGGCCAGACCCTGGAACCTCACCAGGATCCAGATAGCAGCAAGTATGGCCTCCATCACAGCACAGGAAATGGATCTTCCTAGGCTTCAGTGGAGCATGTTGGGGCCCTGAGTGTAGCCGATACCATATTTTGTGTGAATAAATTCAAGTATAAAAGACTAACAAATCAGAAATCTAGTCTGTGTAAGTTTTCTTTTTGTATAGGGTAGGAAAAGTACTGTTCAAAGTCCCTGTGTCCTGGGATTGCTTGCTTACTATATGCAGTGACATGCTTGAGTACCAGACTGCTGAGAAAGAAGCACAGGAAACTTGCAGGCACCCACTTGATGAAGATCAGAGCCTTGGGATGATATTCTTCCCTCAGTTTCAATCTGGTATGCAGTGGAGTGGAAGCCTCCCACACCAGTGGTGGTTGTCAATGAATCGAGCATGTTGTATGCTTGCAGAACATGCTGTATCCTTTTAGCATGGTCTTGTTCCTTTTCCCTTCATGGATACAGAGTGATCAAGAAGTTGGTTGATGTACACTTACGGAAGGCCAGGGAAATACCACCATGGGTACAAGCTGATCACTAGGCCAGATGTCTGTATCCAGGTCAGAAGGAGCCTCTGGCTAACCTGGTATTAACATGTTTCATCACCAGGTATCCTGCCAAAAGGTCTTGGGAGATGCTGCTACCCTCAGCCATGCAACACCTTCTTTTTTACTGATGTACATTGTGGGAGGGCACTTGGGCACACTTTGCTTTTCCCCGCTGATTCACCTGTGTGCCTGTGAAGATGAAATCTTCCTAGTGGCTGCTGGTAAGTGTCCCATTTTCATGTAGAGGAACTGACCCATAATGTAGTTTTCATGTTGGCTAGGTGGATGGGGAGGCCAGGATTCTTGCTAACATCCACTATGAATATTGAGCCTTAGAACTTCTGCAGGTTTCCCTTCAAGTGAGAAAGAATTCTCTTACCATATTTTTTCTAGGAAACACCCCTGAGACTGAGGTGTTAAAGCAAAGGGGCCACAGTCTAACACAGTGACCTCCACGATACTCACATGGACTAAATCAGTATTCTCTGATGTCATTTTCACAGGGACAGTCATGTCACAGTGAGCAGCACAGTATAATCAGGTGGATGCATACAGACATCCAGGTAAGTGTGGGCTTGTGCCCAGGCCACCAATGAGGTCCTGCCACTTCCACATGTGTGAGTAAGTGACAAAGGTGTGGCTTGGCATTTGTAGCCCACTGCTTGATTTGAAGTTGCTCAAGTAAGGAAGGATGGAATCCAGAGCAATGCCACTCACTGGGAGGGGACACTTGGCACAGCTTAGGTGAAATGGATGGTAAAAGAGTGAGCACTGAAGAAGACATGGTGTCTAGGTTTGGGTGCTTGTTGTGTCCCAGCCGGGGAGCTCTAGCATGGGAGAGTCTGCAGGGGTCCACTTAGGAGAGGTTTGAGTGTGGGGCAGGATTGTTTTCATGCAGTTATCCCAGCAGCCAGGTACATTTCCAGTGTGAGTCAGTGGTTTTTGTGGGAATTAAAATGCTCATTGACTCAACACTGACTTTGTCTTCTCCATGTTTTCTGCAGGTTCCTTCAGGGGAAGATGAGAAGACTATGGCTGGAAGTGCATGCAGGTGTCAGGTGAGAATCAGCGTGCCGGTACCTCATTGGGCACCAAGTGATGGTCTGTATTCAGATGGATGTGAAGAGGGTGTGCACGAGGTATTCGCATGTTTCCTAGACATGCACCCTCTAAGGTCTTGACTACTGAGTGGTTCAGAGTTTGTGCCACACTCAGCATCATAGCCTTTTTTTCTGTGACAGATTGGCTATTGATGGTGAACCTCTGATTCTGCCCTCTTCATCAACATGTGTGGTGCTCTGTGCCTTCTTGCTGTCACGAGGAAGCATCAGATGCTATTGGTTCTCTTCCAGGAGAGATGACGTGTATTTTATACTTGTCCCACTAGGGGAGTAAGCAGGGCATGAGGTCACTGTGACAGAGTGGGTCCCTGAGATGGGGATTGGAGTGAATTGGGAGGTATCTCCTCAAAGGCATCCATTACCATTGCATGGCTAGTTTGTTGACAAGAAGGAGGGAGGAGCATGGTGGTGGTGATGGAACCTGAATGATAGGATGACATGGGAGTTGTACAGGTAGTCACGGAGGAGACCACAAAGGGTAGAATCTCTTGTGCTTCTTTTCCAGTGAGGGAGTCCACAGCTCATGGTGAGCCCTGAACATCACCAGGATCTGTATAAGGACAGCCATGGACCTTCACTGCAGCATAGGCAGGGAATATCCATGGCCTTCACTAAGTGATATTGGGGTCCCTGATGTGGAGTTGTGGGGTAGTGGGGTTGCTGTGACTTTGCTTTAGGTTCTGGAGCCCAGGAGAGCAATGAAGGAAGAACTGAGCCAATCCACTGACCCTGAATTTTTCCTTCGTGTATAGTGAAGTAAAATGAATGTTGATCTTCTCTACATCCTTGGAACGCTTATTCTGTGGTCCAGTGGTGTTGTGATGGACCACCCTGCCCAGGAGAAAGCACAGAATTCTTTGCAGGTCAGTAGTTGATGAAAATGAGCCGCAGGATGAGAGTTTTGCACTCAAATTGCTTCTGGTATCAGAGTGAAGAGAAAGCCTTTGTTCCAGTGGTGATGCCAGAGCACAGCCCAGTGTTCTTGCAGAGCAAAGGATAAGGTTTTAGCAAGGTGTGGTTTGCCTTCCTTTCACATATCTGCAGTGATGAAAAAATGTTTGTTGTGGTGAGATTGCTGATGATAGATGAGACCTCTGTGCATGTAGCCTGGATACAGGGCATGATATTCCTTAGAAAGGTAAAAAATGAGCTTCTACGTAACCTAGCCATGTGATGTTTTTTCACCACGAATGCTGCTAAGGGCCAGAGTCATGGTCAGGTCTTGTGAGATCTTCAGCCATGGGATATCTTAGTTTGATCTGATGAACTTTGGAGAAGGGACTTTTCCCTGCTGTTTGACATGTATGTCATTGGAGGTAAAACAATAGAGGCTTCTCAATGGCTATGAGGCTGCATCCCATTGTCATATAGAATGGCTGGACCATTCTTCATGGCCAAATGTGCTTTTCATGCTCACAGTCAGACAGAGGAAGGTAGAAATTATTGATAGTATCCAAATATTCATCACTATAGTTATTGACCCTCAGAACTTCTTCATATTTTCATTTAAGGGAGAAAGACTTCTCTTAGCAGGCTTTATCCTTGGAGTTCTGGAAAGACCCATGTCTTTAAGAAAGTAAGTAGTTTTTTTTTCAGCTCTTTTATTGGTACATTTTAGGTATACAATTCATTTACATTTATCATTGGGTGTTTGTACCTGTACATGATGTATCTTGGTTCTTATTTTTTCCCCATTACCTGTGCACCCTTCACACCCTCCACTCTTCCCTATTTACATATATTTCATTTCCATTTCTTTTCTTTTCTCATACTTTTTCCTTTCCCTCTTTTCCTTTCCCCTTCCCCCCCTTTCACTCCTTCAGCTTTGGACCTTTTTTCCTATTTCAAATTATCAATTATTCATTTTAATCATTTGAACCCTTGTTTACACTATCAATTTCTCACACTAGTGAAATGATTTGGTATTTACACATGTGTCCTATTTATTTCACTTAAGAGTATGGCCTTGATATGGATCCATTTAGCTATAAATGACTCTAGTTTTTCATTCTTTATGGCTGAGTAGTACTCCATTTTATAAAAAACCACATTCTCTTTATCCAGTTTCCAGTTGATGGGCATTTGGGCTGCTTCCAAGCTTTAGCTGTTACAAACTGTGCTGCTATGAACATGGGTGTACATATACCATTGTGGTATGATTCTTTTAATTCTTTGGGGAAGATCCCCAGCAGGGGAATAGCTGGGTCAAATGGGACCTCTAGTCCTACTTCTTTGAGGT
Organism: Heterocephalus glaber; assembly: GCF_053883595.1. NCBI lineage: Eukaryota > Metazoa > Chordata > Mammalia > Rodentia > Bathyergidae > Heterocephalus > Heterocephalus glaber. Next base: position 14,795,575 of record NW_028258175.1, read on the forward strand.
ATCTCCACACTGACTTACACAGTGGTTGCACCAGTCAGCACTCCCACCAACAATGGAGAAAGGTTCCTTTCTCCCCACACCCCTGCCAGCATTAGTTATTGGTTGATTTCTTGATAGCAGCCATTCTTTCTGGAGTGAAGTGGAATCTCAGTGTTGTTTTCATCTGCACCTCTCAAATGATGAGTGATGTTGAACATTTGTTCATATATTTGTTTGCTGCTTTTACTTCCTTGTGTGAGAAATGTCTGTTCATTTCAGATGCCCATTTTTGAACTGGGTCTTTAAATTTGGGGGGTCTGATTTTTTCAATTCTTTATATAATTCTAGATAGTAGTCCTTTGTCTTAGGTACAGCTGCTAAATTTTTTTTTTCCATATTGTAAGTTGTCTGTTATCTCTGTTGGTGGTTTCTTTTGCAGTGAAGAAGCATTTTAATAAGATGAGATCCCAGTTGTTGATTTTTTCTGCTAGTTCCCGTGCTACTGAGGTTTTGTTCATGAAGTCTTTTCCTATGCCAATATCTTCAAGAGTTCTACATAACTTATGTTCCAGCAAGTTTAGTGTTTCTGTCTTAATATTTATATCTTTAATCCACTTCAATCTTAGTTTAGTGCATGGTGATAGGTGTGGGTCTAGTTTCAATCTTTGGCAGGTTGAAGTCCAGTTGTTCCAACACCATTTATTAAATAGGCTATCTTTCAGGGAGGAGTATTTTAGTGAAACTCAAAGAAGCTTAGATTGCATGACAGCACCCACCACACAACATGACCTATGAGTCTAGGTCAGGGTCCCCATTGATATTTGGATGCAGGTCTCTTCTTCTGGAGCTCTTTCCTGCTGACAAGGGGTGAAAATCAGGGTTAGACCTGGATCTGATGAGGCCTGTGGCAAGTGGGGTCCTCTTCCTTTTGCCGTACTGTCTGATACCCTGCCATGATGAACTCCTTGACTGTCTGATTGGTGAATGCCCTCAATCGTTCCTGCAAGAAATTTTGAAAACAGCGAACCAGGCACAGTCCAAAAACAGAGAATTAAACAGATAATACTGAGGGGTCCCAAGAGTAGTAATAGACAGGTGAACCATGAGCTCCAGGAACCAAATGTACTCCACCATTGATTAGTAGCTTGGGGGGCATATCTATCTGGCCCATTGAGTTTTAATTTTTTTTCATTTGACATGTAATTTTTTATTATTTACATAGGTTTTACAGAGACAGCTGGATGTTTAGGGGCTCATTTGTTATAGAAATAAGAGACTGTTATGGAAGAGATCATAGCTCCTGATCTAAGGGCCCCTGTGTCATGTCCTTGCTCTTAGAGAATGAGTGGAAAAGTGATAAACACAATTTATATAATCTTTATAATCCTTTTTTTGGAATATAAAAGGTGTATGTAACTGAGCAAATGTCTTTTGGATGCCAACCTACCGATGAGTGTAGTGTTACTATGAACCTGACTTCTCCTTTAAATTCAAGGCCAGGACAGTTTTATTCCTGTATCTCTCAGTTTTTGGAAGCCTCCTAGATATATTTAAAAATAAAGAGAACTGATAACCTCCACAAGGACCCTGGCCAACTTGAGGTGATCAAGTGTAACATAAAAGGCTTGATCGTTTTAGACATGGGTAGGTATCCAGGAAATATGAGCACAATGAGAAGAGGCATCATAAACAGAGAACAAGGATGTACATTATTTTAAAAGGAATAAATCTTGTAGCTGCTTGGTATAGAACTTATCCTGACTGTGGCTGACAAGCAGGTGATTTTTTCCCAATACTCTTACTTTATGTTTTTTTGTTTTTTTGTTTTTTGTTTTTGATCACTACACAATAGTTAATTAGTTATCACAGAATCAGAAAAACACTTATCTAAAAGGAGAGATCTGGAGACCAGTGGTTTCTAGGATTGGGTACCCATAAAGAACTTCTTTTAATTTTTTTGAAAAGAATCTGTACACACTTGTAGCTAATTAATGATTTTTGCTTCTATTTAGTACCCAAAGTTTTGTCTTTTTGAAATGGCTGTGTCATGAGTGAACCAAAAGATTTTAATGGGTGGGCTATGTCTTAATTTTTCTGAAGTCTAGCTTTATTATTATGTCATTGTTTTATACCTCTTTTGGTTATTTTTTCTGCTGGGTGTTTAAGACCAAGTTAAAGTGAGACCTATGTCAATCAATATGAACCTCTTGTTATCTATTAAGGTCAGTTAAGTCTCCCCAGGCCATTAGTTTGGAACCATGCATAATGCCTCTCTCCTCCTCTGTCCATGTCAGCTGTCTGGATGGGTCATGGCCTTGCTTGACCAAGTTGCTTTCAGTGAAAGCATTGGAGATATTTTTCTTGGTGACCCTCCTTTGGCACACAGTATATTGTCCTCTGGTGTCCAGCAATCTCCCAGTTTAGGAGGTTGAGTGACTTACCAAAGATGTAGGACCCTGTAGAGAAGGTTTCCTCATGTCCTGGAGCTTTGTTGGCCTTGAGGGGCCAGGGCCAAAATATTGGCTGTCCTCATAGCCCAGTTACCTTTTAGTTCTGGTCTCCAAACTTTAGTTGTTGAACATCCAGAAGAGAAGGTCAATAGCATTAGCATCGAACAAGAATAATGAACTTAACTATTATAGTTTTACCAGAATAGCAAGCATTTTGGAATTTAAAATATAGAGAACTGTTACTGTTATCAGTCATGGTTGTTTTTTAGTAGTTGAATTCCTGTAGAATATTAACAGAAAAATAGCCACAAATAATATTTTAACATGACAATTATGATAACTTTACCTTTGTAACACATTTACATGTCCATCTTGATATAAAATAGCCATTGTTAAACGTACTCATTTTTTAAAAACAGCAAAAGTTTTTGTCTAAATTATTATCTTTAAAATACAAATAAATAAATAAATAATCTTTTGAAAGGATACCATCTAGAGAAAATAGCCCATATATGTATCTGTTATCATAAATAGCTAGAGTGTATGAAAAGTCAAATACCTGAACCCAAAAGAGGTTATTATCATAAACAAATATTAGAAAATCTGTACAGTCAGAAAGTACAAATACATTTAGTACACTAGAAAAAATAAAACCTTGTTATTGTTGTTTTTTACAGGATATTTAGTCCTTTGAAAATGACCAGTGTAAGCACAACATAATAACATATTTAGAATTTATCCCTTTGATGACAATTGATATAAACAGTATAATAATATATTTAAATAATATTTATTCCTGTAGGTTTTTTTATAAGGCTATGAAAACTATCGGGTCAGTCTGTTGTAAGATGAAAACTGTTGAGGTCCCCCTAGTGAACAAAGACTGGAAAATATTTCCATGCAGCCACTCCTTTGTTCACCAAGGGGATCATGCCTTCAACTTAATCACCTTTATCTATAAACCAAACAGCTGTACGATTGGACAAAAAACAAAGATATAAGACAATTTCTAAAACTAGGGTGCACTCAAATATATTTAGTCCAAAGGAATTATAATCTCTTTATAATTTTAGGTTTATAATTATAAATAAGACTACTTAAAACTTTTTGTAAGTCAATTAACAGATATCTCTTGTAGAATTAAAATCAGAAAGAATGAAACCTCTATTCCTGTAAACCTTTTATAACAAACAAACATATATATTTCCTTCATAAATCACTTCCACAAACCTTCTTTGTGTACCTAGGCCTTTTGGTCTTGTCCTGCTAACAAGACAAACATATAAAATCCTTTTATATCAAAAATATGTCTTTTACTTATAGCTTTTTAAATATTTGGTCTCTGACTCACTATAAATATTTTATACTTTTGTCCGTCATTATCTCATCCCTAGTGGTCTTTGTTAAGTAAATAAAGTTCCAATTCCTGTTTAATGGTTAGACACAGGTGGTTTCTGCCACTGGTGACAGCCCTAAACACATGACAGGTAAGGCACATGTCTCACAAGTTTGTTCAAGGATTCCCACTTTGTTCTTTAGTTAGGATGTTATCTATAGTGGAGCTACAAATCAAAGGAGCTATATAACCTTTACTTTAAACTGCAGAAGCAATGGGCTAAGGCAAGGTTTTAAAGGGATACACTACCTAGTTTGCTTCCACAACTACTTTAATAGCTAATCTATTAAGCTTTAAAACTTTTTCCTATCAACAGAGTTATACAGTGGGGGAGGTATGAGCGGTGAGTGATTGGCTCAGGCTAGGACGATTTGAGAAGGAGAACAGGTTTGACAGAGGGAGGGTTAAAAGCATAGTTAGGAAAGGCTTGTATGTAGGGGATTTCTGACCATTTGCCATTGCGTTGACAGAAGTTGTGTAAATCACACAGTAAGATAAACTTGAAAGTGCCATTTTTGGGGCATGGAAACCCATTATCTAATTTATACTGAGGTCAAACCTGATTATAATAGAAAACAAGTCTTTTTGGCTTAAAGTCTTGTCCCAACAATCTGAGGGGTTTGAGTTGTGCCAGAAGGCAGCCCAGAGGCATTGAGGGGCGGGGTTTGGATTGTTGGCCCCCTGATTAGAGCGGGTGAGGAGGAGGCAGCCCCTGGGGGGAAAGACAAAAGGGAGAAACGTCCTTGTCTCCTTTGACAATCTCCGAGTGAGTCTCCCAAAGGGAGAGAATGAGAGGAGGCGGGCCAATGGGATGTCTCCCAGGGGCAGGGTCCTGGGCCTAGAGGCCGTGGGGGTTTCTCTGACCAAGCGCTTGGATTTCTGAGAAGTCCCCAGAGGGGGAGAGAACACGAGACAGAGAACCCGACGAGAGGGAGGCTGAACTCCCTACTCACCCAGACATTGGTGACCGGTGTGGATGTGTAGCGTCAGCAATGGCAAAGGTAGAAAGCCCCGGAGGGTCCTGGCATTGGCAGATAGGTCCATTGGAGATGGCCAAAAGGTCAATCAACCCCATCCTGGGGGGGGTCGTCCATTAATGGACCATCTACCATCCGAGTCACGGCACCAGAAATGTCAGGTAAAAGTGCCAAAGACCAACACCAGATCAGGCCACAGCAAGCCTTTATCAGGGGAATAGATGTGCTGCGCTGTCTCTGAACAAAGGAGAGAGAAAAGCAATATGGCCGGGGCAGGGAGAGTCTTTTATAGAGACTGGGGTGGGGTTTGTAGGGGCTGAGGTGGGGTTGAGTGAGGTAGCAACTAGGGACTGGAGGAGCCCATGAGGTCACTAGGTGTTAGGAGGTGAGCGAGAATTAGGTTACTTCCTGGGCGGGAACAGGGGCATACTGGGAAGAAGGGTTGATTCTTTGGTGGGAGCAATCATCTTGGCATGATGTCACACAGGGGAGGGGGCAAGACACCATAGGAAGAGGGCAGCTACTATACATAATACCTGCTGAGGTGGTGGGAGACCTCTCACCCATGACAAGGAGGCACTAGGGATCATGCAACATCTTAGAAAAAAGCCTACAGTCCCAAGAGCTGATGGAGGAAAAGAGGCAGATTGCAGATGTCCAGAGGAAATTGCCAGCACCCTCTTACCACTTAGCTTGGCCACCCAGATCCAGTGCTCCACCACTCTGGCCCTGTCTCCAGCCCTCGTGCTGGGACCCCCAAAGCAGGAGGTGATAGTGCAGTTGGCCACGTGATTAAACTGTGTGATAGTGGCCCAAACTGTGGGCACCAGATGTTCTTTGCCCTTTTTGTTTCTCTGGGTCCAGATGGAGTCCAGACAGTCCCAGGGCACCACGTCCTTGAACAGCTCCTGTGGAGGAAGACAGCATCCCACAGGCAGAACCCACCCCAGAGAGTCAATGGCTTCAGCCATCCACAGGCAGGTGGCCGTGGCCTGAGCTGGACATCAGGAAGCTGCAGATATGGACAGAGACTTCTGCAAATAGCTGGTTTGCCTCCACTGCCCACTAGTGATGTCCAACTTACGACCTAGGACCTAGCACTGACTTGAAAATCAGTGGCATTTTCCCCGTGCCCATCCTCCCAAACCTCCAGCACGAGCAGGCATCTCAGTCCTGCTCATTCTGAGGTATTGTCTTCTTTCCAACCTTACCTGCCCTCTGTTCCTTTGCCCAGGCCAGTGGCACATTTCCTGGGACAGCTAGGACTCGGGGCTCTGTGTGGGTGTCTGCTGTAGAACCCATGAATCTCAAATGCCTACAAAGTGATAAGGCTGGCCAGGTCTCCTGGGATGATGGCAAGGTGACACATGGTCCTGCCTGCACCTCAGTGCACACCCTCCTCTGCTAGTTGGTCTGAGTCCCCACCCTGTTTCCCAATTGTCCAATTTCAGTTGACATCATAGTCACTGTGTGAAGTGGGCATGTGAGTGCCCTGCCTCTACTGTTGACCTCCACCCAAGGACAGGAGTGGCTTGGGGCTGAGAGGCAAGTATAGGTGATGCAGTTGGTAGAAGAAGGAACTTTGATCTGGTAAACTGGGAATGTCAGGCTTGAGGAGATCAGTGCGAGAAGGATGGCTGGCCCTCACCCCACCCTACCCCACCCCACCCCACAGAGCTCAGCTGCTCACTGCACCCATCAAGGTCAGCTGCTCTGCCAGCAGCTTGGGAGAGAAGGCTAAGAGCACCTTCGGCGAGGACCTGTCCTCGTCAGCGGCAGCAGAGAGGCAGGAGTGCTGTGGAGCTGGCTGCTGCTTCTCTCCTGTCTCCAGAGAAGGCTCTTTCTCTGGTGCTGGCTCTGGCTGCAGAGCAGGCCCGTGGTGTTCTGGACATGGAGCTGGAGCTAGGAGGAGGATAGCTCAGCAGTGTCAGTCACTTGCCAGTTCCCTGTGGAGCATAGAAAAGACATCCTGGCCATTTGGGGGATTCCAATGCCCAACCAAAAGCCGTGAAAGCCTTCCGGACTGCTGTGGCCCTCACCATCTGTTTCGGCCTCGTAGGGCTCTAGATATTCCACCTGAGCAAGGGGAAGGCACAAGGGAGGCTCCATGTCTGCTCCAGGTGAGTTCACTTGCAAGCTGGCCCTTTTGAGCTTGATTTGGGGAATGCCCAGTGGATGGTGCCATTCAGACCAGGTTTCCAAAATGGGAGAGTTGGTGCTGGGGAGAGACGAGTGAGCAGCAGAGTCAGAGGCCCGGGCTTTTCTTCCACCCTGCCTCTCTGAGACAGCGTTGTGTCTTGTGTGGTCCTCCATCCCTCAGTGTAGAGGAAAGCTGACCCCACCCCAAGCCCTCTGTGACTGTCCTAGCCTTGGCTGACTTTGTCTCACTAGGCTAATGCTAACATGGGTTTCCACTTCACACTGATGATCCTTTCTGAGCAAGGCAGGCACAAAACTCCGTGCACCTGAGCACTCGGGGCTGGGCTCCAAGCAAAGCAGTCCAAAACCCTCCGTACCCTAGCAGTCCGCAATGTTTGCTGTACTTCCAGCCATGAAGTGGGGGCTGCGGGGGTCGGGGCAGTGGGATAGAGCTCTGACACCTCACAGCCTGCCCCTGTCCAAGCAGGCCCCTTACGTACCCTGAGTGCGAGGGGAAGCACTGCCCATGAGAGGTCATGGCTGGCACTGACATCCAGGATGGGCACTGGGCTGCCTCTCTCACATGTGGGTTCCTCCTGAACATTAGCTGGACACATCTGCGGCCAGAGCCGAGCTAAGGTCGGAAAAGGCTCGGATTGCGGTCCTTTCTGTTGCTAGACCTTTGGAAAGTGGGAAAAGAGCAACAGCTCATCCTCCCCTCTTCTCTGTCTCCCTCCAAGGGGTCAGGATGGGAGACAGCTTCAGAAGGGCACCCAGTTTCGCTGGGTTCTAATACCAAGGAAGTGAGGTTGCATCCTCAATGTTCCGCTTCGTTTAGGGTGAGGAAGTGGCTTAGGACCAAGGGGCAAGGTGCAGTTTGGGTTGTGGTTTTTGTTGGGATTTGGTTGAGTTTTAGGAATACATTTAGGGTTATATTATGGCTGAGGGTGGGAGATTCAGTGTTAGAAATTAGGCCTGCAGTTTACATTGTTGTTCATTTTTATTGTGCAGTTCACAATCATTTGAGGAGTGGCTACATGTACATAACAGAGCTTGAAGGGCCGGGGATTTAGCTCAGTGGCACCATGCCTGCCTCACAAGCACAAGGTCCTGAGTTCAATCCCAGGTACCAAAAGAAAGAAAAACCAAAAAAACCAAGAAACAACTCATAGTACAGCTTATATATATTATGACTTTTAGATTTATATAAAATTAAGATGGCAACTGAGTTCTTCCATTTCCTGTTATTAATGTCGGCCATTAGTCTAGTACATACTGTACAATTAGTGAGCAAATATTGATGTATAATTACTAACTAAAATCCACCTTCACCCCTTGCTTTCCACAACAATCTGCAGTCCCATCCGGGCTGCCACATTGCATTTCATTGTTGCATCCCTCAGACACCTCCTGACTGATATTTTCACAATTTTTCCTTTTTTCGTTTTGTATGAGCTGACAGTTTTGAGGATGACTGATCTGATATCTTATAGAATGACCCTAAATTTAAGTTTTCCTGATGTTTCCTTCCTGATTAGATGAGGGTTACATGTTTGGGTGTGTGGCTTTCCACAGGTGTTCCATGTTCCTGACTGCAACCTCATCCTGGGTTCTCCAGTGCACCTTTGGTTTAACTCTCACAGTTACATGCACTGCCCTCTCAGGGACACCAAGACTGGCCTGCCAGGCCTTCTTTTGAAATTTGGGTGGAAGCCTTTCTGACTCAAATCTTGCATTCTCCATACCAGTGAAAACAGCACCCTGTAGATGACACAAAGTTCTACCACTGGCTCCAAGAACTCCTTAGGCCTTTGTGCATCATGGCTGCAGAAGCATCCATGTGCCTGGATGGCTGAGCACTGTGAACTGAATGAATCCCAGGGAACCCACTGAAGTGGCCCTTCTCAAGCAAGGTGCCCTGGGGCTCTCCTCTCAAAACAAAGTCTTTCCCTTTTGCAACTGTGAGCCTTGGAAAGGTTGGGCCTTGTGGGTTCCTTATGTGTCTTCAAGGCATCTTTTCCATTGTACTATTGTAAAGTTCTTGGATTCTTTTTAATGCCAATCTTTGATCAACCGGGCTGTCCATTGCTCCATCTTTACATGCCTTTCTTTTCATGGGAAACTGAAAAGGTTTTAATGGGCTTTTGCTCCTCATTTTCGGCACAAACCTGGCTAAAAGTAGCAAGCAGCATCCATGCTCCAGCCTGATATTTAGGCTACCTTGATATTTTCTCCATCAGATGAATGATTCTTCCACCCTGAGTATCAGTCTCACACAAATCTCAGGACATGAACACAACATAGTCATATTTTCTGCTGAAACAAAACACACATGGCCTGGATCCAACTGCCACTGGCATCCTTCTTCTCAACTGAAACCTTTTAAGTCTGGCCTTTCTCATCTGCAATCTATCTGCACTCTGGTCTTCTGAGCTCTGCCCAGAACCTTCCATCAAGCTCAGATTATAGCATTCTAGGGCTGCTTCTCCAGCTGGCATCTCCAAACCTTTCCAAACTGCTGTGCACCACTTCCACAGGCCTCTGAACCACCTGGGGAGGTACAGTCGCTGCAGTGACCAGACTTCTTGTACCAACATCTGTATCACCCACTTTCTTGTCCCTGAACACAATACTCAACACTACACATTAAGGGAAGAGAGGTTTGTTTCAGCTCACATTTTGGTTCATAGTTAGCTGGTTCCAGGATGGCAGGATGGCATGTCAGAGGTGCACATTGATAGAAATGCTGCTTGGCTGGTGGTGACCAGGAGGCACATGGTAAAGTGTGGGCCAGGGAGCAAGATACACCCTCCCAGGTCACACCTGCGCTGACCCACCTCTTCCAACCAGGCCCACATCCTGACACCAAGCCTGGCATAGCACCCCCATCACCCAGTCACCCTCTGTAAGCCCTCACCTCTGGGTGCAAGGGGCTTGAGGGGACATCCAGATAGAATTCATAACCTGTAGTTTCCACAAAAGGATGTGATTTCTGATAAGTGACCTAGAATTGTTACAAGAAATCTATGAAATATTTAGAGCATAAAACCTTACAATTTATTGAAGACAATTTTCTTTTCAGTAATGCACATTATGATGCACAGAATGGGAGTTTAGGACTGATGATGAGTCTTTATTTTCATGCTTTGCTCCAATACCCTGTTTTGTTTGCAGTATTAGTTTGGTCCTTGAAGTATTTATAACTGTGGTATGAGCGCACAGATGGGTTTCTGAACTGTGTCTCTTTCCTCATTTCTCTTTTGGTCACTTGTACCTGCATCAACAGTAGATATGAATTTCACATAAGCATTTAATAGTGATAATCAAGAATAGTGTGGATATCAGGGCTATTTCAGTTTAGGTGATCTCAGACTGAATCAGGTGTGGATGTCAAGGATGTGTATAAGTGACATGTGTTTCACACCTAAATGTTTGAATTAGAAATGCAACAAAGAATGGAAGCTGGGACTGTATTGGGTGAGGATTGAGGCAACATAATGTCTTAGGAAGAAGATGGGATGTGTACATTTATGCCCGGGACAGTTGGAACCCTGTAACAGACACTTTTTGTCACGCACAGTTGTAGGAACATCGCAGCTTATTTTGGGAGAACACCTCCACCTTCAACCCAAGACCTCCAATGTGTACTTTTGGGAGTGGATTTTGTTTGGATTAAACCCAATAAGGATAGTCATTTCCACGGTTATACAGGTTGGTTATGAATAAATCATTTACACAAACCCAATCAGAACAAACGTGAAGAATGTTATTTGAAATGATGGAAATGAGAGCCTTCTCATCTTGGGAAACCATCTGAGAGCTGCTACGGCCCGAGGGAAGCCTGGAATAGATAGGAGAAGGTATGCCTAAGAACCCAGAAGTGGAGCCAGGTCTGAGGGAGGAGAACAACACAGTGAATGCTGGAAGTTTTTTAATCCTTCCTGAAGTCAGATGTCAGAAATGAACAAACAAACCAAATTTTCGTTCCTTAAGGCTTTCAAATTTATTTATTCCTTTTACCCTGAAATATTGTTAAATGATATGGGTCCCAAATTCAGCCATAACAGAAGAATGAATTATGGGTGACCTTATTAAAAAATCACTTTAAAATTTATTCCAGTTGAAAAGGATGCATATGGTGCTGTTGGGATGGGAGAGCCCAGTGCCTGTTGTGCCTATGAGGAAGAAAAGGAGCAAGGTAAAGTGGACTGACTAAGGCTGAGTAACCTCTGCCAGGACACTTGCTATGGCTGAAGAGAAAGGCTGAGGCAACGGATGGACATGGGTATGAATGGCCAAAGACATTTGCCGTGGAGACGACCAGGCCCTGAGCAGACAGCAAGGAGTATTGTCAGTGTCTTGAGATCAGCAAAGCAGCAGAGGTCTTGGGGCAGAAGGACTGCAGCTTGCAGACTTAGACAGCCTGACACACCAGTGAGGTCACAATGGACCGCCCTTGCTAGCTGGGGAAGAAATCCCACGAGGACAGGACGTGACTGGGCGCTGTGTGGTGGCTGAGCAGCAGGGGAGTCAGGCCCTCCCAGAGACCGATCAAGCCTTTCTAGAGCTCGTGGAAAGATCAGGACCCCACGGGTCTTGCCAGGTCAGGAGCTCTAGTGTGGCTCAGGTGGGCCCACACCCTCAGGCTGAGGTGGGCACAGGTCCAGCTGGGAAGCTGCCGGGGCCTTGTTGAGAGTGTAAAACACAGCCAGCCCTACTCCTGCACCCGCACACCCTACTGTTTTTGACCACACACCTGGGGCAGGGGCCTAGACCTGTCCAGGACTCATCGGGGACTGCCCCACCATGTCTCCAGAACCTCCCCAAGAGCCAAGGTTGGACCTGCCCCCGAGAGGTGTCACTCACGTGCCGTGCAGGTGTCAAGGCCAGGACCTCGAGGGAAGAGACTTGGTCATGGAGACATGATACCAGACACACACAAGTTAAAGGAAGAGAGGTTTATCTCGGCTCGCGCTTTGTAGAGGTTTCAGTCCCTAGTCAGCAGCTCAAAGGCAGCGCGGCATGGCAGAGGGGCCTGGCAGATAAAAAGCAGCTTTCAGAGAACACAGGCAGTGAGATGAAGGCTTCCAGGCCCTGAACCAGGCAATTTCTCTCAGCCTAGATCCCACCTCTGACAACCCAGGTGTACCATGCCCATGAGGCAATCACCTCCCAGACGCGGCTTGTGAGTGCATGAGGCTCTGCGGACAGGTAGTTATAAACTGTCCCCGAGGGAGAGGGATGGGAGGGTGACCTGGGGGCAGCAGGAGAGGAGGGCATTCCTGCAGGTCAGCTTCCCAAGCTGGAGCTCTCTCCTCCTGGGACTGGAGCAGGCAGGCCCTGCAGTGACACCAAGCGGCCACCGGAGGGAAGCAGAGCCCTGCGCTGAGATCAGGCCCTGAGGTTGCCAGGGGCCCCAGCTCTGCCGGTATTGTATGAGGATGCATAGCATAAAGAGAATATGTTCGTATATTCGTGCTTATTTCTACCACCTTATTCTCTCTTCCTCTCTCTCTTGCTTTCTCTAAGTAGGCTTGAAGCTTTTCCTTATTTCTTCAGAAGTAATTCACCTCACTGTTTCTTTTTCAGAGAGAGAGATAGAGAGAGAGAGAGAGAGAGAGAGAAAGAGAGTGTGTAGGTCTTGCTGAGTGTCTGAGATCTGAGATTGGTGGGAAGCACCACCATGCCTGACTTTTCCTTTTCTCTTGCAGTTAGGAGTGATGTATCTGGTTTCTGGTGTTTCCCTAGTGACCGTAGAAATCACCCCCTGAACTTTTGCTTGTTCAATTCAGGTCTTTAAATGTCTTGATGAACTTTTGTTTGGAAGAGGTTTAGCTTCCAGGAAAACTGAGAGAATGCCGGGCTGGCACAGCTCAGAGCGAGGGCGGGGACCTAGGCTCCCCAGAGGGCAGAGCATCTCCATCAAGCACTGGGGACTCCTCTGCATGGGAGGACCCTGCCCCTTCCCGGTTATCTGATGGTTTGTTCCTGGGGCCAGAGTGACGCCCCGCTGGGATCCTTGCCCTGAGGGCTCCGCTGGGCACCTGAGCTGAGCTCCGCAGTGGCACAGGCGGGTCTCAAGTGAGCTGTTCGCTGCCCTGGCGCTCTGCCTTCCTGTGGCCCGGGGCCTTCCGCGTCCTGCAACAGGCACTTCCTTCCTCGTCCCGAAGGCCTCTCTGGGACCCCGGCTGCGCTGACAGGGACAGTGAATTCCGGGCTGCGCTGGTCCCGGCTTCCCTGTGCCTGGATGCCTGAGCACTGTGTACTGAATGAATCCCAGGGAACTCACTGAAGTGGACCTTCTCAAGGAGGGTGCCCTGGGGCTCTCCTCTCAAAACAAAGTCTTTCCCTTTTGCATCTGTGAGCCTTGGAATGGTTGAGCCTTGTGGGTTCCTTATGTGTCTTCAAGGCATCTTTTCCATTGTCCTATTGTAAAGTACTTGGATTCGTTTAATGCTAATCTTTGATCAACCAGGCTCTCCATTTCTCCACCTTTCCATGCCTTTCTTTTTGGGGGAGATGGAAAAGTTTTTCAATGGGCTTTTGCTCCTCATTTTCGGCACAAACCTGGCTAAAGGTAGCAAGCAGCATCCATGCTACAGCCGGATATTTAGGCCACATTGATATTTTCTCCATCAGATGAATGATTCTTCCACCCTTAGTACCAGTCTCACACACATCTCTGGACATGAACACTATATAGTCATATTTTCTGCTGAAACAAAACACACATGGCCTGGATCCAACTGCCACTGGCATTCTTCTTCTCAACTGAAACCTCCTAAGTCTGGCCTTTCTCATCTGCAATCTATCTGCACTCTGGTCTCCTGAGCTCTGACCAGAATCTTCCATCCAGCTCAGATGATAGCATTCTAGGGCTGCTTCTCCAGCTGTCATCTCCAAACCTTTCCAAACTGCTGTGGATCACTTTCACAGGCCTCTGAACCACCTGGGGAGGTACAGTCGCTGCAGTGACCAGACTTCTTGTACCAACATCTGTATCACCCACTTTCTTGTCCCTGAACACAATACTCAACACTACACATTAAGGGAAGAGAGGTTTGTTTCAGCTCACATTTTGGTTCATAGTTAGCTGGTTCCAGGATGGCAGGATGGCATGTCAGAGGTGCACATTGATAGAAATGCTGCTTGCCTGGTTGTGGCCAGGAGGCGCATGGTAAAGTGTGGGCCAGGGAGCAAGATACACCCTCCCAGGTCACACCTGCGCTGACCCACCTCTTCCAAACAGGCCTGCATCCTGACACGAAGCCTGGCGTAGCACCCCCATCACCCAGTCACCCTCTGGAAGCCCTCACCTCTGGTTGCAAGGGGCTTGAGGGTGACATCCAGATAGTATCCATAACCTGTAGTTTCCATAAAAGGATGCAATTTCTGATAAGTGATCTAGAAGTGTTATAAGAAATCTATGAAATATTTAGAGCATAAAACCTTACAATTTATTGAAGACAATTTTCTTTTCAGTAATGCACATTATGATGCACAGAATGGGAGTTTAGGACTGATGATGAGTCTTTATTTTCATGTTTTGCTCCAATACCCTGTTTTGTTTGCAGTATTAGTTTGGTCCTTGAAGTATTTATAAGTGTGGTATGAGTGCACAGATGGGTTTCTGAACTGTGTCTCTTTCCTCATTTCTCTTTTGGTCACTTGTACCTGCATCAACAGTAGATATGAATTTCACATAAGCATTTAATAGTGATAATCAAGAATAGTGTGGATATCAGGGCTATTTCAGCTTAGGTGATCTCAGACTGAATCAGGTGTGGATGTCAAGGATGTGTATAAGTGACATGTGTTTCACATCTAAATGTTTGAATTAGAAATGCAACAAAGAATGGAAGCTGGGACTGTATTGGGTGAGGATTGAGGCAACATAATGTCTTAGGAAGAGGATGGGATGTGTACATTTATGCCCGGGACAGTTGGAACCCTATAACAGACACTTTGTGTCATGTGTAGTTGTAGGAACATCACAGTTTATTTTGGGAGAACACTTCCACCTTCAACCCAAGACCTCCAATGTGTACTTTTGGGAGTGGATTTTGTTTGGATTAAACCCAATAAGGATAGTCATTTCCATGGTTATACAGGTTGGTTATGAATAAATCATTTACACAAACCCAATCAGAACAAACGTGAAGAATGTTATTTGAAATGATGGAAATGAGAGTCTTCTCATCTTGGGAAATCATCTGAGAGCTGCTATGGCCCGAGGGAAGCCTGGAATAGATAGGAGATGGTATATCTGAGAACCCAGAAGTGGAGCCAGGTCTGAGGAAGAACAACACAGTGAATGCTGGAAGTTTTTTAATCCTTCCTGAAGTCAGATGTCAGAAATGAACAAACAAACCAACTTTTCGTTATTTAAGGCTTTCAAATTTATTTATTACTTTTACCCTGAAATATTGTTAAATGATATGGGTCCCAAATTCGGCCATAGCAGAAGAATGAATTATGGGTGACATTATTAAAAAATCACTTTAAAATTTATTCCACTTGAATAGGATGCATATGCTGGTTAGTTTGTTCATTTCTGACATCTGACTTCAGGAAGGATCAAAACCTTGCAGCATTCACTGTGTTGTTCTCCTTCCTCAGACCTGGCTCCACTTCTGGGTTCTTAGGCATACCTTCTCTTATCTATTCCAGGCTTCCCTCGGGCCATAGCAGCTCTCAGATGATTTCCCAAGATGAGAAGACTCGCATTTCCATCATTTCGTATACCATTCTTCACATTTGTTCTGATTGGCCTTTTGTAAATGATTTATCCATAACCAACCTGTACAACCATGGAAATGACTGTCCTTATTTAGTTCAATCCAAAAAAATCCACTCCTGAAAGTACAGGTTGGAGGTCTTGGGTTGAAGGTGGAGGTGTTCTCCCAAAATAAGCTGGGGTGTTCCTACAACTATGCATGACAAAAAGTGTCTGTTACAGGGTTCCAACAGTCCCTGGGCATAAATGTACATGTCCCATCCTGTTCCTAAGACAATATGTTGCCTAAGTCATCACCCAATACAGTCCCTTAGCCTGTTAAATTATTAGAGTAGAAAAGGTGTCTGATTTTGGAGATGTTTCTGAGAATCACTAGGACCTCTTGGCTATATATGGACAAGGAGAAATTGAAGACCCCCGAGGTTTCTAGCAGGAGATTCTGGGTGGGTAGTAAGACTGCCAACTGGGAGAGGGAATTTAATAAGAGCAAGGCAGGGGTAAAGTTGAAGAGATTGATATTTGCCATGCTGTAATAAAAGACCCTATGGAGATTCCATGGGGAACAGGAACCAAAAAAGAAAAAAGGCCCTTAACTGCAATGGGGGAAAAGGTATTTTTATAGTGGAGAAAGCTGGAAGACACCACCTCAACCAAAAGATTAGTCAACACCAAGTCCTATGACATGCCTTCTGAGACAACACAGCCACAGGGATGCAAACCTCATCACGTATGAACTTCTGCCACCAATTCATAACCTGATTCTGAGATAACAGGAGATAACACAGAATAGATGGACACATTATACAAAACAACCACCCTGTCTTCTTAAAAAATGTCAATGCCAGACCTGGGGATTTAGCTCAGTGGTAGAGCACTGGCCTAGCATGGAGGAAGCTCTGGGTTGAATCCCAAATGCTACAGAACAACCTCAAAATGTGTATGTCATTAAAGACAAACTGAAAAACTGATTATGGCAGCACAACTCATAAGAGAGAAATCTTCTAAGCAGCCTTTATGTCCATCAAGGCATGAATGGATATAGAAAATATGGTCTTTACACAAGTGGTGTATTATTACTATGTCATATAGAAGGATTATCTTGAAGGAAACCTGGTAGGAAATTTGTAGGAAAATAGATGCACCTTGAGACCATAATGTTAAGTGAAATAAATCAGACATACAGGCTTAAATATGACATGGTTTCTCTTATATAAGAAACCCAAAATATAAATAAAGAGGAAAATAAAATAAAAATCAGAGAGATAGATCTTTTGCAAAAGGGAAGGGGACCAAGAGATGAATGGAGGAGAAAAAAGATGAAGGGAAAGGAATGGAAAAAGAATGAAGAAGTGTTATGTACATGTACCAACTCCCCACGAGGAATTCAATCATTATGTACTGCAATAATGTACTAATAAAACTTAATAAAGAAAAATGACACAATAGCAAATTGCAGTGTGTGGTCCTGGGTGGGGTCTTGCATCAGGCAGATAAACTGCCATAAAAAAACCCCCCACTATTGAAGTTCTCTTACAGCCTAGTTGAACTCGTAGGACTCTAGGCGTTGATGTCAAGGCATTTTTTTGCGCCTCCTTCAGTACTACTTCCTGCACATGCGCACTCTTTGGTACCTGCGCCACAATGGGCATGCGTTTTAAGAACCTCCGGGCACTTCCCAACTGGCGCGCACTTGGCGACCGTTAACAGTACCTTCCCGTGCGGCTGCGGCGCTGGACTGCGGCGGTGGAGTCTCAGTCCTGGGAGAGGTTTCTAAAACTGACGTATGTAAAAAATGTGATTGAGGCCCAGTCCTCCAGACCCCTCTGTACTGAACAAGCTTTGCGGGCTTTGCCTCCTCATGTCTCCATTCATTCCTTTGGTTTGGCTGTAGGTTGGAAGGGAGGGAAGGGGCCTGGCCCGCAACGCGCCATTGTCAAGCTCTCTCCTGGTGGTACAGCTTTCCGCAGGTTCAGACTCAGAGCGGGGGAGGTTTTCCCCAAGACTATGTCCTAGCAGCCTTAGAAAAAGCAGGTAGAGCCACAGAGTAGACATCCAGTGTATGGGTTATTGGCATGTTTAAAAGATTCCAGAACAAACGGAAGTCTTTTTAAAGTTGAGGGAAAACATTCAATGATCGGTTTGAAAACACCTAGCCCTAGCCAAAGTAAAACTGACAAATCTATCCAGGACCAGGGTATAAGCAACCAATGTTTTAAATTTCGAAGGTAGGGGCCAGGGGTTAGCGCAACAGTGCCGCACCTGCCTGGCAAGCTGAAGGTCCTGAGTTCAATTCTTGGTACCAAAAAAAAAAAAAAAAATCAATGGTAAAAAATGTCAAAGCTTATCGGAAAGAATAAAAAAATTAAAAAGGAAAAATTATATAAGGCTTTGGTTGAGTGTCACAGGGTAGAGAACTCACAAGACTCTCACTGTGCATGTGTGTGTAATAGTGTGTAATATTTTTAAGGGGAAACCAATAATTATCAAGTCATGTATGAAAGCCTCAATTAATGATACAAGAGATAAGAAACTCCCTCCCTCTGATAAAATTAACTCCTAGATGCACTACAAATATCTGAAAGATTAATAAAAATTTTTGAAGTAGCGGTGCATGGTAGAAGTCCTGATGGTGAGGATAACATTTCAATTAGGATGTAAGTCCAAAACGACTGTTTTAAATGTTTTAAAAGCACTACAAACATTAAAAACCAGCAGTTCACCATACTAATAAATGTCTGGAAGTGCACAGACACCACTTTGAGCACCTCTTGTAATGGTAGAGGCCAAAGGTAACTTACGTTAATCTCATGATGTCTCAATAAATTGAGTATTAAAATATTTATTTTTCTTTTCTGAAGTATATATACTTTTTTTGGTGGACTATATGTGAAAACATCATGTTGTACACTTTAAATATGTATAATACAAACATGAGTGTTTCTAAGAACTTTTACTTGTGATTGAAACATTTTAACTATATGAAAGACATTTAAAAATACACACGTATGTGCAATTCCAGTATCTCAGTGACATAATTTCTCATTTGTTTGAAATTTTTTAATATTTTTATCCATATGAACATATTGCTAAGTTGATAAAACTATATTTTATGCACTTATACATTTTACAGATTTTGTAACAATAATTTGGAACTATGCCTCCTTTTTCACTTTTTTGTAGAATTTTTAAGAGCTGTGTTACATCCACTGTATTTGTATATTACATGTTTTATTTAATCATTTTCTTATTACTAGATGCCAGTGCTATTTTTTGAAATTATAAATAACTCTGCTCTATGCCACACAGAGGGGTGCCTATAATCCTAGAATCAAGAGGCTGAGACAGGAGGATTTTGGAGAGTGCAGCGCCAGTCTGAGTGACATAGTAAGTATAAGGCCATTTTAGATTACACCACAAGATCCTATCTCAAAAAAGCAGGCAAAGAGGGCCTGGGATTTAGCTCAGTGGTTTCGCCACCTGCTGTGCAAGCACAAGGACCCGAGTTCGATCACTGGTACCAAAAAAAAAAAAAAAAGCAAAGAAACAAAAGCTAAGTCTGCTTTGAGTATATTTTTGTATATGGATTTTTCTCCTTTAAAATTTTCATACTTCTTTTATTCCAAGGTATACATATTCTTTTATTGTGTATCAAGTAATATTTTAGTATATTTGGTTTTTCCTTTTTAAAAATTATTGAATTGATATAAAATTCTAAAGTTGAAACTTAGAATTGGAGAAATAGAGCAACCCTAAATATAAATTTGGAATAGGGGACTTACTAAGTCAAACAAATTTATGATACTTGATAAGTATATTCAAAATGTCTCCTTAAACTGTTTTGCCAGTAACATCAGCATGGGTGTGTGCTGCAGGTTTTCTATAGCTTTTCCAACATATGTATTTTCCTGATTTTTAATAGTTTTAATAGATGTCAATTATTTCCTTATTATTATATGACTTAATTTAACTAGTTTACTCTATGTGAAAAAGTTATAAATGTAAAGAGAACAAAAGACAAAATTTGAAGTCATTTAAAAAATCAGATACAAACACTTTGATGTTTCGTCAGTAACTTTGTGGAGAAAAAGTCAGAGTTCTTGGCTCTTATCTTTCCATATGTTACATCTGTTCCTCTGCCACATGCAAAACTGGAAGAATTCTGGACAACTGCTTTATAAAATCAAAGAAACTTTAGCTAGATGAACCATTAAGAATCATCTGGTTAGGGACCAGGGATTTAGCTCAGTGGTTCCACTGCCTGCCTTGCAAGCACAAGGTCCCAAGTTTGATCTCCAGTACAGAAAAAAAAAAAAAAAAAAGAATCATCTGGTTAAACCCTTCATTTTAATAAGATTAAATAAAAACCCATTGAGATTCAAATTATTCAAGATTTTTCAATTAGTAGGTGCCAGGGTGCAATTTAAGACCAAGGTTCCAGACCTTTCTATCAGGCATGCTGCCTTTCTGATGCAAATTCCATCTAGGGGCTAATCATGTACTTACAGTTGTCCTTGACATTTAGGCTAAGTGTAAAATTTAGGCTTAGTGTACTAATTCTTACTAAATCAAATAAGAGAGTGAATTTCTGTGGTCTTGGACTTATGAGTATAAAGCCAAACCTATATCTGAATAGGTTGCACAAAATGAGAAGCACATTTCATGAACTGTCTCTAATAGGCTTATGCAAAGAATTCTGCAGAAGGTGTCTTAAGCATAGTAATTCCAATGGCAGGTGAAATCCTCTGGAAGACTGGATCATCAGGATCTTGATTTTTTTCTTGCTGTTGATTGTCTTGTTACCTATTCAATATGAGTTTGTTCACCATTTCTAGGCCAAATTAGGAACTGAATTTTACAACTGAAGAAAAGCACCCATTTATCGTATCACCTTTATCATTGCATTTTCAATCTTCCTGGTTTATAAAATGTTCCCACAACCAGTAACACGAGTCTCAGACTTTAATAATCTTTGACAGCAAAGGGCATATTTCAGATTCGAGCCCAGCTTCCATGGTGTAAGCTCAAATCAGCAAAACTGCAGAAAACTGTCCTTCCTCAAATTATTTCCCTGTTTCTAATGTCCCCAGGTTAGTGCCTAATGAATATTCAGGCCCAATAACTTTTGACCCCTGCTTTTTCGTCTTTCTTCTGGGCAGTAATGCTGCTGGATATCACTGTCTTCCCCTGATGACCACTGATGATTCATCCTATTATGGTCTCCAAGCAAGGTCATTCCTTCTCCAAATTCCTCATATCTAAAATGTGCTAAAATCATCCACTTTATCTTGAAAATCAAGGAAAAGAAACTTAAAACAGAATAATTTACAACAGCCAGGAGAATTAGATAGGTTTAGAACTGACACATCCAAACTGAAACTATGAAACCCTGCCTCATTCCCACATCCATCCTCTGGTAGGGAGGCAGATCAGGGAGGCAAGAGACAGGCGACACTGGGTACCTCCCTACTTTGGGACTGAGGTCCAATTTTTCCCATCTTAGAGAAGGAAGTTCTCCAAACTGTTTCAACCTGGGCCTGGCATTGTTTTACTGCCCTGGAATGTGTTCTTCCCATGATGACTGACAAAAGAAACATCCATACTCTTGGGGGTAGTGGAAACCCTGTATTTGCTTCACAGCTTACACAAGATAATCACAATAGTAGGTTGTATATATTCTGAAGTTTGGGCTATACATTCTTAAATGTATGCCTTTACAGGAAAAGAAGTCGTACTCCCTATTGGGTTATCTTGTTCTTTGGGAGCTGCTTTACAACTTTGTGAATGATTGATAATAGATAGAAATGCAAAGCATTTATTGTTTATAAACACCAAATTATTTCCTGTCTGACAGAGGAGAGAAGCTCAGTCTCTCTCTCCTATGATGGAAAAGCCAATCTTGCCTCAATTTGCATATTCATTTCACTGTTCTTCCCCTAGACATTGGACCCTCAAGGTACGACTGGCCTGACATACGAACAACTTGGGTTAATTAGGTTAATGGACCTAAGTCTGCCTTTTGTTATCTATAGTGTGCACCCAGGTAAATATTCAGATCTCAGCTGTATTGATTTACAACCAACTTGAGTTACAAACAGTCCTTGGAAACCGATTGAGTTTGTAAATCAAGAGTCCACTGTATTTGTGTCTATTCTTTGTTTTTTTTGGGTTTTTTTGGTACCAGGGATCGAACTTGAGTCCTTGCGCTTGTGCAGCAGGCAGCAAAACCACTGAGCTAAATCCCTGGCTCTTGTGTCTATTCTTTGGATTCTCTTTTAAACTGGTTAATCCCTTAACATTTTTCAAATTAATGAGCAGAGTAAAATCTTTAACAAATGTTTATTTTTGTATAGGAGAATCATGATTTTATCATTTAAAAATTATCTTTTAACACCATGTATGAGATCCTAAAATATTGTTACTCTTTGCTACCTTAAATCTAGTTATATAAATCTCATTATATTTTCCTATCAATATGAAGAATCCAAAGAATCCAACTTGTGGGTATTCTCTCCTTGCATAACACACACACACACACACACACACACACACAGTACGCATACCCATAAACACAACCCCCCAAAATAAGCAATAATGGTTATCCATAAAACAGTTGAACATCCATGTGTAAGAAGCAAACATTCTCTAGTGCATGGAAGACACAGTTCTGATGATCCATCAGGCAGAATGTGTACTATCTCAGCTTGAATGGTCTATTTGGGTTACTTCCCCATTTTCAGGAGTTCTTCAGGAATGTAGAATAGATGGTTTCTATTTATACCCCGGATTTTTCTTGGCACTGTTAACATTTTGGCCCAGACACTTCTTCAATGTGGGAGCAGTCCTGTGCACTGTGGGAAGCTTAGCAGCTTCGCTGGCCTCTACCCACTAGATGGCAGTGTCACATCCCCCAAATGGCTCCAGACACTGCCCTGGCCAAAATTGCTCCACTTGAGAATCCCTGATGTATTTTATGAAAGGACACACAAAATAACTTATCCTATAGAAGAGGGAGGATCTCTCCAAAGACGTCTGTATACTCAATTAACATATATCAGCATGGATGGGTCTCAGTGGTAATGTTGTGTGATCACAGCAAGTTACAGAATGATTTGAACAGCATGACCATATTTATGTAAATTTTAAAATCACAAAACTTACAGTGTATATTGCTTATAGGGCCATGGATGTGGGGTGAAAATCATAAAACCGTGAACATGAGTAGACACCAATTTAATGAGTGTCATTTTGTTTGGGAAAACAGGAAGGAAATTAGGATAGGTTATGTTTAAAAGAAAAGTCAGCTCTTTATAATGTTTTTCTCACTTTCAAAATAGGTCAAAAACACTATTGCAAATATTACCTTTTTTGATCCAGCTAACTTATATGAAGACATTGTTATTCTACAAACTTTATTTTACAGAAAAATCCATAAAAAGATATGAAACATGAAGCTTAAATTTTATATAGTACTTTGATGCTGTTATTTTTCAATCATCTGTTTTATATTGTTCATATGACTGCTTGCCTTCCTAATTAAGAGTAGCTTTGAATTGGCAGTGTTTTATACAGCAATTTTCTGGTTCAGACTCTAATGACAACCATAATATAAATGTTCTGACCTTATATTTGTGGAGTGCTTTATCTTTTCTCAGTACTCTTACATCTGTCTTCTCATTTTGTGTTCACAATTTTTTTCACCATCAGTCTTAGTTTCAAATATATTCACCATGTTAATGCAGGTTTCATCTTTCTATTGCAGTTACCTTAAGTTTGGGTTACTGACCCTGAGATACCAGATCCCAGGGCAGTTTACATAGGAAGTGACCCACGAAACACTGGTAGGTAAAGTGAGACAGGGAGAGAAAGAAGTTAAGAGGCAGCACGTGTAGAGCAGCTTACTGTTTAGGGGTATTGAGGCTCAATTTGACTCCTTTGTGTAAACTCCTGTGGATGGCTTTCACAATAGAAAGACACAGTGAGTCATTTGTGATAGAAGTTCACAAAACCAGAAGTACTTATTATCAAGCCCTTTACAAGCATAATTGGCTAACCTGTGCTCTAGAGCATAAAACTGGGGAAGCATCCATATTTTCAAGAGTTCTGAGAGTTTCCAGTGTGAAGAAATGTGCAAGAAGGAAAATATCCATAAACATTTCATTTTTAAAGAAGTAGGTTAGGGACAAAATAGTATTTCTATAAGAACAAATATTGATCATTTGCCCTAAAAAATGATCAAGATCCAAGCAGACACTTGAGACAGTTATAACTCTACTATGGAATGTGTTGGAAACAGTTCAGGCTTAGGAAATAGTGATCATTCATTGTGCCAAACAACAACTAATTAAAGATTATGGTAGTAATCAGCCAAGACTATGTTCAGGCTGGGAACAGGAAGAGATAGTGGTTGCCAATAATGACTGCAGAAAACTAACGAAGCTTACCTGTCATTCCAGGAGAGGAGAAAACAAAAACAACAAAACTAAAATCCGTGAATGAAAGGGAACATGTAGTGTTCCCTTCCTGTGTCCTCAGGGTGATAAGGAAGACCAGAGAAGTAAAATCTACCTACTGCAGGTAGGTTTAGAAGGTATCTAAAAGTGATGGCTATTTTTGTTAAATTAATAGACTGGTTTTTAGAATTTAGTTTTACAGAAATTTGAGTCAATAGTACAGGGTTCCCATAGATTTTCTTCTCCACAGTTTCCCTTAATAGTAACATCTTGCATTAGTGTGGTACATTTGATACAGTTAAGGAACCAACACTTTTATATGTTTTATTAAGTAAAGACTATAGTTTACATTAAGGTTCACTCTATGTGGTGTAATTCTATGAATTTTGACAAATGCATAATGTTATATATCCATCCTAATAGTATTGTGTGGAATAATTTCTTTACGCTGAAACTTCCCTGTTCTTCATATATTTACACCTCCCCCCCCATTCGCCCCCAAACCTAATAACCTAATAACCTGGTGACACCTGATGCTTTCTAGTGTATACCTATATCTATATCTACATCTACATCTATATATGTGTGCTCACACTGCAAGGAATTGAACACAGGTCCTCCAGCATGGTAGGCAGTGCTCTACCATTGAGCTCTAAACTCACTCCCTAGCCCAAGTGCCTGTAATTTTGCCTTTCCCAGATGTCATACAGTTGGAGTAATACAGTAGGGAGGATTTTTAGGCCAAATACTTTCAATTAGGAATATGTACGGAAGGCTTCTCCATGCATCTCCCCCTGCCCCTTACTGGAAGTTGAATACAGGAAGCACTGAACTTCATTCTTAACCCTTTTCAATTTTATTTTGAGATCTGATCTCACCAAGTTACCCAAGCTGGTCTCGAACATGTGGTCTTCTTGCCGCATCCTTCTAAGTACCTGAAGTTAACAGCATGTGCCACGACACCTGGCTTCTTTGCATGTATATTTCCTTTTGTTTTGTTGCTGATATTCAGTCCTGGAGATTGAACCCAAGGCCTTGGACATACTAGGCAAGCAGGCTACCACTACACTACATACCAGCCCCTCTTTTGATGTTGATATTGCTTTTTTCATTGCTTCATGATGTTCCATTGTATGACTGTACTAATGTTTGTTCATCCGCTCACTTATTGATATCCTTTGGTTGTTTCTAGTTTCTGGCGTTTTATTTCTCCTCTATGTTTTGTAGATTGTATCTTGCAGGGAATTGGTCCATTTCATTTAAATGATCAAATTTGTGACATAGTGTAGCTGATCCACCCCACTGGCCAAGTCAAGCCTTCTACTGGGACCTAGGCCTGGTACTTTGTTCTTCTTGACCTGGGGGCAAGCAAGGATGAATGACAAAGAGACGTGACTCAGTTTAACTTTGGGCAGCCAGGGGGTTCTTGCCTCTTAGGAGCCCCAGCATCTGGCTCATCTTGGATTCATTCACCTAAACACTGGTACAAGCAATCAAAGTAGCACAAGGTTCATCTGCTTTCCAATATCCACTAGTACATACTCCGGTAAACAACTTAATCTTAGGTGTTCTGGCTTTTCCCTGGAACCCGCAATATGGAGTCACCCTGAGTGCAGCCTTTCTCCTTTGTGCTCAGAGAGGCCAGTTAGGCCTCACTTCTCTGGTCTCTGACAGCATAGAGTTGTTCAGAATACTGTTAATTATCTTCTTCATTTCAAGGAGCTCGGTATTGATGTCCTCTCTTGTTTATGATATTAGTAATTGACCTCTTTCTCTCTTTGTCTTGATGAGCCTGGTTAGGATTTATTGATTTCATTCATCTTCAAAGAACCATATTCTGCTTTTAGCAATATTTAAATTTTTTTTAAATTTTTGGATTGTATTGATTTATGCACTAATTTTTATTGTTTTTTTTCTTTTGTTTGCATTTATTGTATTTCTTTCTTTATTTTGGTACTGGGGATCGAACTTGGGACCTTACACTTGTGAGGCAGGTGGCGGAACCACTGAGCTCAATCCCTGGCCCTTGCATTCATTTTATATTGCTCTCATTTGTGTAGCTTCCTAAAGTGGAAGCTTAGATTACTGTTTCTTTTTTTCTAACACTATGCTTTCAATGTTATCAATTCTCCTCTCTGCACTGGTTTTGCTGCCTTCAACATGTTTTGATAATTTGTCTTCTCATCATTTACTTTAAAATAGTTTAAAGTTTCTTGAGACTCTCCTGATGAATGTTATTTGGAAGTGTGTTACAGTCTAAATATTTTGGGAATTTTCTAGCTATGTCTCTATTATTGATATCGAGCTTAATTTCATTGTAGTACAAGAACAAACTAGGATTTGTTAACATCCGTCCTGTGGCCTAGAATGGGGTCTGTCTTAGTAAATGTTCCCTGTGAGCTTCAAGAGAATGTGTTCTGCTTTGTTGGATGAAGTATTTAGGAAATGTCAGTTACATCTGATGAATTGATGGTGGCCTTTCATTCAACTGTGCACTTCCATTTTTTCTTTCAGCTGCAAACATCGATTACTGATTGAAGAGTGCTGAAGTTTCCAACTATAATAAGGTATGTGTCTATTTCTTCTGGTAGCTCTAATGGTCTTTTCCCCCCTATATTTTGAGAATCAGTTGTTCAGGTGCATATATGTTAAGATTTACTATGCCTTCTTGGAGAGCTGACTCCATTTATCATTATCTAGTACAATTCTTTATCCTTGAATCTTTCTTGAAGTCTGCTTTGTCTGAAATTGATATTGCTAGTTCAGATTTCATTGGGTTGTGTTGCCATGGTATATCATCTTTCTCTATCCTTCCACTTTTACATATATCAAATGGAATTATGTAGACTAGAAAAGCTATACTTGAATTTCTTTCAAAAGTATACTCTGACAGCCTTTACATTTAAATTGATATATTTAGGTTATTCATATTAAAAATAATCATTGATATAGTTCAGTTAATCTCTACCGTGCTTGTGTTTTCTAGTCATGACAGTTTTTCATTTCTTTAAAAATCTTCCCTCATTTCTCTTCTGTTTCTTTGTTAATTTTTAAATTTTAAGTTCTTTTATTGGTACATTTTAGGTATACAGTTCATTTCCATTTATCATTGGGTGTTTGTACCTGTACATGATGTACCTTGGTTCTTATTATTTTTGTTTCCCCATTACCTGTGTGCCCTTCAACCCCTCCACCCTTCCCTATTTCCATAGACATCATTTCCATTTATTTTTTCTTTTCTCATAGTTTTTTCTTTCCCTCTTTATCTTTCCTGTTCCCCTCCCTTCACCCCTTCGTCGTTGGACCTTTTTTCCTATCTCAAATGATCAATTATTCATTTTAATCATTTGAACCCTTGTTTACATTCTCAGTTTCTCACACTAGTGAAACGATTTGGTATTTACACATGTGTGTCCTGTCCTATTTATTTCACTTAAGAGCATGGCCTTGATATACATCCATTTAGCTATCAGTGACTGTAGTTTTTCACTCTTTATGGCTGAGTAGTACTCCATTTGATTAAAAACCCCCACCTTTTCTTTATCCAGGTTCCAGTTGATGGGCACTCGGGCTGCTTCCAAGCTTTAGCTATTACAAACTGTGCCGCTAGGAACATGGGGACACATGTTTCATTGTGGTATGATTCTTTAAATTCTTTGGGGAAGATACCCAACAGGGGACTATCTGGGTCCAATGGGACCTCTAGCCCTAGTTCTTTGAGGTATCTCCATACTGATTTCCACAGTGGTTGCACCAGTCTACACTCCCACCAGCAATGGAGAAGGGTTCCTTTCTCCCCACACCCCAGCCAGCATTTGTGATTGGATGTTTTCTTGATAGCAGCCATTCTTTGTGGTGTGAGGTGGAATCTCAGTGTTGTTTTCATCTGCATCTCTTGAATGATGAGTGATGTTGAACATTTGTTCATATATTTGTTTGCTGCTTTTACTTCTTTGAGAAATGTCTGTTCCCTTCAGGTGCCCATGTTTGAATTGGGTCTTTGAATCTGGGGGGTCAGATTTTTTTCAGTTCTTTATATATTCTAGAGAGTAGTCCTTCTGCCATTTTTCTTGCCTTGTTTCTTTAATGAATACATTTTCTCTCTTCTCTTAGCATATCAATTATACCTTTTAAAAATGTGAGTGTGGGACAAGGATTTAGCTCAGTGGTTCTGCCGCCTGCTGCGCAAGTGCAAGGACCAGAGTTCAATCCCCAGTACCAAAAAGAAGAATTAAATAAATAAAAATTTAAAAAAAGTTAGTGCTTGTCATAGAGTTCACAATATATATTTACAGCTTATCTAAGACCACCAAGTCTAAGTTGTTAGTTTCAAATAACACTATACTGCTTCTCTGCTAACATAGGTACCTTAGAGTGGAGCATTCTCAATTCCCCCATGCTGCTACTCCCTATGCCAGTGGTGGCAACCTATGGCACTTGTGCTGCAGCAGGCTGTTTGTATCATTGAAAGCTATAAAAGTTTCACCATCCCTGCCACTGTTGCTGTCACCGATTCCACTCATTTATAAATTATATTCACCCAATATATTGTTGCTACTATTACTTTGAGCAGTTATCTAATAGATTAAGAATAAAATGTTCTATTATACCTTTCTTTATTCCTCTCCAATGCCCTTTCTTTCTCCCTTCCCTTGTTGCTTTCCTCCTCTCCCCATGCTTTTTCCTCCCTCTCTCCTGTCTTTCTTCCTTCCTACCTTCCTTAGTTCCTTCTTTCCTTTCTGCTTCCTTGGTCTCTCTCTTGTCATATTTGATTTCTATCTCTAAAGAACTTATTGGAGCATTTCTTGTCTAGCATATCTGTTGGCATTACATTTCTTCAGTTGTTATTTGAAAAAGACATTTTTCTTTATGTCAAATAAAGTTTGGCATAGAAAGAATTTTAGCATTGTACGGATGGGTTATTGGTTTCAACACCTTAAACATTTTACTTCATTCTCTTCTTACTTACATGATTTCTGAGAATGCTGGTGTAATTCTTTGTTGTTCAGTAGGTAAGGTCATATCTCCCTGTGTTTTACAAGATTTTCTTTGTTTTTGATATTTACACATTGAATTTGATAGGTGTACTTATAATTTTTTCTGTATTTACCTTGCTTATTGTTGTAAAAGTTCTTGAACCTGAGATTTGGTGTGTCCTTCATTTTAGAAAATTCTGAGGTACTATTACTTCAGTTATATTTCATGGTTCTCTCTTCTTCTAGAGTTCCCATTATGGGCATGTTATGCCTTTTGTAATTGTCCCACAATTCTTGAATGTTCTGGGGTTTTTTTTTGCTTTTGTTTTCTCTTTGTCTTTCAGCCTAGAGAGTTTCTATTGACTTAGCATCCAGCTCACTGATCTTTTCCCCAGTCATTTCTAACCTGATCATCCTTCAAGGCATTCTTCATTTCTGCCACAACGTTTTTTTGTATCTCCCATTTCCTTTTGATATTTTGTTACAGTTTCCATTTCTTTTTGATTATGTTAATGAACTGTTCTTTTTTATAGGTATTGATTTTAGGGTATAGTAGTTTTAAAAAATGCTGGTTTTCATTGTGGGCTTTTCATACAGGCATATAACATATTTTGATCATATCCAGCCCCCTATTACCCTGCCTCACACCCACTTCTTCCTCTTCTTTATTCCCTTTCTCTGGTCAAGTAGTGTCCCTCCTGCTTTCATGTCCTTTTTGAAAAAATCCATGTACTTATCTTTCTGAGTTTGGCTTATTTCACTTAATGTAATGGTCTTTATATCCATCCATTTTCCCACAAATGACATAATTTTGTTTCTTCTATGGCTGAATAACACTCCATTGTTTGTACATATCATACTTTCTTCAACCAGTGATCTGTTGATTTTCATCTAGTCTGATTCCATATCTTGGCTATTTTGAATTTGTGCCACAATAAATAGATATACAATTTCTCTATAGCATACTGACTCTAATTCTTCTGTTACCCATGTGTTCTTAAATGTTTTCTACTTTTTCCATTGGTTCTTGCTCTGTTTCAACTCTACTCATTGCCATTTGATTCTGGCAACATCTGTAATTCACAAGTTAATTGTTTAGCCCTCCACAAGATTGCCTCTTACTCTGGATGCCAGCAGCAAGTGTGGTCCCCATATTTCCTATGCTTCTCACTAAGTGTAAATTTTGAAGTCCCAACAACCACTCCAATTTTGATAATTCAGTCTAATGATTCACAGAACACATTAAAAATGCTGTACTGCTGGGGATTTACCTCAGTGATTCTGCCACCTGTCTCGCAAGTGCAGCTTCCCAAAAATGCTGTTGTTACAGATACAGTTTTATTATGAAGGAAACACACAAGAAAAGTTCTGGAAGGGCCAGTTTTCAGTGCTCTTGTATCCTTTCTATGGAATCTGGATGTGGCATTATCTGTGCACTGTAATGTGTTCATGATTTGGGATGCTCCACTTGGTGTCCAGAGTTTTTGTATGGGCTGTCATCACACAGGCATGACTATGTAAGCCACTGGGCATGTGACTGAGTTCAATCTTCAGTGCTTTCTCCTTCATGGAGGTCAGACTTGCCCAGGATTCCAGCCTTCTAATCATGAGTTTGGTCTCTCTAGTGACCAGCCCTGATCCTGAAGCTAATTAGGCATCTACCATGAGTCATTTCATTAAGATCAACATTAACACATGCATGCCCGTAACTCAGGAAGTTCCAAGGGATTTTGAAATTCTTTGCCAGGAATGGGATCAAAGACCAAATAAATTCTTTAGCATACCATAAAACCTTTAATATATCAATCACAGTTGTTGCATGCTTCTTATCTGACAATTTCAAAATCTGTGTTATATCTTAATCCAGTACTGATGCTCATTCTGTTTCTTCAGGTCACATTATCTTCTTGCCTTTAGTATATCCAAAATTTTGTTGTTGGGCACCGAGGCATTCAGGCTATCAGTATAAAGATGATATTAGTCTGGCCAGGACCTGGGTGTTTCCTGTTTAAAGTTTATTATAACTGTGCACCAAAGATTCCATTTTTCTCTAATTTCCCATTGTTTGCCACTTCCATGCTGTCTCCAAGTCTCCTAAGAACCTCTTCTTAAATAGAATGTCTCTCTTAGGTGTCTCATTTGTGACCCACTGTTTTTATATAGGAGCTCTGTCAGTGTAGGGATAAGAGTTTGAGGAAGGGAAGCATTCCACCTTAAAATTATATATCAGTTTTTTAATGGACTTGAGTTCCCGAGTTGTAGCCATCAGTAACTTTTCTCAACTTTTTTTTCCTATTATGTAAGACAGAAAAACTAGAATGACTAACAATGTCTAGTTGTTCTTCCTCTTCGTCAGATACAGCTGTAGCAAAGTAGCTTCCCTTGAGCACAATCTCATTAGAGAAAGTAGAACTGTCTGGGCTTATTTCAAAGTGGTTAGTTCTGTTCTTCACTGCTCACAGAAGAGAAGATTGTCTCTCAAATTTTACTAACCCCTGGTGGGTCTTCTGAAGGCCAAACCCACAGCAGTATTATAGGAGGCCCCCTAAAACTGGGTACAGTGGATTTTAACTCTGGAGTTAGTCTGCAGACAGCTTTCAGCAGTTCATCAGTTGCTGTTTATTTGTTCCTACCAGTTTCTATCTCCATATGTCTCTGGTCCCGGTAAACTGTGATTCTCTATATTTGCATGTCTGTCTGGTTTTTGCTGTGGCAGTTTGTGATGTGATCTCAGTGCTCTTGCAGATCTAATTAAAGTTGCTGATTTTTAGTTTATTCAGCTGATTTCATGTAGTCAGAACAGGAAAGATAATTTCAGAGCTCTTTGTATGTCAGAGCTAATCAGGAGGCATGACCAGTATGCAACTAGAAGCAGGGGCCTGAAGTCCATATGTACTTAGGCCATGGCCCATGGGGACAGACATATTGATTACTTCCAGTGGTCACTGACTCCTTCATAAAACCAGCTTTTCAGCTAAACTGCATTCTACAAATGTACTACCTGCTAGGTTACTGGTCAATTAAATGCAGTCTTCAAAAGAAAGGCCTTTTAGTGAGATTTGGCTTTGTGATTTGAACTGGCCTTTTTGTTTCCACTCTGTCCAATCCCAGAGGCCTTTTCAGCTGATCAATGGGTTTCTAATATGTTCTGTGCATCGCTATTACTCTTAATGTATTCTAGAACATGATTTTTCTGTCTTGTAAGCATCTCCAACCCAACTTATGAGTTTTCAGCTCTTTGGATTTAAATCAGAAACATTTTAGTAAGTCTGAGCCCTAGAGACCCACTACTAATAAGACTATCACTAGGATGAATGGATAAAGGTGTGTGTGTGTGTGTGTGTGTGTGTCAAACCTGTATCAGTGATTTTATAAATTTATACCTATGTTATAAATTTATGTATCTGATTTCTATGCTAGGTCTAGTAATATATATGTACATATATATACACTTATCTAAATCTTTTTGAACAATTATTTAATAAGAATTATTTAATACCTATCTTTGTAAGCACATTTATAAACTTTTGACATGAGATTTGTAAGTTCCTAACCAGCATTAATATTATATTAAGAAATTTGTAATAAAAGTATCTAACATTTCTTTTCATAAAATATATAACAGTTTAGAAAAATAGTGTATTTTAAGGCATATGTGGAGCAAACTGACATATTCTTTCATCTACAAAAGTTGCAAGAAGTTCATGAGAAACAAAAAGATTGAGTTGTCAGTATCCATAGTGCTTCTCCCTGTTCATTTATTACTTTGTGCACCAGCATATTCTGATAAATGCTTAATAACTGGCTCTCCCAAAAGAAATGCCCCAAGTGTGGAATCTATTAACTTCTTTAGTGCAAATACCCCCATAATGGTCAATTCCAGGGCCGCTTAACACTGAGTAGCAGAGACATGCACTAATCAGATCTCATTAGGTCCTAAGGACTGACTGGAGGATTTGCCGCCTGTAGACAGGAGACAAAGGATTGTTAGGGGCATCATAACCATCTGAGAGTGTTGGGAGCAGTGCTACAAAATTCTAGGGAAAAATCATTTGAGTAGGCCTAGTTCTCCTGCCTACAGCCCAGCTAGGACATTCCAGACATAATTGCATTTTGGCCTCTGGTCAAAACTGAGACCTCAGCGATCCCCCCCCAGATGCTGCAATCTCCAGGACAAGACCACACCTGTGGGAGACACCAGGAAGGAACCAAATCTTCATCTGCATAATTCTTCATTGTTCTTAGATTTCCACTGCCCCCCAGCTTTTTGTTACACCTTGTTTATCCCAATGTGAAGTACTGAACTCTATTTTTCACTTCTTACATTTGTTTCTCCATGTAGTGAATAAAAGGTGCTGCAAGCTAGAGGGTTTTTGTCTTTGCCACCCAGAGCAGCACTGATCAGACCCAAAGCTCAGCTTCTTCTCAGTCTCATTTGTCTACCTTTCCTGTAATTCGCTGTGTGCTGCCTTGGCTCACAAGAGACTAGGACTTACTGCAGAGGTTCTGGTAATGTCCCCTTCCCCTGTTCCCTACATGAGAGTGTTCATATTTTACAAAGATGAGGGGAAAGTCGGAGGTTGGGGCTGGTGAGGCTTCTCAGTGATTTTTCATGGAGATTTTGCTGGTTTCTGAGTGATGATGTGGGCTTTAAAACTATATGGACCATTTGATTTTCAGATACCTAGGCAATCAAGGTGATATTTGTGTTATCATGCTTTTTGTGTGTCAGGTAGGAAAAAAATTGTCAGTTGGGAAATAATGCTGTTTTTTTATTCCTTAGCATTTAGAGTTTAAATATAATGACTTTAGTAATAATCCTACTAATAACTATATGTGTCTTGGTAAGATATCCTATTTTTTCCACAGTATTGACCATTTAATCATTGAAGGTGTTATGTGAAGAGAATATGATGACTCTGAGAATGTTGCTGGTACTGAAGTTTTGATGGGATCCAAAGAGTGTTGACGGTTCCCTAATGATGAAAGTGGACCAAGGTTATTTGTTGGTATGTTGATAGAACAGACTGTGTCCTTAAATATATTTATCACATGGATCTACTTAGGTTCCGGTCAAGACATCACTGTGTACATACATGTTTATTAATGGAGCTTTCCAGGTATCCAGGCAAGTGATAAGGAAGGATAGGTAACACCCTTGACTAACACTGAGAAACCATGAAATTAGAACTGTGACACTGGAACTTGTGTTCTCAAGTCTTTTGCTCTCCCATCAAGCTCTTTCCAAGTGCACAGAGATGAGCTGCTGTTACATTTCTCATTAAAGATGTTGTTTCCAGACATCAAGGTAATTAATGATACTGTTGAAATTCTTCTACTGAAATTGTTTTTGGTATGTGTGCGGATGAAATAATGGCCAGCTTAAGTGGGAACACTCAGCTTAACTGAGGGTGATTCTGCATGTGGGTGACCCACCTAAGGATTGTTGCCACAACTGCATAAAAGGAGGATAGAAGGGGAGGAATGCTGGCTGCTGATTTCCCAGGAGAAGCTTTGTTGGAACTGGAACTCAGTGGCTTTTCTTGCTATTGCTCCCTCAGTGTGTGGGTGGGGGGTGCTGGTCTTTGCCTTTGTCTTGAGCATCACTCCCTGGTTCCAGTGCAGATCCCTCAGTGTTCTGGCACAGATTGTTCACCCTGCTGGCATAGACTTTTGAGCTTCTACCACTGGCCCTTGGGCCTTTTGGTGCAGATTCTTGATATGAACTTGCATGAGACATTGCTGAGGGCTGTAGGCCTCTGGCTGGACTCATGTGGAATATTATGTGGAAAGATCTATTGCACTTTTCTGGGTTTGACTTTTTGGGAGAATATTGTAAGACAGTCCTATATATTTGTATATCCTGTGGTAAATCTGTTTCCTTAGAAACACCGACTAGAACAGTATGTTTATAGGTAAAAAAAAATTGTAACAGTAAACATGGATTTTTCTTTATTTGCAGGTATAGACATGCAATAAGATGTGTACCAAACACTGGGATTTTTAGATTTCTGTCAAGATCTTATAGTAACCCTTTCAACTGTTGGTCAGCACACCATGTAGGTAGGTGGTTTCATGTAGGTTCTGATGTAGGCCCAAACCACAGCACAGCTTGGCAATCTTACTGGTTTTACCTTCTCAAGTGTTCTTAAAGATGTATTTTCTAAAGCCTTTGCAGATTTCTATCATGAGATCACAGTTAATCTAACATCAGCCTTTAATGGCAGACATTGCTGTTATGCAAACAAGTGCTGATGTAGACCAAAACTAAAGCACAGACAACCTGATCTTCAGATCACATGAGGCAAGTGGTTATGTTTTCCCTACCACTTGCCATCGTGATTTCTTTGCCAGTATTCAGGTAACATCCTTAGGAACACTTGAAACCATGCAGTTTCTTTTCTGTATTTCAGAGAGAATGTGTAACCCTGTAAGGAGGTTGCACATATCCAAATATTTATCACATAGTCCCAACTATAGTAAACATAGGAACTAGGCAGATATTCCATGAAGAAATGTTGTCTTATCTGACATTATCCTTGACCTTGGAGAACCACAAGAATCCAGGTAGAGTCCTGTGATCATGGTTGTAATAGAAGCTATTCAACAGTTCCTGGTAGGTTGTGTCTTGATTCCTGTCAAGGGTTAACAGTGAACTTAAAAAGTTCATTATCAGGAGATATTTCTGTATTAGAGTAAATATTTTCATGTACAGCACATGCCAGACCAACCATTAGATCATCAAATATCTGGGTCAGTGATGTTTGTTTCCCTACAATTTTTATCATATGATTAAAAAAATGTAAGTATGTAGAAAAGGAATGCAGTATTTCATATTCTAGTAACCATATTATTGCATTATCTTACATTTAGAGAGAATTTACCCTGGGAATTTCAAATGACTTTCATGTACTCAGGTTATTATGCATGTATGCATCATGGTAGTTAAGTTAAATATTAGCAGTCATGAGATAATGAGG
This sequence comes from Heterocephalus glaber, assembly GCF_053883595.1. NCBI lineage: Eukaryota > Metazoa > Chordata > Mammalia > Rodentia > Bathyergidae > Heterocephalus > Heterocephalus glaber. The sequence continues at coordinate 14,831,659 of NW_028258175.1, forward strand.
TTTGGAACAATGATGTTCATCATAAAATAATCAAGAATACAAGTAGAGTTGATGAGTCCAGGTAGAAATGAAATCTTGCAATAATGACAATAAAGAAAGTTATTTGAAGGGTCCCAGTAGAAAAGTCTTACCATACATATACTTGTCACCCATGTTTTTACATTTCCATGCAGATACGGTGGTAGGTCTCATGATGACCAACAGTGGCAGTTTGTTGTATCCATGGCCATGATGATCAAGAGGGATATTGTAAGTGTGGGGTTCTTCCATTTATTTTAGCATGCTTCCTGTACATATTTAGTAAAGGAATGATTCTGTTTACCACTGCTAGTAACAATTAGCTTATTATATAAAGTTTGATAAACTCTGAATTTAATCCTAGGAGGTGTGGAGGCATATGCAGGGATCCATGTAAGTTATTCAACTGATCCACATCACAGTATTGACCATAATTTTTTCTACAGGTAGCCAGCCAAGAGAAAATGGTGTGAAGAACAACATCTCTGACCTTGAAGTTCTAAAGATCTAAGTACTTCAGTTGGTTTCCCTGATGATGGAGGTGACCCAAATTTTAACGTTGTCCTTTTTTTCTCCCCTCAGGTGAAAGATGATGCGTCCTAAACACACATCTCAAAGTGTTGTCTAAGATTCCAACAGTTATTAAATTATAGTGATTGAACTTAAGAATGGTAATTTATGAAATGTTATGACTAACCTGGTAAGTAAGAAATTGTCCCTACCAAGATGCTAACAAATAACCTTCAGATTTCTTGGTAAAGTGGATGGGATATCTAACACAATGTTACCCTGGCTTTTTGGCAGGTATTCCATTAAGTTTTATCCTAGTGTACAGGTTTGTTGACTTGAAATCATTAGAGGCATTTCTTATTTTTTGGTATTTATATCATGAATGATGCTTTTGAACTCCTGTGGTAACCTCTGCTTAGAACACGTTCAAAATATGATTTGTCAGTAATGCTTTTTGTAAATATGAGATTGTACTATGGACTTATTTAGAGATTGTGATAGGTTATTGTATAGGGATGCAGGTCATTGACCATATTTCCTATCCCCTAGTATTGAATATGGGAATTTTTCTAGTGTTTCTTCCAAACAAGATGGTATTTCTTAGTAGGCTTTTACCTCAGTGTTCAGCTTTACCATGTAATTTTGATAAGAATATGATTTGGTATGTTGAATGCCATGACCAAGGGAATGTGTCAGTGTCTTCTTTGAATGACATAGGTTCCAAAATCATTTTTTATGATTTGATTTTCAAGTTCCTCTGAAGACACTGTGATTGTCCTACCCATGGGAGTGAGTAAAGTCCATAGAGGGTTATGAAGTAAGTGCTGAGATACTCTAAACCAGATCTTCATCTATAGAGGAAAGGGATGAGGGTGTCCTATTACTAGATTTAGTGGTCACTGCTCATATAAGAAATAATTTTGTCCTTCACAGTTCTAGTAAATATGAATTTATCCTTTATATGCCATAGGGAAAATTGGTGTTTTAGCAAGGACTGCTGAGGGAGTGATTATGAACTGGTTAATTGAAATTATTGTGGAACTCTATGACTGCAGTAAGCATAGGTTAATTTCCAGGGTGTGGAGATGACAAAATATGGGCTCTCTGACAATACTGTTTTTGTTTGGTGAATCCAAGTATCCCGAGGAGTTTAGCTGTCCTTTAGCAATGGACATTAAAAAGGTAGTGGGCTCATGTTCTGACACAGTACCTTCTATGCCAAACTGGCTTTGTATATTTTTCAGATGCCCTTCAAGAGAACACAGTGATCCAGAAAAGATGGTTGTTGCAGTCACCCTAGTAACAAGGTAAATGATAAAATGGTCATAGTCCAGTGAAGGCTGTTTGATTTTCTATAATCCTGTCAAGTTCCTAATTAGGTGCTCAGATGTTAAGGTCTTGGCTAGTGTATTTGTCTGGGATGATAGTCACTCACTAATGACATCTCATTTTCAGCAATTCATTTTATGACTTTATTAGGTTTTATTATATTCCCCCACTTCTAGTGGTACATGTTTTCAAAACATATTATCACCTTAATATTACAAGGATACATCAAATGTCATTGCATCTTTTCTGGAATGTAATAGATATAATATGCTTGTATTGCTACTGGTGGAGAAAAGATTTATGTAATTTTCACTGAGTCCATCTCTGAAATATTGTCCTTGGAAGGTTTGCATGTATCACTGAAGACAGACAACACTCTCTTACAAGGCTTTATCCATGGAAGCCTGCAAGTATCTAGATAATGTAAGTGGATGCTGAAACAATGAAGTGACATAGGGAATTTGGAGTTGTATAAGTGCAAATGAGACATATACCAAATCAGAAGTCTATGACAAGAGTCCATAGATAGGTGAATACATCACAGCAGGCAAAATAAGTTTGTAAAGTAGAACACTAATGATCTCTCTATAAGTGCGAATGTGGGCATTCACCACATCACAGGAAATCAGATCTTCATATACAGGGATGAGTGATGAGGATGTCCTTGACACTTGTTACTGAGGTTTTGTTACAAGTACTAATGGATGAAATGAGAGACATGATGAAAATATCTAGTGAATGCAATACTGCATTTTGTATGAGACAGAAATGAATATTGAACCTGTACAATTTCAGGGATCCATCGCATCATGGTTGTATGTAGACATGGTGGTGTTACAACACAACAGTAAACATTGAAAAATTTACAGATGGCTATATTACACATTTGGACATGCCAGAGAATACAATTTACATAGAATTAAGGACTCTATTAACACATAGCTGAAGGATGCCTTTCTGTTTCTGGGTGGGGCAGAAAGAGTCAGTGACATGGAAGAGCAAGATGAGAGCTAAATGACAATTTTTTGTAGGTGCTTTCAAGTTAATGGAAGTGATCAATTGAATGAGTGTGTTGAAAAAACCTTGAACAAACCAAGGAAAAACAAAAGTATAAATTACAGCCCATTGGCACCCATCCAATCTTCAATATCCAGGTGGCTAGCATAAGGGTAATAGCCTAATGAGATGTTGTCATGTACTGGATTCTTGTGCTGGGAAGGTCACTGTGACTGTTGAGTTCTGAGCTGACCCCACATTCACACATCAGAGACCTTATTTTCAGACGTGATTTTCATTGTTGATAGTGAAACTCTGAGGTAGTCTCCTTTATTTGGCAAGTGTGAGGTTAAGTGCCTCATTCCTATCAGGGTGTAGAATCAGGTGCTACTGAATCCAGGCTGAAAGTGTGCATTTATACTGGCCATTGTAAAGGGGAACAAAAGAGGGTGGATGGGGAGAAGAAAGAAGAAAGAAAGAAAAGAAAATAGAAGAAAAAATGGAAACAAAGCTTTTGTAAATAAAGGAAGAGCAGAGAGGTAGAGGGAGGGGAGAAGAATGGGAAAAAAAGAAGAAGAAAGATACATCATGAACAGGTACAAATTCCCTGTGATGAATGCTATCATTATGTTTACCTGAAATGTACTAATAAATTTTTTGCTCCAAAAAAAAAGAACAACAACAACAACAACAAACTAGGCATTGTAGAGAAAAAGCAAGGATTCAGATAATTATCCTAGAGTAGTTCCCTGAGATACAGATTGTAACAGTTTGTCCGGTGTCTGCTCAGGAGTGTCCATTTTCTCTTCTCTGGCTTTCAGTGTGCATAAATGAGGGTCCTTGTAGTGGTGATGGACCCCTGAGTAATCCTATGATGTGCAGATTGTGCAGATGGAGAAAAAGAAGGGCATAGGATAAAGTACAGGATGGGTTCTTTCGGGTGTGTTTTCTAGTGACGGGTCCAGACCTCACAGCCAGGAAAGGCCAGACCCTGGAACCTCACCAGGATCCAGATAGCAGCAAGTATGGCCTCCATCACAGCACAGGAAATGGATCTTCCTAGGCTTCAGTGGAGCATGTTGGGGCCCTGAGTGTAGCCGATACCATATTTTGTGTGAATAAATTCAAGTATAAAAGACTAACAAATCAGAAATCTAGTCTGTGTGAGTTTTCTTTTTGTATAGGGTAAGAAAAGTACTGTTCAAAGTCCCTGTGTCCTGGGATTGCTTGCTTACTATATGCAGTGACATGCTTGAGTACCAGACTGCTGAGAAAGAAGCACAGGAAACTTGCAGGCACCCACTTGATGAAGATCAGAGCCTTGGGATGATATTCTTCCCTCAGTTTCAATCTGGTATGCAGTGGAGTGGAAGCCTCCCACACCAGTGGTGGTTGTCAATGAATCGAGCATGTTGTGTGCTTGCAGAACATGCTGTATCTTTTTAGCATGGTCTTGTTCCTTTTCCCTTCATGGATACAGAGTGATCAAGAAGTTGGTTGTTGTACACTTATTGAAGGCCAGGAAAATACCACCATGGGTACAAGCTGATCACTAGGCCAGATGTCTGTATCCAGGTCAGAAGGAGCCTCTGCCTAACCTGGTATTAACATGTTTCATCACCAGGTATCCTGCCAAAAGGCCTTGGGAGATGCTGCTACCCTCAGCCATGCAACACTTTCTTCTTTACTGATGTACATTGTGGGAGGGCACTTGGGCACACTTTGCTTTTCCCCACTGATTCACCTGTGTGCCAGTGAAGATTAAATCTTCCCAATGGCTGCTGGTAAGTGTCCCATTTTCATGTAGGGAAACTGACCCGTAATGTAGTTTTCATGTTGGCTAGGTGGATGGGGAGGCCAGGATTCTTGCTAACATCCACTATGAATATTGAGCCTTAGAACTTCTGCAGGTTTCCCTTCAAGTGAGAAAGAATTCTCTTACCATATTTTTTTCTAGGAAACACCCCTGAGACTGAGGTGTTAAAGCAAAGGGGCCACAGTCTAACACAGTGACCTCCACGATACTCACATGGACTAAATCAGTATTCTCTGATGTCATTTTCACAGGGACAGTCATGTCACAGTGAGCAGCACAGTATAATCAGGTGGATGCATACAGACATCCAGGTAAGTGTGGGCTTGTGCCCAGGCCACCAGTGAGGTCCTGCCACTTCCACATGTGTGAGTAAGTGACAAAGGTGTGGCTTGCCATTTGTAGCCCACTGCTTGATTTGAAGTTGCTCAAGTAAGGAAGGATGGAATCCACAGCAATGCCACTCTCTGGGAGGGGACATTTCGCACAGCTTAGGTGAAATGGATAGTAAAAGAGTGAGCACTGAAGAAGACATGGTGTCTAGGTTTGGGTGCTTGCTGTGTCCCAGCCCGGGGAGCCGTAGCACAGGAGAGTCTGCAGGGGTCCACTTAGGAGAGGTTTGACTGTGGGGACAGGATTGTTTTCATGCAGTTATCCCAGCAGCCAGGTACATTTCCAGTGTGAGTCAGTGGTTTTTGTGGGAATTGAAATGCTCATTGACTCAACACTGACTTTGTCTTCTCCATGTTTTCTGCAGGTTCCTTCAAGGGAAGATGAGCAGACTATGGCTGGAACTGCATGCAGGTGTCAGGTGAGAATCAGCATGCTGGTACCTCATTGGGCACCAAATGATGGTCTGTATTCAGATGGATGTGAAGAGGGTGTGCACGAGGTATTCGCATGTTTCCTAGACATGCACCCTCTAAGGTCTTGACTACTGAGTGGTTCAGAGTTTGTGCCACACTCAGCATCGTAGCCTTTTTTTCTGTGACAGGTTGGCTATCGATGGTGAACCTCTGATTCTGCCCTCTTCATCGACAAGTGTGGTGCTCTGTGCCTTCTTGCTGTCACGAGGAAGCATCAGATGCTATTGGTTCCCTTCCAGGAGAGATGACGTGTATTTCATACTTGTCCCACTAGGGGAGTAAGCAGGGCATGAGGTCACTGTGACAGAGTGGGTCCCTGAGATGGGGATTGGAGTGAATTGGGAGGTATCTCCTCAAAGGCATCCATTACCATTGCATGGCTAGTTTGTTGACAAGAAGGAGGGAGGAGCATGGTGGTGGTGATGGAACCTGAATGATAGGATGACATGGGAGTTGTACAGGTAGTCACGGAGGAGACCACAAAGGGTAGAATCTCTTGTGCTTCTTTTCCAGTGAGGGAGTCCACAGCTCATGGTGAGCCCTGAACATCACCAGGATCTGTATAAGGACAGCCATGGACCTTCACTGCAGCATAGGCAGGGAATATCCATGGCCTTCACTAAGTGATATTGGGGTCCCTGATGTGGAGTCGTGGGGTAGTGGGGTTGCTGTGACTTTGCTTTAGGTTCTGGAGCCCAGGAGAGCAATGAAGGAAGAACTGAGCCAATCCACTGACCCTGAATTTTTCCTTCGTGTATAGTGAAGTAAAATGAATGTTGATCTTCTCTACATCCTTGGAGTGCTTATTCTGTGGTCCAGTGGTGTTGTGATGGACCACCCTACCCAGGAGAAAGCACAGAATTCTTTGCAGGTCAGTAGTTGATGAAAATAAGTCTCAGGATTATAGTTCTGCACTTGAATTGCTTCCGGTATCAGAGTGAAGAGAAAGCCTTTGTGCCAGTGGTGATGCCAGAGCACAGCCCAGTGTTCTTGCAGAGCAAAGGATAAGATTTTAGCAGGGTGTGGCTTGCCTTCCTTTCAGATATCTGCAGTGATGAAAAAGTGTTTGTTGTGGTGAGATTGCTGATGATAGATGAGACCTCTGTGTATGTAGCCTGGCTACAGGGCATGATATTCCTTTGGTAAAAAATGAGCCTGTACATAACCTGGCCATGTGATGTTTTTTTCACCATGAATGCTGCTAAGGGCCAGAGTCATGATCAGGTCTTGTGAGATCTTCAGCCATGGAATATCTTAGTTTTTTCTGATGAACTTTGGAGAAGAGACTTTTCTTTTCCCTGCCGTTTGACTTATATGTCATTGGAGGTAAAACAATAGAGACTTCTCAATGGCTATGAGGCTGCATCCCATTGTCATGTAGAATGGCTGGACTATCCTTCATGGCCAAATGTGCTTTTCATGCTCACAGTCAGAGGGAGGAAGGTAGAAATTATTGATGGTATTCAAATATTCATCACTATAGTTATTGACCCTCAGAACTTCTTCATATTTTCATTTAAAGGAGAAAGAATTCTCTTAGCAGGCTTTATCCTTGGAGTTCTAGAAAGACCCATGTCTTTAAGCAAGTAAGTAGGTTTTTTTTTTCCAGTTCTTTTATTGGTACATTTTAGGTATACAATTCATTTACATTTATCACTGGGTGTTTGTACCTGTACATGATGTATCTTGGTTCTTATTTTTTCCCCATTACCTCTGCACCCTTCACACCCTCCACCCTTCCCTATTTACATAGATTTCATTTCCATTTTTTTTCTTTTCTCATAGGTTTTCCTTTCCCTCTTTTCCTTTCCCCCTCCCCTCCTTTCACTCCTTCATTTTTGGACATTTTTTCCTATTTCAAATTATCAACTATTCATTTTAATCATTTTAACCCTTGATTACAATATCAGTTTCTCACACTAGTGAAACTATTTGGGATTTACACATGTGTGTCCTATTCATTTCACTTAAGAGTGTGGCCTTGATGTGCATCCATTTAGCTATAAATAACTCTAGTTTTTCGTTCTTTATGGCTGAGTAGTACTCCATTTTATAAATAAACCACATTTTCTTTATCCAGTTTCCAGTTGATTGGCAATTGGGCTGCTTCCAAACTTTAGCTATTACAAACTGTGCCACAATAAACATGGGTGCACACATATCACTGTGGTATGATTCTTTTAATTCTTTGGGGAAGATACCCAGCAGGGGAATAACTGGGTCAAATGGGACCTCTAGTCCTAGTTCTTTGAGGTATCTCCATACTGACTTACACAGTGGTTGCACCAGTCTGCACTCCAACCAACAATGGAGAAGGGTTCCTTTCTCCCCCCACCCCTGCCAGCATTAGTTATTGCTTGATTTCTTGATAGCAGCCATTCTTTCTGGGATGAAGTGGAATCTCAGTGTTGTTTTCATCTGCACCTCTCGAATGATGAGTGATGTTGACCAGTTTTTCATATATTTGTTTGCTGCTTTTAGTTCCTTGTCTGAGAAATGTCTGTTCTTTTCAGATGCCCATTTTTGAATTGGGTCTTTTAATTTGGGAGTTCTGATCTTTTCAATTCTTTATATAATTCTTAATAGTAGTCCTTTGTCTGAGGTACAGCTGCAAAATTTTTTTCCCATATTGTAGGTTGTCTGTTAGCTCCGTTGGTGGTTTCTTTTGCAGTGCAGATTTTTAATAAGATGAGATCCCAGTTGTTGATTCTTTCTGCTAGTTCCCATGCTACTGAGGTTTTGTTCATGAAGTCTTTTCCTATGCCAATGTTTTCAAGAGTACTACATAACTTATGTTCCAGCAAGTTTAGTGTTTCTGTCTTAATATTTATATCTTTAATCCACTTCAATCTTAGTTTAGTGCATGGTGATAGGTGTGGGTCTAGTTTCAATCTTTGGCAGGTTGAAATCCAGTTTTTCCAACACCATTTATTGAACAGACTATCTTTCCTCCAATGATGGTGATTGGCTCCTTTGTCAAAGATGAGGTGGCTGAGCATGTCTGGAGTTGTTTCTGCATCTTCTAATCTATTCCACTGATCCTCAGGTCTGTTTCTTTGCCAGTACCATGCTGATTTTATCACAGTAGCTTTGTAGTAGAGTTTTAAGTTGGGGATTGTGATACCCCATGGCTTTGTTGCCTAGAATTGCTTTAGCTATTCTAGGTCTCTTATGGTTCCAAATGAATTTTTGGATTGTTTTCTCTAGTTCTGTGAAGTATATTGTTGGAATTTTGATTGGCATTGCATTGAATTTATATAGCAATTTTGGAAGTATAGCCATTTTCACTATATTGGTTCTTCCTACCCAGGAGCAAGGGATGTCTTTCCATTTTCTTGTATCCTCTTCAATCTCTTTTATCAGAGTGCTGTAATTTTCAGTGTAGAGGTGTTTTGCTTCGTTTGTTAGATTGACTCCTAAATATTTCATTTTTTTGGATGCTATTGTAAAAGTAATTGTTTCCCTAATTTCTCTCTCAGTGAGTCTGTTATTTGTGTACACGAAGGCTATTGTTTTTTGAGTGTTGACCTTGTATCCAGCTACTCTACTGAATCTGTCAATTAAGTCTTGAAGTCTTTTGGTTGAGTTTTTTGGGTCTTCTTTTATTTATTTACTTATTTAATTTATTTATTAAATTCTTTTATTGGTACATTGTAGGTATACAACACAATTACATTTCTCATTGGGAATTGTACCTTTACATAATGCATCTTGGTTCTTATTTTTCCCCATTCCTAGCCCTCCCTTCACCCCCTCTACCCTTCCCTATTTACAAAGATTTTATTTCCATTTTTTCCATTTCTCATCATTTTCCCTTTCCCTTCTTTCCTTTCCCCTGCCCCTCCCACTACCCCTACCCCTTTGGACCTTTTCTTCCTATTTTGCATTATCAATTATTCATTCTAATCATTGGTACATTTTAGGTATACAATATAATGAAATTCATCATTGGAAATTTGCAACTTTACATAGTCTCTCTTGGTTCTTATTTTTCTCCCTTGCCCAGCCCTCCCTTCAACCCCTCCAGTCCTCCCTATTTACAAAGATTTTGTTCCTATTTTTCCATTTTCTCATATTAATCCCATTCTCTTCTATCCTTTCCCCAATCCCTCCCACTTCCTTCCCCTTTGCCCCTTTTCTTCCTATTTCACATTACCTATTATACATTTAGTCTTTATTTACACTTTCAGTTCCTCACACCAGAGAAACTATTCAGTATTTATTCATGTGTGTCCTATTTATTTCACTTAAGAGTATCGCCTCAATGTGCATCCATTTAGCTATAAATGTATCTAATTTCTCATTTTTTATGACTGAGTAGTACTCCATTTTATAAAAAAAAACACATTTTCTTTATCCAGTCTCCAGTTGATGGGCATTTGGGCTGTTTCCAAGTTTTAGCTTTTACAAACTGTACTGCTATGAACATGGGTGCACATATTATCACTGTGGTATGATTCTTTTAATTCTTTGCGGAAGATCCCCAGCAGTGGAATAATGGGGTCAAATGGAACTTTCAGTCCTAGTTCTTTGAGGTATCTCCATACTGATTTCCACAGTGCTTGCATCAGTCTACACTCCCACCAGCAGTGGAGCAGGGTTCCTCTTTCCCCACAGCCCCACCAGCATTTGTTATTGGTTGATTTCATGATAGCAGCCATTCTTTCTGGAGTGAAGTGGAATCTCAGCTTTGTTTTCATTTGCATCTCTCAAATGACCAGTGATGTTGAACATTTTTTCATGTATTTATTTGCTATTTCTACTTCTTTGTCTGAGAAATGCCTGTCCATTTCAGATGCCCGTTTTTGGATTGGGTCTTTAAATTTGCAAGGTCTGATCTTTTTAAGTTCTTTATAGATTTGAGATAGCAGACCTTTGAGGAAGAGCAGGTGAAGATTTTTTCCCACATTGTGGGTTGTCTCTTCACACTGCTGGTGGTTTCTCTTGCTGTGCAGAAGCCTTTTAATAAGAAGAGATCCCACTTGTTGATTGATTGTGCTTGTTCACAGGCAACTGAGGTTTTGTTCATAAAATCTTTTCCTACACCGATGTCTTCAAGGGTTCTACCTAACCTCTGTTGCAACTGGTTCAGAGTTTCTATTTTAATATTTAGATCTTTAATCCATTTTGATTTTAGTTTAGTGCATGGCAAAAGATACAGGTCTAGTTTTAATCTTTGGCAAGTTGAAGCCCAATTTTTCCAGCACCATTTATTAAAGAGGGTATCTTTCCTCCAGTGAGGGTGTTTGGCTCCTTTATCGAAGATGAGATGGCTGAGTGTATCTGGCATTCTTTCTGCATCTTCTAATCTGTTTCACTGGTCCTCATGTCTTTTTCTTTGCCTGTACCATGCTGTTTTTAATCACAGTAGCTTTGTAGTAGAGTTGCAGGTTGGGGATTGTGCTACCCCTGCCATGTCTCTGTTACCTAGAATTGCGTTTGCTATTCTGGGTCTCTTCTTGTTCCAAATGAATTTTTGGATTGTTTTCTCAAGGTCCATGAAGTATGCTGCTATGATCTCAATTGGAATTGCATTAAATCTATATAGCAGTTTTGGAAGTATGGCCGTTTTCTCTATATTAACCCTTCCTACCCAGGAGCAGGGGATGTCTGTCCATTTTCTGATAGCATCTTCAGTCTCTTTTTTCAGAGTGCCATAGTTTTCAGAGAAGAGGTCTTTGATTTCTTTCGTTGGGTTGATTCCTAGGTATTTCAGTTTTTTGGATGCTATTGTGAAAGGAATTATTTGCCCTATTTCTCTCTCAGTGAGTCTGTCATTCATGTAGAGGAAAGCTACTGATTTTTGTGCATTGACCTTGTAACCAGCTACTTGACTGAATTTGGTTAAGTCTAGAAGACTTTTGGTGGAGTTCTTGGGGTCTTCTATATAGAATATCATGTCAACTGCAAATAACGACAATTTGACTTCTTCATTTCCTATCTTTATTCCTTTTATTTCTTTCTCCTGTCTCATTGCTGTGGCTCTTTCCAGAACTATATTGAGCAAGAGTGGTGATAGTGGACATCATTGTCTTGTTCCTGATTTTAGTGTGAAGGATTTCAGTTTTTGACCATTTAGTATGATATTGGCTGTTGGTTTTTCGTAGATGGCTTCCATCAGTTTGAGGTAGAGACCATCTATTCCAATTTTTTGTAGGGATTTTATCATAAATGCATGTTGGATTTTGTCAAATGCTTTTTCTGCGTCTATGGAGGTAATCATATGGTTTTTGTTCTTGGCTCTATTGATATAGTGTATTACATTGATTGATTTGCATATATCGAACCATCCCTGCATCCCTGGGATGAATCCCACTTGATTAGGGTGTATGATCTTCTTGGTGATCTTCTACATTCTGTTTGCCAGTATCTTATTAAGGATTTTTGCATCTATGTTCATTAGTGAGATTGGCCTATAGTTCTCCTTTTCAGTTGGGTCTTTCTCTGCTTTGGGGATCAAGGTGATGCTTGCTTCCAGGAATGAATTTGGGAGTATTGCTTCCCTTTCAATTTCCTTGAAGAGTTTAAACAGTAGTGTCAGTAGTTCCTCTCTAAATGTCTTGTAGAATTCAGCAGTGAAGCCATCAGGGCCCGGGCTTTTCTTAGTTGATAAGTTTTTAATTACATTTTCAGTTTCATTCATTGATATTGGGTTGTTCAGAATTTTTAGGTCTTTTTGTTCAACTTTGGTAATTCATATGTATCTAGGATTCTGTCCATTTCTTCTGTGTTGTCCATCTTATTGGCATATAGGTTCTGGAAGTAGGTATTGATGATCCTCTGGATTTCTGTTGGGTCTGTTTTCATTTCACCCTTTTCATTCCTAATTGCATGGATTTGGTCCTTTCCTTTTTCTGACAAGGTTGGCTAAGGGTTTGTCAATTTTGTTGATTCTTTCAAAGAACCAACTCTTGGCTTCATTGATTTTTTGTATTATTCTCTTAGTCTCCATTGCATTGATTTCTGCTCTGATCTTCATAATTTCCTCCCTTTTATGAGCCCTGGGGTTGTCCTGCTCTTCTTTTTCAGAAGCTTGAGGTTCAGCATCAGGTTGTTTAATTGGGCTTGTTCTGTTTTCCTAATATGTGTATTCACTGCTATGTATGTCCCTCATAAGATTGCTTTCATTGTGTCCCATAGATTTCAATATGTTGTATTGTCATTGTCGTTTAATTCAAGGAACTGTCTGATTTTTTCTTGAATTTCGTCTGTGACCCATTGGTTATTCGGAAGTGTGTTGTTCAATTTCCATGTGGATATGAATTTTTTGAGTTTCTTTTGCTATGGATCTCCAATTTCAGTGCACTATGGTCTGATAATATACAGGGCATAACTTCAACTCCTTTGCACTTACTTAAACATGTTCTATGTGTGAGTATATGGTCTATTTTTGAGAATGACCCATGTGCAGCTGAGAAGAATGTGTATTCTGATTTTGTGGGGTGGAAGACTCTGTAAGCATCTGTTAAGTTCATTTGTTCAAGAGTTCGATTGAGTTCTAGTGTTGCATTACTTATTTTTTTGTCTAGTTGATCTATCTATTTGTTACAGTGGGGTGTTGAGCTCCCTCCACTTTGGGAGTGGCACGGTGTCATCCTGGAATCCTCTCCTCTGGCAGGAGATGTGGTAAGGTGAATGGAACACATTCTCTTTTTCTTGTGAGCGCTTGTGAGCCATTTCTGAAGCATCCTATTAGCTGGGAGTAGTCATACTGAGGTCCAGAAACTGTCTCCACTATGGCAGTGGCTTGGTGCCAGCCAGGAATCCTGCCTGGTTGCAGGATATGTGGTAAGGTAGACCAAACACATTCTCTTTTTTCCTGTGAGTGATTCTGTGCCATTTCTGAAACATCTCACTAAGTAGAAGCAGCCATACGGCAGAACGGATGCCACATTGAGTATGGGAGCAGTGTGCTGCCATCCCAGAATCCTCCCCCGTGGCAGGAGATGTGGTAAGGTGGATCGAGCACATTCTCTTTATTCCTGTGAGCGCTTGTGAACCATTTCCAAACCATCCCATTAGATAGGAGCTGCCATCAGTGGCCCCAAATCCACCTCCATTATTGGAGCAGTGTGGTGATAGGCCAGAATCCTCCCCCATGGCAGGAAATGTGGTAAGGTAGATCAAATGCATTCTCTTTTTTCCTCTGAGTGGTTCTGAGCCACTTTGGGAGCATCATATTTGCTGGGAGCAGCCATATGGTGGCCCAATGCCCCCCTGCACTAACAGGAGCAGCGTGGTGCCATCCAGAAATGTAGCCCCATGGCAGGAGATGTGGCAAGGTGGACTGATCACATTCTCTTTTTTCTTGTGTGTGGTTCTGAGACATTTCAGAAGCATCCCATTAGCTGGGAGCATCCGTACAGTGGGCCAGAATTGGCCTCCACTATGGGAGCATAGTGGTGTCAGGCCAAATTCCTCCCCCATGGCAGGAGATGTGTTAAGGTAGATTGAACACAATCTCTTTTTTCCTGTGAGCGGTTCTGAGTTACTTTGGAAGTATCCAATTGGCTGGTATCTGCCATACCCTTGCCTGGAAGCTGCCTACAGTACAGGAATGGGGTGGTGCCATCCCCAAATATTCCCCTGTGCCTGGATATGTGGTAAGTTAGATCCAATGCAATATCTTTTATCCTGTGAGTGTTTCTGAGCCATTTCAGATGCATCCCACTAGCTGGGAGCAGCCCTACATTGGCTGGGCAGCCACCTCCACAAAGGGAACAGCATGGTGCCATCCCAAAATATTCCCCATGGCAGGAGATGTGATAAGATGGATGGAACGAATTCTCTTTTTTTCTGTGAGTGTTTCTGAGCCATTTTGGGAGCATCTCATTAACTCTGATCATTGGTACATTGGCCCAAATGCTGCCTCCACTATAGGAGTGGCATGGTGCCATGCCAGAATCCTCCCTTGTCGCAGCAAATTTGGTAAGGTAGATCAATCACATTTTCTTTCTTCCTGTGAGCCATTCTGAGTCATTTTGGAAGCATCCTATTTGCTGGGCATGGTCGTACAGTGGCCCAGAATCACCCCCCACTTCGGAAGCGGCATGGTGCCATCCAGAAATATTCCCCCATGGCAGGAGATGTGATAAGGTGGATCGAATGCATTCTCATTTTTCCTTTGAGTGGTTTGGAGACAGTTCAGAAGCATCCCATTACCTAGGAGTGCTGTATGGTGCCACGGAAGCTGCCTCAATTACAGGAGCAGAATGAGGCCAACCCAGAATTAACCACCATGGCTTGAGATCTCATATGGTATACCAAAAGCATTCTCTTTTTTCCTGCAAGCAGTTCCAAGTCATTTCACAAGCATCCCATTAGCTGGGAGAGGCCATACTGTGGCCTGGAAGCCACCTCCAATATGGGAGCAGCTTGGTGCCATGCCAGAATCATCCCCCTTGGCAGGAGATGTGGTAATGTAGATCAAATGCATTGTCTTTTTTCCTGTGAGTGGTTCTGAGCCATTTTGGAAGCATCCAATTAGATGGGAGAGACCTTATGTCAACCTGGAATGTGCCTCAATTACGGGCACATGGTGTTGCCAGGCCAGAATCTTCCCCCATGGCAGAAAATGTGGCAAGACATATCAAATGCATTCCCTTTATTCCCATGAGCTGTTCTGAGCCATTTTAGGGTTAGGGTTAGGGTTAGGGTTAGGGTTAGGGGTTAGGGTTAGGGGTTAGGGGTTAGGGTTAGGGTTAGGGTTAGGG